>NC_063044.1:18706374-19072457 GCF_018812025.1 Megalobrama amblycephala | reverse complement strand
CAGTTATTTAACCCTTTTATTGCAGACTCACTGTGCTTAAGAGTTTATTCCCAACCCTTACTCAAACACATCTGAAGCAGCTAATCAGGCCAGTTCATTTGTAGGCCACTGACAACATATTATTACATTATTAGTTTGATAATTAGGGTTAATTCAAATATAAAAACACACTGCAAAAGCATGCTTTTGGTGCATAAGATTGGGGCACAAACAACAGCTCAGGGAGGTCAAAAACATGAAGTGTGAGGATTATTGACTAGCCTTATTCCTGACTAGCCTACTGCGTTTCAAATTACGGGTTCCACTTCCGGTTTGGTGAACTTCCATTCAAAAAAACTGAAACTTATCGTTTCAAATCATATGGTTGCCCTACAATTAAAGCTTATCTGTCAGCTTGACTGAATCAGCTGTCAATTTCTTTCATGTTTTATTTTCAGACATCATGAGAATGACATAACGCTTGGTATTGTAATATGTTATAACAAACATATCTATGGCAAGAGCTCTTTTCAGCAGCTGCTTTTATCCTCCAGAATATTTTATTTTGTCTCTTTGCATACTGCTGTAATAGTATGAAAAAGGACAGCATATACTGTACATTTGTGGTCTGTTCTCTCTATATAATTTACAATACATCCCATTAATAATTCACTGGAATGCACAAAGAATCTCCTCAAAGCCTCACGTCTCTTTCCAGGTTTGTTTCACAGGTAAATACAATTTATTAAAATGGAAATCACTTTGAAATAGTATCACACAATGCTGAAGTTCATGACCTTTTTTATTAAGGCAATGTATTACATAATGCATATATATATCACTATAGCATATGTTCAACCCATCCGTTATTGCTGTGGAAAAAATCACACCTTTACATGGCTTGTTGAAATTACGTTGTTGATGCTTTCACACTTTTAAATGTCCATTTATTGTTCATTGGTTGAAGGGTGAGTAGAATAATGTCATCTTATTGTACCCAGTTTAAAAAGATCATAGTGTCTATCACTGACTGTTTACAGTTTAACGGAAATTACTCCCATAATTCGTGCAAAGCGTCGTGGGGCGTTGGAATAAGGTGGATACAACATCAGCAATTACAGACATTCACATTAAGGCTAAATTAGATTTCTCAGAGCACGGTGGAGTTTGCACAAATAACAGTATGTAATTTGCTCTAGAATTTTATTAGTGTTTGTCTGAGAAAAAAACACAGACATGGCAGATTAGGATGATATTTTGCACTCATTGTTTGATTTAAATTAAATTATGATTGTATGTTTAGTAATTGAACCTGGATGAACTCAAAATGAAGGTACTATACTTCAGATCAGTAAAAAGATAAGAAAACTGTTAGTCTTTGTTTTTTTTTTAGTTTGAATGACAAAATAGCTGTGTTAGGCACTGATTAAAGTGGACTGATTCTATGTTTTCATTGTATGAGTTTTAATAAACTTTAAAACTTGGAAAATAAAACTGCATTGTTTAGGGTACAATGCAATATTTTGTGTGTAGTTATTTATTTGTAAATATTATGATATAATCAATGTTAAAATAATAGTTTGGTATAACACAACATTTACTTATAGTGCACAGCCTTAATATGGTTTGAAAGAAATATGTGTATACATTTAACAAGGTAGTAGCAGTAGGAGTAAAAAAAAAAAATATGTATTTGTCATCTTAAAGGAGGCAAGCTGACAGGGAAATATATGTACGAAAATATTTGTTATTCTAAAACTTGATCTATAGTGGACAATTGTAGTGTAATAGCAGTCTTCTGGTAGTTGAAATGGTTAAAAGTTAATAATATGCTGTTTAGACCAAAAACACTAAAAACATGGCTGAAGTTTGAAGTAAAAGCTGCTGCAGTAAATGTGGTGTGATATTGACATAGTACTTTTATGTTTAACCGTTTTAAATGCCCATTGCCCGCTGTGCACAGTTGACCTGAAGCCACCGAGGTGGCGGTGCCACCGGGCTTTGGCCCGTCATCGCTGCTCGCAGCTATATTTATTATTATTATTAATATATATATTTTTTTTTTAGGTTTTGGGGTTTTTTGGGGCCCTTAACATGCTCAAAAACTCTTGAAATTTTGCACACGGGTCAGAACCCGCGGCCATGACAGCCGGAGAAAAGCTGGTACCCGGGCGTGGCAGGGGGGCTCGACAGCGCCCCCTTGAATTGGGCCCGAAAACTTGGTCCATATATCAAACACGCTTGCACATATAAGTCTAAAACTCAGTACACATATAGACATCATCGGGCCAAACAAATTTCATACTCTAAGTTATACGTCACCTCAACAGGAAGTAAGCTATTATGGGTTGTTTGAAAAACACATGCTCTGGAATTTTATATACTCCTCCTAGGCGATTAATCCGATCACAACCAAACTCGGTCAGGATGAAGTCAAGACATTGATGATGAAAAATTGCCAGCGGATTTTTGATATCTCGAACGGTTTGGCCATGGTGAGGCAACGAATTTATGGCGAGAAAAGGGAAATAGGAAGTGTGTTATAACTTCTGCATACATTGATTGATGTTTATGAAACTTCAGCGGTGTGTTCGTTATAGGAGTCTGATCACATGGATGTGACTATTGTGAGTCAAAGTTATAGCACCACCAACTGGCAGCAAGAAGTGTGTCACTTTCAAAAGGCATTGAGTTCACTCTGTTATGTTTACCTGATTTGCTTCAAACTTCATCATTGTAATGACAATACACAGCAGATGTAGACCTGTGACAGGATTCTTGATATTTTAAATATTGTTGCCATGGCAACACATCAAACTTTAATAATATTCTTGAGTGTTTTTGAGGCTCTTAACATCCTTCAAATTGCATGAAACTCGACACACACATCAATATTGTCAACCAGTAGACATGGACAAAGCCATAGAAATGGGCGTGGTGGAGGGGCTCAGTAGCGCCACCTTTTGACAAAAGTGGGGGGGTTAGTTTTTCCTACAGTCACCAAACTCGGTACACATATTGTTCTCATCAAGCCGGACAATTTTCTAATTTACATTCATTAGCTCCAACCAACAGGAAGTCAGCTATTTTGGTTTGAATGTTAATTTTTTGAAAAAACAGGCTTTGAATTTAATACTACTACTCCAACAGGGTTTATACAATTTACACCAAACTTTTTTTACTTGGTGCTAATACATTGAAGTTGTTTAATTGCAAACGGATTTTGGATATCTCAAATGGTTTGGCCGTGGCGAGGCAACGAATTAATAGCAAGAAAAGGGAAACAAAGTGTTATAACTTCTGCATACATTAATTGATTTTGATGAATCTATGGCTGTGTCTTCGTTCTACAAGGCTGATCACATAGATTTGACTATTGTGAGTCAAAGTTATAGCGCCACCAACTGGCAGCAGGAAATGTGTTACTTTCAGCATGCTTTGAGATCACCATCTTATGTTTACCCTCTTTGCTTCAAACTTCATTTAAATAATGTCAAAACATGTCAGATGTAGACCTTTGAAAAGAATTGTGATATCTCAAACACAGTTGCCTTGGCAACGCATCAAACTTTTATATTGGTTTTGAATGCTTTTGAGACTCTTAGCATGCTTCAAATTCTTTGAAACTCCACACACACATCAGGATTGTTAGCCAGTAGACATGGGCAAAGCCTTAGAAATGGGCAGGGAGGAGGGGCTCTATAGCGCTACCTTGTAATGCAGTAAATGTGGAGTGAATTTGACAGTCCTTTTATGCTTAACTGTTTTAAATGCCCATTGCCCGCCATGCACAGTTGCCCTGAAGCCACAGGGGTGGCGGTGCCACCGGGCTTTGGCCCGTCATCGCTGCTCGCAGCTATATTTATTTTTTTTTTTTTTTCCGACTATTCGGGCATTTTTGGGGCCCTTACCATACCTGCGTGAAGTTGGCCCCCCACCCAACGCAAAATGTCTGCAAAATAGTCTCAATCGTTTCTGCTCCGTTTGTGCTGGTTTGTGCCGTAAAAATTTTCGTTTGTGCTGCTTCAGTTTTTTAGATATTAAAAGAATATTTATAGGTCATTCTCAGGTCACTCAGCCCCCCACATGTTCCAAATTAATCGAAAATAGTCTCAAACGTTTGTGCTTCGTTTGTGCTGGTTTGTGCCGGTAAAAGTTTCGTTTGTGCTGCTTTCGATTTTAAAATATTAGACTTTGAATTATAGGCGATGACGTCACTCAGCCCCCCCACATGCTCCAAATTCACCCAAAATAGTCTCAATCGTTTGTGCTTCGTTTGTGCTGGTTTGTGCCGGTAAAAGTTTCGTTTAAAATTTCAAAATTTTATGTTTTGTATGCTTTATATTAATTGTGCCTTGTATTTTCTCCATTTTAATGTACAGCACTTTGGACAACTTCGGTTGTATTGAAATGTGCTTTATAAATTATAAATACAAATAAGTACAACGTTGTTGAAAGGTTTATATAATATTGTGTTTCCTGAAGGATAATAGATCATGATTACATAATTAATTGATGATAATTCTATTTTTTTTTTTTTTTTTTCATTTTGCTTTTGTAAATAAATAATGAAATAACAATATTGGATGTTTAATTGGGGTCCGGGTCCGTCATCCGTGCACCTGGTAGGCTGATTTGATTTTTTTACTTAAAAATAAATAAAGAGGAATAAGAAAGAGTTTGATTTTTGTGTTTTGTTTTGTGTAAAAAAAAAAACTGAAAACTGAAAAATAAAGCTAGATTTTTCGTAATTTTATTCATGGGTAAAAAATATGATTATTCTTTAATATTTGTTTCGCATGAGTGACGCCCTGAAACGCCATTCAACTTATGTCTTGCATGTCCCATCATGCAAGTTCATCTTATGTAGGCTACTGCTCTGCATATTAGTTATTTATTTTTTTTCTAATTGGTTGTTTCATATATTTCTTGCCAATGTAGCCTACATCTATAGTGCGGAGCACAACAATAGCCTACTTCTCTTGTCCGCGGAGGTGCCTGCGCAATCCCTTCCATTGTTTTCTGATATTTTAGGTTTTTCCAATGAAACACAAATTATGTTATTATTTATAAGAATAAAAAACAAAACAAAAAACTGCTTGTAATAACGAGTGAAACATGTTGCATCATTAGGTTTTACTTAGGCCTTTTAAGAATAAAATAAATAGGCCTACAAATAAATAAAAAATTCCTCAGTGTTGTTTTAGACCACATAAAGCCAAAATGAGTATTTTAGGGGCCACCCACACATTTGAAACAAATTTTAAAGCATAAACTAATTTGTTTAACCCATAAACCAAAAATACAAAAAAAGTCTTATATAGGCTTAATTCTTTTTTGTCTTTGTTTATTTTCAAGTAAAATCAAATTAAACGAATGCCTATATTTGTTTTTTCGATTTTCGATAGCCTAATAGTCACTATAATATGCTCTTATGCGATTTGCATTTACAGCCGTTCAGTGTCATTCATTTCAATGCAATCAATGTCTAATATTTATAAAGCGAGGCAGCACAAATGAAACTTTTATCGGCACAAACGATTGCGACTGTTTGTGGTGAATTTGGAGCATGTGGGCTTCTGAGAGACCTCAGAATGAATTGCCAATTCTTTTAATATTTTAAAAACCGAAGCAGCACAAACGAAAATTTCACCAGCACAAACGAAGCACAAACAAATGAGACTATTTTGGTCGAATTTGGAGCATGTGGGGGGGCTGGGTGACCTGAGAATGACCTATAAAAGTTATTTTAATATATTAAAAACCGAAGCAGCACAAATTAAAATTTCACCAGCACAAACCAGCACAAACGGAGCACAAACAAACGAGACTATTTTGGGCGAATGTGGAGCATGTGGGGGGGCTGAGTGACGTCATCGCCTATAATTCAAAGTCTAATATTTTAAAATCGAAAGCAGCACAAACGAAACTTTTACCGGCACAAACCAGCACAAACGAAGCACAAACGATTGAGACTATTTTCAATGAATTTGGAACATGTGGGGGGCTGAGTGACCTGAGAATGACCTATAAATATTCTTTTAATATCTAAAAAACCAAAGCAGCACAAACGAAAATTTTTACGGCACAAACCAGCACAAACGGAGCACAAACGATTGAGACTATTTTGCAGACGTTTTGCGTTGGGTGGGGGGCCAACTTCACGCAGGTCCTTAACCATGCTCGAAAACTCATGAAACTTTGCACATACATTGGAACTCGCGGCCATCAGGCCCGGGCAGAAGCTGGTACCCAGGCGTGGCAGGAGGGCTCGACAGCGCCCCCCTTGAACAGGGTCCGAAATTTTGGTCTATATATCAAACACGCTTGCACATATAAGTATAAAACTCAGTACACATATAGACATCATCGGGCCAAACAACTTTCGTACTCTAAGTTATACGTCACCTCAACAGGAAGTAAGCTATTACGGTTTGTTTGAAAAACACATGCTCTAGAATTTGATATACTCCTCCTAGGCGATTAATCCGATCACCACCAAACTCGGTCAGCGTGAAGTCAAGACATTGATGATGAAAAATTGCCAGCGGATTTTTGATATCTCGAACGGTTTGGCCGTGGCGAGGCAACGAATTTATGGCGAGAAAAGGGAAACAGGAAGTGTGTTATAACTTCTACATACATTGATTGATGTTTATGAAACTTCAGCGGTGTGTTCGTTATAGGAGTCTGATCACATGGATGTGACTATTGTGAGTCAAAGTTATAACGCCACCAACTGGCAGCAAGAAGTGTGTCACTTTCAAAATGCATTGAGTTCACTCTGTTATGTTTACCTGATTTGCTTCAAACTTCATCAGTGTAATGTCAATACACAGCAGATGTAGACCTGTGACAGGATTCTTGATATTTTAAATATTGTTGCCATGGCAACACATCAAACTTTAATAATATTCTTGAGTGTTTTTGATGCTCTTAACATCCTTCAAATTGCATGAAACTCGATACACACATCAATATTGTCAACCAGTAGACATGGACAAAGCCATAGAAATGGGCGTGGTGGAGGGGCTCAGTAGCGCCACCTTTTGACAAAAGTGGGGGGGTTAGTTTTTCCTACAGTCACCAAACTCGGTACACATATTGTTCTCATCAAGCCGGACAATTTTCCAATTTACATTCATTAGCTCCAACCAACAGGAAGTCAGCTATTTTGGTTTGAATGTTAATTTTTTGAAAAATCAGGCTTTGAATTTAATACTACTACTCCAACAGGGTTTATACAATTTACACCAAACTTGTTTTACTTGGTGCTAATACATTGAAGTTGTTTAATTGCAAACGGATTTTGGATATCTCAAATGGTTTGGCTGTGGCGAGGCAACGAATTAATAGCAAGAAAAGGGAAACAAAGTGTTATAACTTCTGCATACATTAATTGATTTTGATGAATCTTCGGCTGTGTGTTTGTTCTACAAGGCTGATCACATAGATGTGACTATTGTGAGTCAAAGTTATAGCGCCACCAACTGGCAGCAGGAAATGTGTTACTTTCAGCATGCTTTGAGATCACCATCTTATGTTTACCCTATTTGCTTCAAACTTCATTTAAATAATGTCAAAACATGTCAGATGTAGACCTTTGAAAAGAATTGTGATATCTCAAACACAGTTGCCTTGGCAACGCATCAAACTTTTATATTGGTTTTGAATGCTTTTGAGACTCTTAGCATGCTTCAAATTGTTTGAAACTCCACACACACATCAGGATTGTTAGCCAGTAGACATGGGCAAAGCCTTAGAAACGGGTAGGGAGGAGGGGCTCTATAGCGCTACCTTGTAGTGCAGTAAATGTGGAGTGAATTTGACAGTCCTTTTATGCTTAACTGTTTTAAATGCCCATTGCCCGCCATGCACAGTTGCCCTGAAGCCACAGGGGTGGCGGTGCCACCGGGCTTTGGCCCATCATCGCTGTTCGCAGCTATATTTTTAATTTTTTTTCCGGCTTCCGGGGCTTTTTGGGGCCCTTAACATGCTCAAAAACTCTTGAAAACTGGCACACACATTGGAATCTGCGGCCATCAGGGCCTGGCAGAAGCTGGTACCCGGACATGGCAGGGGGGCTCGACAGCGCCCCCTTGAAAAATGTCAGAAAACTTGGTCCATATATTAAACACGCTTGCACGTATTAGTATGAAACTCGGTACACATATAGACCTCATCAGGCCGAACAACTTTCATGCTCTAAGTTAAATGCCACCCCAACAGGAAGTCAGCTATTATGGGTTGTTTGAAAAACGCATGCTCTGGAATTTGATATACTCCTCCTAGGCGATTAATCCGATCACCACCAAACTCGGTCAGCATGAAGTCAAGACACTGATGATGAAAAATTGCCAGCGGATTTTTGATATCTGGAACGATTTGGCCGTGGTGAGGCAACGAATTTATGGCGAGAAAAGAGAAAAAGGAAATGTGTTATAATCTGCATACATTGATTGATGTTTATGAAACTTCAGCTGTGTGTTTGTTATAGGAGTCTGATCACATGGATGTGACTATTGTGAGTCAAAGTTATAGCGCCACCAACTGGCAGCAGGAAATGTGTTACTTTCAGCATGCTTTGAGATCACCATCTTACTTTGACCCGATTTGCTTCAAACTTCATTTGAATAATGTCAAAACATGGCACATGTAGATCTTTGAAAAGAAATCGTGATATCTCAAACACAGTTGTCCTGGCAAAGCATTAAAATTTTATATTCATTTTAGATGTTTTGAGACTCTTAGCATGCTTCAAAATGTTTGAAGCTCCACACACGTCAGGATTGTTAGCCAGTAGACATGGACAATGCCTTAGAAATGGGCAGGGAGGAGGGGCTCAATAGCGCCACCTTATATTGCAGTAAATGTAGAGTGAATTTGACATAGTCCTCAACCTGAACAGCTTCCAGTGGAGGAAGAGTCTCACTGCTCGACTGATCCAGCATCCCAGACCCACAGCTCCGCTGCAGAGGACCCGAGAGAAACACACGCTCTTATCCTGACTGACTCAAATGGGAAATACATCAATGAGAAACTTTTATTCCCAAATATGAAAACCAAGAAAATCTGGTGCCCAAACACAAAAAGTGCTTTTCAGATCCTGTCTGAGAGAAACCTGAATGAAAACTATAAACACATCATTATCCACACAGGGACAAATGATTTAAGGGCCATGAAGGGACATGTGGCTCCTGTGATCAGAGAGGTGGCGATCAGAGCCACACAACGTTTCCCAGAGGCTAAAATATCTCTGTCTACACTACTACCACGCACTGATGTGCCATTTCACGTCATCCATGGAAATAATGTGGAACTTTCCAGAAGTTGTGCACTTATTCCTAATGTCCACCTCGCCCATCACAAAGACATACGGCCTCATCATATGTATGACCATGTACATCTCAACAAGCAAGGAGTGAAAGTCTTTGCCAGAGTGCTGAAAAGCACAGCCCTTGGAAACACACCAAGAAACAACAGAAACTCCAATGACAAGAGAAGACCTCAGTCACCAAGAACCATCCGTCCTCCAGCAGAGTTCAGAACAGCCACAAGACCTCAATCACAACACCAGAGCTACACAGCAGCAAGAACCATCCGTCCTCCAGCAGAGTCCAGAACGACCACAAGACCGCCATCACAACACAAGAGCTACGCAGCGGCAGTTCAACAGCCACAAAACCCTGCAGCTGCTGAACTCAACCAGATAAGACATCTACTGAACATCATCTGCTCCAGACTGAGGACATAACCTGTATAACTCACACACACTTAAACATATGTATACACACACACATACACACACACACACACACACACTAACTACAGAAAAATTTATCCATGAAATCATTTAAAATCAGTTGTTGGAATATACAGGGTCTGCACTCTTCTACTTTTGGTAACAAGACTGCAGACCAAGACGTACTTAACAGTATAACAGATATGGATATCTGTATCTTTCATGAGACGTGGTGTCGTAGTAATGAGACTTTACATTGTCCAATAGGATACAAGGAAATTGTTGTTCCTTCATCAAAAAATTCTAAAATAAAATGTGGCCGAGACTCAGGTGGAATACTTATATGGCACAAAGACAATTTGAAACATTCAATTAAAATTGTTAAAATTGAAAAATCTTCTATTTGGCTTGAAGTGAAATCTGTCATATCACAGTCTAATCTTTACCTCTGTGCAGTCTATATTCCACCTCATGACTCTCCCTATTATGGATGTTTGATGTTTGGTTTGATGGTGAATGTGTAAGTCTCAGAAAAGAACTAAGGAGACTTTCTAACAAAAAGCACAAAGATCCATCCAGCCAGACATTATGGCTTACTTATACTGACTGTCTGAAAAATTACAAGAGACTAATGTGGAACAAAAGAGAAAATTATTTTAAAACCAAAATTGAGGAAATTGATGAATCAGTTGATCAAAATTCTTTCTGGAATCTATATAAAAAACTTGAAAAACCCAAATCAGAAATATCATTACAGAGTGGCACAATTTGGAAAACTTATTTCGAAAATCTTTATCAAAAAATTGAACATACTGACCTTAACCAGCCTCAGTGTAAAATAAAGAAAACACTAGTAGACTTGGAGAAAACAATTAAAAATTATCAAAATCCATTAGACAAATTTATAACAATATCTGAAATAACAGAGCATATTAAAAGACTTAAATTAAAGAAAGCATGTGGCCAAGATGACATTAGCAATGAAATGCTTAAACTCAACAGTCCCAGCATGAATAAAGCTCTAGCTAAATTATTTAATCTGGTTTTATGGTCCGGTAACTTCCCTGAGATCTGGTCTGAGGGACTGATCACCCCCATATTTAAAAAAGGTGATCGATTTGACCCCAATAATTATCGTGGCATCTGTGTGGGCAGTGCGTTAGGAAAACTGTTCTGCAGCATCATAAACAGCCGGATTGTCACACACATCTCCACACACAACATTTTAAATAAAGCACAAATTGGATTTTTACCAAAACAACGCACATCCGACCACATCTATTCTCTTCACACACTAATTAACAAAAACATCAAGGACAAACAAAGAAAAATATTTGCATGTTTTGTAGATTTTAAAAAAGCATTCGACTCAATTTGGCATGACAGTTTACTGTACAAACTCCTACAAATTGGCATTGGTGGGAAAACTTTTGACACTATACAATCCCTGTACACCAACAGTAAATGTGCGGTTGAAAATCAATAACCACAGAACAGCGTTTTTCCAACAGGGACGTGGAGTGAGGCAGGGATGCAGTCTGAGTCCAACTCTATTCAACATCTTCATAAATGATCTGGCATCAATGCTAGAACGTTCTACTGTCCCCGGCCTCACTTTACACCACACAGAGGTCAGATGTCTGCTGTACGCAGATGATCTGGTCCTGCTGTCCCGCACACCTGAGGGTCTCCAGCATAGCCTGTCCCTGCTGGAACAGTACTGTCATGAGTGGGCCCTGACAGTCAATCTGGACAAAACCAGAGTAATGGTGTTCGAGAAAAAGGCCAGATCTCAGGCAAACAAACACCAGTTCACTTATAAAGGCCAGGTCCTACAGCATAGCACCAGCTACAGTTATCTGGGCATCGACATCAGCGCTTCGGGAAGCTTTGGTCTGGCTGTCAAAACACTGAGTGAAAAGGCTCTGAGGGCTTTTTATGCTATAAAGTCACAATGCGGTCACTTAAAATTACCCATTAAAACTTGGATAAAATTATATAATTCAATAATAAAACCAATTCTTTTATATGGATGTGAAATTTGGGGACCAATACAAAATTTTAGAAATTGGGATAAAACTTCAGTAGAAAAACTACAATTGGAAATTAGCAAAAACATTTTAGGGGTTCACAGAAGCACATCCAATGACGCCTGTAGGGCTGAATTAGGTTTATACCCACTGAACATTGAGATCCAGAAGAGATGTGTTCAGTTCTGGCATCACCTCCATCAGTCTGATCCTGATTCAGTCCAATATAAAGCCCTCCTCGCCAATGAAATCTCAGCAGAATCTCATCCTCTGAACACACTCGCTCTTCAACTTGTCCATGAAACTCAATCCCCAGTGGACCACAGCTACAACCCCAAAACTATTATTAAAGAAATTGACAAAAATCTAAAAGATACTCATGATGAATCACTAAAAGCACATTTTGAGATCCAAAATAAACTCCAATGTTACTCGACCCTAAATAGAACCACTAAATTGGCAAATTATTTATTAATCAAACAATTTAAAGAAAGACAAATCCTCTCCAAATACAGATTAAGTGACCATGATCTAGAAATAGAGAGAGGAAGACATAGACAAACATGGACAGCGAGAGAGCAGAGGATCTGTAGGTACTGTGATCTACAGCAAATAGAGGATGAGAAACACTTTCTACTCATCTGTCCTAAATATCACAATGCAAGAGAAACATTTATCTCCATACTTGGAACACTAATTCCATCATTCATTGAACTGAGTGATACTGAGAAAATACCCTTCATGCTTGGTGAAGATGATAACACAGCTACACTAGCTGCAAAATATGTGTTAGCCATTCACAACATTAGAGATGGATAACTCTCTAGAGACCTGCTTTATTTATTAATTTACTAAGATGGTTTTGTTTGCATTGCTGCATGTAACATGATGTATAAATATATGTTTTGTTTGTTTGTTTATTTTATTATTTATGTATAATATGTTAATGCTTTGGCAACACTGTGATTCACAGTCATGCTAATAAAGCTCATTTGAAATTTGAAAATTTGAATTTGAAAAAAAAAATTGAGAGAGAGAGAGAGAGAGAGATTTACACCCTTGATCAGTTATTTAATCCTTTTATTGCAGACTCACTGTGCTATAGAGTTGCCAACCCTAATCAAACACACCTGAAGCAGCTAATCAAGCCAGTGTATTTGTGTAACGATCACCGTCTGTTCCTGTCACTCCCCGGACTACATCTCCCATCATCCTCTCTGCCACTCACCTGCACACACTTCACACTAATCACTAATCACCACACCCAGCTGCAGCTCATTATCAGGACTATATAAGACTCTCACACACACCACCCATTGGCGAAGTCTTGATTCACCCTGTGACAATTCCGAGCGTTATTTCCCTGTCTGCCTGTCTGTTATCGTTCCTGCCTGTTTCTTGTTTTTGACCCGTTGCTGCCTGTCCTGATCTTTGCCTGTCCCTTGACTACGACTCTGCCTGTTCCTCACTGTTCCTGTTTGTTCCTGTTTTGACCCTGCCTGTACGACCACTCTCACTTCTAATAAATGCTGCACTTGGATCTCCCGCCTGAGTCTCCCAGTCGTTACAGAAGACTTCGCCACACCAAGATCCAGCAGCTACCGTGAGTGTTTCCGTCACATTCAGCATCAGCATGGACCCAGCTATATGTCTCATCCACCTTCGTCAAGGTAATAGTACCCTGGAGGACCATATTCAGAAGTTTCTGGATATTGCCCATTATGCAGACTGGCCTGACTGTGCTCTTATTGACTTTTTTTGTGATGGCATCAACCAACCTCTCCAGAGTAGATTAAGACGAGAGGGACCGCGTTCATCACTCTGCGGTTTTATGGACTATGCTCTGTTGTCAGTTGGTTCTCCATTTACTGTGGGAGTCGCGGAGGAACACGACACCGCAGTGAATCACGTAATGGCCGCCGCACCAGTGGACCCTCACAAAATGGCGGCTACCATTACAACATCACATCACGCCTTCGCTGATCGCCCAGAGCAACGTCACGCCTTCGCTGATCGCCCAGAGCAACGCTACGTCTCCGCTGATCGCCCAGAGCAACGTCACGCCTTCGCTGATCGCCCAGAGCAACGTCACGTCTTCGCTGATCGCCCAGAGCAACGTCACGCCGCCGCTGATCGCCCAGAGCAACGTCACGTCTTCGCTGATCGCCCAGAGCAACGCTACGTCTCCGCTGATCGCCCAGAGCAACGTCACGTCGCTGCTGATCGCCCAGAGCAACGTCACGTCGCCGCTGATCGCACAGAGCAAAGTCACGTCGCCGCTGATCACCCAGAGTCACGTCACGTCTCTAGATCAGTCCGGGAGCGGAGAGGGTTGCGTTCCAGTGTGGCTGATCCTCCACTGACTACGGTCCGAGCAGCTGGCATCCCCAAGTCCTCGCCGGCGGCTACGCTCTCAAGCCCGCCGGCCGCTACGCTCTCAAGCCCGCCGGCCGCTACGCTCTCAAGCCCGGCGGCCGCTTCGCTTTCAAGTTCATCAGTTTCAACGCTCTCAAGTTCATCAGTTTCAACGCTCTCAAGTCCGTCAGTTTCAACGCTCTCAAGTCCGCCAGTTTCAACGCTCTCAAGTCCGTCAGTTTCAACGCTCTCAAGTCCGTCAGTTTCAACGCTCTCAAGTCCGTCAGTTTCAACGCTCTCAAGTCCGTCAGTTTCAACACTCTCAAGTTCACCGGTTGCTATGGACTCAAGCGCTCTGGACGCGATGGACAAAATGGCTGCTTTGCCAGTGCCCACGGGCAAGATGGCCGCCCCTGCGGTGCTGAAGGTTGTAGGGGGCGTTCCAGCCACTGAGTCCGCTCCAGAGACCGCTCCAGCTGGTGAACCATCGCCTCACTCTCAGAGGAGGAGGAGGAGGAGGAAGAAGAAGACGTCCTCCTCTCCTCAAGACGCAGACGCCCTTCAAGAGGCCGCTGTGGGCCTGGAGACCACTCCAGAGGTCTCTCCTGCTCCGCCCAAGCGTCATGCTCTACCAGCACCGCCTAAGCGTCTTGCCCTGCTGGCGCCTACTGAGCTCCTCGCTCTGCCGGTGCCACCTGTGCTTCTTGCCCTGCCGGCGCCACCTGTGCTTCTTGCCCTGCCGGCGCCACCTGTGCTTCTCGCCCTGCCGGCGCCACCTGGGCTCCTCGCCCTGCCGGCGCCACCTGGGCTCCTCGCCCTGCCGGCGCCACCTGGGCTCCTCGCCTTGCCGGCGCCACCTGAGCTCCTCGCCCTGCCGGCTTCACCCACACGCCTGGCCCTGCCAGCGCCACCCAAGCTCCCTGCGCTGCCAGCACCACTCAGGCGTCTTGCCCTGCCGGCTTCACCCACACGCCTGGCCCTGCCGGCGCCACATGAACTCCTTGCCCACGAACCTGCGACGGGCCCCGCTAAAATCCCCAAGAGCTTTTTGGGGGGGGCAGTGTGCCTGAGGGTGGGGAGCTTGTGGGTGGGGACCCTGCCCGGCCACTGCCTGCCCGGCCACTGCCGTCATCGGCCTTTGTACCGTCATGGCCACCCATGGACTGGGGTCCACTATGGACATTTATTGACTCTGACCCGCCGTGGTCATCTATGGACTCTGTCCCGCAGTGGCTGCCCAAGCCACCTGACCTGCCGTGGCCGCCTGAGCCACCTGACCTGCAATGGCCGCCCAAGCCACCTGACCTGCCGTGGCCGCCCAAGCCACCTGACCTGCCGTGGCCGCCCGAGCCACCTGACCTGTCGTGGCCGCCCGAGCCACCTGACCTGCCGTGGCCGCCCGAGCCACCTGACCTGCCGTGGTCGCCTGAGCCACCTGACCCGCCGTGGCTGGCCGAGCCACCTGACCCGCCGTGGCTGCCCAAAGCCCCGGACCCGCCGTGGCTGCCCGAGGCTCCTGACCCGCCGTGGCTGCCCGAGGCTCCTGACCCGCCGTGGCTGCCCGAGGCTCCTGACCCGCCGTGGCTGCCCGAGGCACCTGACCCGCCGTGGCTGCCTGAGTCCCTGGGGCTGCATTGGAGATTCCGTCCCCATCTGCCGTTAGATCTCCAATGCACCCCCCCCCCTCCCTAGCTGTTCCTTTTACGGCGCGAGGACGCGCCTTCCGGGAGGGGGGCGTTATGTAACGATCACCGTCTGTTCCTGTCACTCCCCGGACTACATCTCCCATCATCCTCTCTGCCACTCACCTGCACACACTTCACACTAATCACTAATCACCACACCCAGCTGCAGCTCATTATCAGGACTATATAAGACTCTCACACACACCACCCATTGGCGAAGTCTTGATTCACCCTGTGACAATTCCGAGCGTTATTTCCCTGTCTGCCTGTCTGTTATCGTTCCTGCCTGTTTCTTGTTTTTGACCCGTTGCTGCCTGTCCTGATCTTTGCCTGTCCCTTGACTACGACTCTGCCTGTTCCTCACTGTTCCTGTTTGTTCCTGTTTTGACCCTGCCTGTACGACCACTCTCACTTCTAATAAATGCTGCACTTGGATCTCCCGCCTGAGTCTCCCAGTCGTTACAATTTGTAGGCCACTGACAACATACTGACAACATATTAGTTTGATAATTAGGTTAATTCAAATATAAAAACACACTGCAAATGATAACTTCACACTCATTTGAAATTGAACTATGACACTATATCACTATTGGTACAGGACTAGTTTTCTAAATGTTGTTCAAGTAACAATATTTATTTTCCAATTAAAATAATTTTTTAAAATAAGTTATTTATCGATATAATTCAAATTATTAAAATAAAATCTTTAAGTAAATTTCACATGATTATAAAAGTGGCTGTTTAAAATAAACTTGCATAAGTGAGCAGAAAAATCTAGACATGTATCTTACCATTATTTGAGACTGACATTAAAATTGCAGATTCTTTGATTTGGCTCTATTAATTAATTGTTTTTATTTTACTTCATCTTATACCACACATACTGAAATCAAATGAAAGCATAATACTTTTTTTGCTGCATAAGATTGGTGCACAAACAACAGCTCAGGGAGGTCAAACAACAATTAAGAGAAGTGTTAGGATTATACAACATCAGCAATCACAGACTTTCACATTACACTGGATTAGATTTCTCAGAGCACAGTGGAGTTTGCACAAATAATAGTATGTAATTTGCTCTAAAATTTGTATAGAGGTTGTCTGAGAAAAAACAGACATGTCAGATTAGGACGAAATTCTACACTCATTTGAAATTGACTTATAACATTCTATGACATGAAAGTCATCTCAGTTTAAATTATCTCATGGATGTGGGTGTTGTGGTTTGTGATTATAGGAGCATCAGTTGCTGCAGTAAATGTGGTGTGAATTTGACATGGTCCTTTTATGTTTAACACTCTGAGGTCTGAAGGTATCACCGGCGATACCACCGTGGTTTTTTTCTTATCAGTGTGAAAGAGACTCAAAATACTCCGTCAATGTTGCACATACAATTAAGAGTTATACACCATTTTAATCTGTGGAATATCTTCTTTCATTTGTGTACACTCAGAGTAAAAACAAAATGTTGTGCTTTTTGTAAAATAAAGAAAACTAACATGATGCGTGATCTCTCGTCTCCCTCTGAACGAACTCCAATCTGATAGTTCTTAGAAAATGAACTGTAACTTAGTGAATACTAATGACAAAAAAATTACACTTATGTCTAAAAAAACGTTAAGATGTCAGGTTTTAAATCATGTAAGTCAAATCGAAAACAAACCTTCTGTGTTTATGTAATCTGTATGAAAAGAGAGCCATGTCAGAATTCCTTGATTCAGCTTATTATCCGCTAATGCGGCCACACCCACGGAGCGATCGCTATTCAGACGCAAATTCAGAGGCAATACATGCATACATCATCTCAATCGTGTATTTATTGTCTTCAAAAGTGTTTTGAATAGCCATATTTAGCGATCTCTTGCCTCTGTTAGTTCCTTGATTGTCACATGATTTGCCTCTTCTTTTACTGAGGCATTTGTGGACAAAAGGGGCAGAGCGCCCTCCGGCTCAAGTATGAATTAAAAACACAGCATCCAGCGCTCATAATAATGACAATAAATATAGAATAATAAATATTACTCCTCTGTATAGAAAATTGATATAAACATATGAGAATCCATCAATATTTCTCCAAATGTGTATGCTTTTAAGCATATTAAGAAATTATGGTCAATATAAGATTTTAAGAGTCAAAATGTGAAGCTTGAGTCTTAGATCTTTTTAATGATGTATAGTTTGTCAACTGCACATCAACATTTAGGCTCTATAATATAACAAATATAGTAGCCTATATGAAATTCCCTAGAGGTAGGAATGTTCAGACGCTTTGCATCACAGAAATACATTATATTTTAAAGTATATTAAAATAGAAAACCATTATTTGGTTAGAGACTTGAGACTTCTTTTAAAAACATTATAATGGCAATGTGTTCAATCTTTTGACTGGTAGTGTAATTTAACAAAAAATTTTCTTCATATCATGTGCAATAATACGTGCATGCATGAGATCACAAAAATCATGTTTTTTTTTTTTTGTCCTGAGTGGACTTTAATCCTGTTATCAGCATGATCACAGAGGGTTTTTTCACAGCCTACCTGACTGAAAGGCCTCATTAATATGCAAGTCATTTCAGGTCATTATTATTCAATTCTTTTGTCTTCTCAGGTGAGAATCACCCATTATACATGAGGATTCACGCCTCCATGCATACTGTGTTTCTTGACCAAAAGTGTCTTAGAAAATTTAAATCTCTCTATTGTTTTATATGAAGGAGTAGGAAGGATAATTTTTACTTCATTCTGAAGCAAAAACTCTAGTCTACAACCTCCAATACCCAGAAGTCTTATGAACACAGATTTAATATACTTTTTTTGGCCTTATTTCAGTGACTTAAGTTTTTTGTTTTTTCAATAACCACGCATAAACGTTATTCCTTCAAAAACACAAACATGTATATACATGTTCCTCACATATTATTGTAGCCTAGTTTGTGCTGAATACAGTGTAATGACACTTTTGTCATTAATATGTTTATGAACAACTGAAAAAAGCACAAATGTCAGGGCATGTCAAAACTTCTCCAGGGTCCCAAAAATCCTCAGACCCCTGAGGGTTAACTGTTTTACATGCCCATTGCCTGCCGTGCACAGTTGCTCTGAAGCCACCGGGGTGGCAGTGCCTCTGGGCTTTGGCCCGTCATCGCTGCTTGCAGCTATATATTTAAATTGTTTCTGCTGTTATAATAAGAAAATCATTTGGCATTGTGCCAATATGTGTCTTGAGTCATGGAAGTTACACTACTACAGTCCAGTGATGATATATGCGTGTCCTGGAAATGGGAAGCCTCAGATGCCGTTTCACTGATAACTGTGGACAATGAATGTTATTTTTTGAACATTTCTTCTTTTAATGTGTAAGAATACAAAGAAGGTATGCACTCTAAAAGAGACTTTAATAGAAGCTCACAGGAGATAAATCAACAAACGTTTCGGCTCTTCGCCTTCGTCAGTGTAACAATTTCATTCACTCTCAATGATTACATAGAAAATACACTCTAAATCCACAGGTGTTTACAATCATGATTAAAACAAATGATTAGTCCAAACTTCAGCTCAAGCGCATAACAGGTCACAATTAGATGACAAGAGTAAGCCACATATGACAAGAAACTCACAAATCTAGCAATGATAAACAGTCAGAATAGATCCTTTGAAAACAAAAAACCAGAGTAGCTCCATCAACAACAAATGTAAATGGGGTACAATAACCCATCAGGCAGCAAGCCATTCATAAACATTGTACTCCCAAAAAAAAAAAAAAAAAAAAATTATAAAAAACAAGAAAGGTCATAGTCTTCATTTAAACCAACAGGAGACATAGTTCTTAAATTGAACATCCAAAAAGCTTCTCTTCTCAAAAGTTTATCAATGTCACCACTACGGCAAGAATTCTTTACTATTTCGATACCTATACAAGTAAGTTGTTCAATGTGGTGATTAGATTCAATGAAATGTCTAGCAATCGGGGAAGTAACGTCATGTCTGCGAATAGCTGATTTATGTTCACTAACTCGAACCCTTAACGGTCTTGATGTTTTTCCAACATATCCCAGTGGACATGGGCACTGGAGTAAATAAATCACATTCTTACTTGAACATGTTATACATGATTTTATATGAAAAACTCTGTGTGTAGCAAGACACATAAAGCTTCTGCATCTCAGAATAGAAGAACACGATGTGCAATTGCGGCATGGAAAACACCCTTGAATGTATGCTTTTTTTGTCATCATATACGACATCTGATCTAACTAACATGTTTGACAAATTTTGAGATCTCTTATAAGTAAACATTGGAGGATGTTTAAAAACTTGTAATGACGGATCTGAAGCCAAAATAAACCAATATTTGTTGACAATAGACTTTATCTGATTACTTTGTTTAGTATAAGTAAGAATGTAATTTACTGAAAACTGCTTTTTTTGTTTAGTTTGGTTGCTACTTAATAATTGACTTCTTTGAGAATTTTTAACTTTATCAAACGCTGATTTGAACCAAGCGTATGGATATCCTCTTGAACTAAAGCGATTGTATAGAATTTTAGATTGCACCTCAAATTCTTCCTCCAAAGCGCAAATGCGTCTTAGTCTATATAGTTGACTTAAAAGTAAACCTTTTTTCAATGGTAACGGATGATGGCTATTAGCAGAAAATAAAGTGTTTTTATCTGTTGGTTTACGAAATACCGTGGTGGAGACAGAGTTATTGATTTTGGATATCAAAACATCTAAGAAATGAATAGACAACAAGTCTTTTTCAACAGAGAATGTGATGGAGTCCAATCTGGAATTCAAAAACAAAACAAAATTATTTAACTCCTCTTCAGTTCCCTTCCAAATGAGGAAACAATCATCAATATACCTTGCCCAGTACTTTATGCAGTGTCCAAAAGGGTTGTTATTGTAAATAAAATCTGATTCAAATTTACCCATAAAAAGGTTGGCATAACTTGGAGCTAAAGGGGTACCCATAGCAGTACCTTGTATTTGCAGATAATAATCTTTCTCAAACAAAAAATAATTTTTAGTTAATATAAATTCAGTCAAATCCAAAATAAATTGTATGGGTAAAGTTAGATATTGAAGAGTTTTTAGAAAAACATCCAAAGCCTCTAACCCTTCTTTGTGTGGGATCGAAGTGTATAAAGATGACACATCCAATGTTACCAATCAATCCTGGTCATCTAAATTTGAAAATAGTTGTAATTTATTCAAAAAATCTGTTGTGTCTCTTAAATAAGACGGCAATTGTTTCACCAATGGCTGTAATTAAAAGTCAATAAACTCAGATAACTTCTCAGTAAGTGAACCAATACCAGATACAATGGGTTGGTAAGGAGGATCTGTTGTTGATTTATGTATTTTTGGCAGTGCATAAAGTACTGGAACAACTGGATGATGATTAATCAAACATCTGAACTCTTGTTCAGTTAACCATTTTTCTTCAAAACCTCTGTTCAACATTCTGTCTAGCTGGGATTTATATTCTATAGTCGGGTTAAATATTAATTTCCTATAGCATACTTGATCGTCAAGCATAGTTTTTACTTTAGCAATATAATTAACTGTATTTTGTAAAACAATTGCTCCTCCTTTATCTGCCTTTTGAATCATGATTGATTTATCACTCTTTAAATCTTCCAAAGCAATTTTTTGAGTTTTATCTAGATTATTCATACTGAATTTAGATTTTTCAATTAACATATTATCAATATCATTTTCCACCAGCCGACAAAATGTATTCACAGAGGGATTGGAAACAAAAGGCACAAAAATACTTTTTGGTTTAAAACGGTTAGTAGCTGTGTCACTGATATTTTTTTTGACCAAAAAAACTCTTTAGTTTAATATTCCTCATAAACTTAAACAATTCAACCTTAACCAAAAAAGGATTGGTTCTAGGAGATGGAACAAAGGATAAACCTTTGCTAAGAACCTGTATGTGCTCGTTTGAAAGTTCTTTATCAGATAAATTGAGTATTGCATTACTCTCGTCACTGTCGTTGGTGTCCATATGGTTTACCTCACACGTCTTTTTCCCCCTCGAACCTCTCCTGGTTGGACGCCTCTTCTTGTATTTGTTCTTTGGGAATGACGTGGAGTTCCCAAAAAAGACCATTTAGGATTTGACGATGTCGTGGATGAAGAGGAGAAGTAAGAGTCACTGGAATCTGTGGGTTCTTCCCGTGAGCGTGGAACTCGAGGTTTTCCTTGGCTCCCCGACAACCATTTGTAGACCTTATTCTCTTTATAATCCATCGTGTCACGTCTGAACTTACGAAGTTTAAAAGTGGTCAGATCTTCACGGAATTCCTTGAGTTGTTCCTGGATAGTCTTTTTTAGTTCCTCTAGTTTTTCTTTGTTGAATAGTTTCAATTTCCTTCTCACATTCCAGGATAGATGTTTTCACAGATGAAGATTCTTTGGAGGTATGTTCAACAATTAACAACATCAAGTCAAATGAACAATGATTTAAAATCTCACACCAGCGTTGACAAAACTCAGGATCGTCCTTGCCAATGGTGGGAGCCTTTTCAATCCGAAGACCTCTAGGAATCCGTTCACACCGATAATACTCACTCAATGTCTTTGCATGGAGTTCAAAACGCACCTCTTTTTGATGTAATCGCAGGAGTCTTTCTTGTGAAGAATCAACTGATTCCATGCCCCGAGTTTCAAGATCATCTGCACTGCTTGGATGTAAAATTCTATCTTTATCTCCTGTGCTGAAAATAAAAGTTTTAGCTCTCGCATCTGTGAGTTTGGCAATAGCTTCAAATGACATGCTGGTGGCTGCAGGTGTAGATCCTTACTCCAATCAAAGCATTCACCGTGCTCTCCCAGCTAATGAGGTGCAATAACCTATATTTCAATTAAGAATACAAAGAAGGTATGCACTCTTGTGGTGGTGTGGCCAAGAACAAGCTGGACAGGAGTAGGCAAAATAAGAAGGGTTTATTTTTCCCAACAAAAAAGTTAAATAAACTTAACAAGGAGGTTGAAAATCATTTCCAAAGTATATGCAAAAAAAAAAAAAAAAAACAAAATTGATAAAATAAATAAATAAAATAAATAAAATAAATAAAATAAATAAAATAAATAAAATAAATAAAATAAATAAAATAAATAAAATAAATAAAATAAATAAAATAAATAAAATAAATAAAATAAATAAAATAAAAAACCTCCCCTGTTAAACAAAATAACCAAAAACTACTACAATCAACTGCCCATGATGTTACTGTGACTGGACAACCCCTGACTAACTCTGCTCATCTTTTCATTGCTATAAATACCCATTTTAGCACATACCAACCCAAATAAAGGTAAATATCAAATAACAACTCTACCAAATAAACAAACAAAATTACAAAATATACACTATCATACATAACATAATACAATCATTTACCTAAAATACAAGAAAAGAAAATACTCAAACCAACAAAAGATTAAATGACATAACAAAATAACATAACACAAAAGATCCCCTCCAACTCAGAACATGATGGTACAGTCCAACTTCCTCTGGCACAGGACAAAAGAGGGAATTGAAACACCACCTCTCCCTTTGTCTGCTGCCACATGGAATGCGGCCGTCACTCCATGGACTCAGGTAATCTAGGACTCAGGTAAAATTAATCAGCAAAGAATATAAGAAGTGTGCACCCTTCTATACATTCAAGATTTTAATAAACTGTTAACTTATTAAACTTGTCGTGTGTTTTTCTTGTAATAAGGGGGTTAAAATAAAAGTAACAAACCATATTGAACTGAACTAAATTAAACATCAAATCAAACACAATGGTAAGGCTAAACATGTGAGGTGGGCTACGCACCCGTCACAACTCTAAAGAAGCTAAAAGAGACTTTAATAGAAGCTCACAGGAGATAAATCAACAAACGTTTCGGCTCTTCGCCATCGTCAGTGTAACAATTTCATTCACTCTCAATGATTACATAGAAAATACACTCTAAATCCACAGGTGTTTACAATCATGATTAAAACAAATGATTAGTCCAAACTTCAGCTCAAGCGCATAACAGGTCACAATTAGATGACAAGAGTAAGCCACATATGACAAGAAACTCACAAATCTAGCAATGATAAACAGTCAGAATAGATCCTTTGAAAACAAAAAACCAGAGTAGCTCCATCAACAACAAATGTATAAAGTATAAACTGCATAAAGTACTGGGCAAGGTATATTGATGATTGTTTCCTCATTTGGAAGGGAACTGAAGAGGAGTTAAATAATTTTGTTTTGTTTTTGAATTCCAGATTGGACTCCATCACATTCTCTGTTGAAAAAGACTTGTTGTCTATTCATTTCTTAGATGTTTTGATATCCAAAATCAATAACTCTGTCTCCACCACGGTATTTCGTAAACCAACAGATAAAAACACTTTACTTTCTGCTAATAGCCATCATCCGTTACCATTGAAAAAAGATTTACCTTTAAGTCAACTATATAGACTAAGACGCATTTGCACTTCGGAGGAAGAATTTGAGGTGAAATCTAAAATTCTATACAATTGCTTTAGTTCAAGAGGATATCCATACGCTTGGTTCAAATCAGCGTTTGATAAAGTTAAAAATTCTCAAAGAAGTCAATTATTAAGTAGCAACCAAACTAAACAAAACAAGCAGTTTTCCATGCTGCAATTGCACATCGTGTTCTTCTATTCTGAGATGCAAAAGCTTTTTCATATAAAATCATGTATAACATGTTCAAGTAAGAATGTGATTTATTTACTCCAGTGCCCATGTCCACTGGGATATGTTGGAAAAACATCAAGACCGCTAAGGGTTCGAGTTAGTGAACATAAATCAGCTATTCGCAGACATGACGTTACTTCCCCGATTGCTAGACATTTCATTGAATCTAATCACCGCATTGAACAACTTACTTGTATAAGTATCGAAATAGTAAAGAATTCTCGCCGTAGTGGTGACATTGATAATAAACTTTTGAGAAGAGAAGCTTTTTGGATGTTCAATTTAAGAACTATGTCTCCTGTTGGTTTAAATGAAGACTATGACCTTTCTTGTTTTTTATAATTTTTTTTTTTTTTTTGGGGATTACAATGTTTATGAATGGCTTGCTGCCTGATGGGTTATTGTACCCCATTTACATTTGTTGTTGATGGAGCTACTCTGGTTTTTTGTTTTCAAAGGATCTATTCTGTCTGTTTATCATTGCTAGATTTGTGAGTTTCTTGTCATATGTGGCTTACTCTTGTCATCTAATTGTGACCTGTTATGCGCTTGAGCTGAAGTTTGGACTAATCATTTGTTTTAATCATGATTGTAAACACCTGTGGATTTAGAGTGTATTTTCTATGTAATCATTGAGAGTGAATGAAATTGTTACACTGACGAAGGCGAAGAGCCGAAAACGTTTGTTGATTTATCTCCTGTGAGCTTCTATTAAAGTCTCTTTTAGAGTGCATACCTTCTTTGTATTCTTAATTGAAATATAGGTTATTGCACCTCATTAGCTGGGAGAGCGCGGTGAACGCTTTGATTCTTTTAATGTGTAGCATTGCTTATATTTTCATACATTATATTTGTTTTATAGTCACATAATGTGCACATTAGCACATTGCACGCTGCACAGGAAAACACTTGGCACGGTACAGAATAACATTTTTAAATAAAATACAAAGTATGTAGATTGGCTAGAAGAGAACTGGCCCCCCAACTGAGCCTGGATTCTCCCATGGTTTTTTCCTCCATTTTGGCACTTGTTAGAGTTTGGGTTTCTTGCCGCTGTTGCCTTTTGGCTTACATAGTTGGGGACACTTGATATTCAACAATGTCTCTGATCTGCCTGCATTGACACCATTGAATGCAAAATGAACTGAGCTGGACGATGACATCACTGTTTTCTCCAGAGCCGATGTATAGATGAATTAACTAAATTAATAACTATTGATTTTTACAAAAGAATGAATCAGTACTGAACTTAATTAAGCTGGACAATGACACCATTTTCTTCTAGAGCTGCTGTGCAGCCAAAATTATTTGCCAGTTATCACCGTAAAGCTGCTTTAACATAATCTGCATTGTAAATAGTGTTATATAAATAAAAGTGATGACTTATTTATCCAATTAATAGATGAAGAACAAGAAGGTCCCTGGTTTGAGTCCCAGCTGATCGTGGATGCCTTTTTGTGTTTGTATGTTCTCCAAGTGTTTCCTCTTTGTTGAGTACTCTGGTTTCCCCCACAATCCAAAGATATGCAGGTTAGAATTGTAGACACTAAATTGTCCATAGGTGTGTATGCGTGTCAATGTCAAGTAGATAATCAATAAATATAGATTAATCAAAATAATCTTACAAACCTACTTGAGAATATGATTATTGTAGCAGTTATTTGACTTATTATTACATATTCCTATACACACTTATTCTGGGCCATGTGGTTAGAGAAAAAGGGAAGCAAAAATAGCATCCAGGCCAGATTACCTTTGAATGGGTGACATTAACAGCTTCAAAGGATTAGAATAAGGATAATAGAATATTTTTGTGACATATACAGTAACGTCCCTCTGGGCACATCGCCGTTGTAAGGGACTTGTTTTAAGAATGAACTTCAAGGAATAATAGGCGAGTCGAGGGTTCTCTATAGCCATGGGGTCTAAAACACAGTACAGAGCCATGTTTCAATGCTGTCAAAGAAAAGTGCAACATTTTTTTGAAAGAAAAGTGCAATTTGGTAATTGTGCCATGTATGATTGTATGTCTGACATGGGAAACTTTATGTTTGGAAGCTGGTGAGGTCTGGGTGTACAGTCACAAAGACTATAAAAAAAATCTATAACCATATGTGAGCATCACAAACTAATAAATCATGGAGTGGTCGCACTACATTTTAATCCTGCAGCGATATATATACGGAAGTGTTAAATATATACTTCTACTTCTGTTTCATGGGACACTCTACACAATGCTGCAGACTTTTTGATAGAAGTGTGTATTTTTTTTTTAATCTTTATATTTTTTTTTTTTTTTTTTCTTGTAGGTCTATGTACACATGCTCTAAAATCCTCTGTTGGTCAAACGTCTTTAAACTATCCAAATTTGTGTCCCATTATGCATCTGATTCCTAATTCTCTGTCTGGTGACTTGCAAACACAAAGCCAAAAAGATTGTGAGTCAAGCCCAAAGACAACTGATGCATGTGGCATTCTGATTTTCTCATCTGTTCATTTGCATCATTTGCCATTAGCATGCTTTGTTTAATAATGGGTTGGAAATCAGATTTGAATTGGTAACATAGTGTGGAAAACATATGGATGAACATACGTGCATGCATATGCATACAGAAAAGACACATCTCAAGCTAAGCCAAGTAAATGCACCAGACTTTCTGCGGTCTGTTTGCTTTGACTCTGTAATCCTTTTTGACATTGGCATCTTTCTGACATGTGTCCTCTGTCTTTCTGTCACTTTAAAGTTGCTGTCCCTCACAAGTTTTCAAAAACTTTGAGAAATTAAGAGGGAGAGAGGGAGGGAGGGAGGGAGAGAGAGGGAGGGAGGGAGGGAGGGAGAGGGAGGGAGGGAGGGAGGGAGGGAGGGAGGGAGGGAGGGAGGGAGGGAGGGAGGGGGGGAACAAACTTTGAATTGAGAATGACTTGCTGGCATCTTTTCCTTGGATGTTTTTTTTTATGTTCACAATCCAAGTTAAAAGCAAACCGCACTGTGATTTTATAGCAAAAACACCTTACAAGGTGGAGTTTGTATGGATTGGGCACATATTGCTCTCTGTGACTGGCTACTGTATTTGTGGGTATAGGACAGAACAGAGCACAGCTCATTCACTTTTAAACTGCTGGTTCCATATTTATTTAATTAAATCACAGCCTTTGGCAGTATATTAATCATTGCTTTTATGACCATAATGCCATATCATAATTTTGAATAAAATCAAAATTATGATATGTACAGCTAATTGTACAGCTTTATTTTCAAACTACTTTGAATCAGTGATTACCTTGAAATATACCTTTTTATTTTTGTTTTCTCAAGAATTTAATAATACGTTAACAACAGCAAATATGGTTTGTTTGTTTGTTTGTTTGTTTTTTAATCCCTTGTGAAAAAGAAGTGCACTTAATTGTATTGGATGTACATATTAAAGTGTGTTAAAAAAAAGATCTTGCAGATCAGGGGCGCTCTCAGGATTCTCATCCATAGTATGCACAATAAATGAATAAATAAAACAGCTTTTTGTTTATATTTCAGCCACCTTAATTAAACTTTTGTCCCACTGTAAACTTGCCAAAATGATAAAGTATAGAAGTTAGACAAAATTCAAAAGTTTTGACATTACATCAGCTTTTAAATCAATGTTTGTCTGTTTAAAGTTCCTTTTGCATTACATTGCTTTTAATTGATCTTTTATATTAACATTCACTAGACTGTGGTCTTGACCATTTGTGCCACATTGTTTTATCAAAGTAGTTCAACTTTTATTAATGCGCCTCAAGACCTTTTATCATTTTATCCCACTGCTCTGCATATCATGTTTTAAAAGCAAAAAAAGCATTCTGTTTGAACTGTGTTCATTCAGCTCACTGCATTTTGTTATGTGAACACCTGACCTGTAAACACAAATCTACCATGGCCAGTGCCGCACCCCCTGCTATCATGACAGATGGACTAGCAAACTGCATTGTTCAATGAGAGACTTTTATCATAATTACATTCTCATTGAATCACAAGAAAGACAACCATGGCCAGGGAAACTCGCCTACAGTTTTCAAATAATCATTGACATACAGTACATGAATACTAACATAGGCTACATGATATCGAAATGCTAGTGATGTTAGGGTACGCAGTCTGTGTGTTTTGTGTACAAACAGGGGCTCAGGTTAGAAATTACTCAGTTCTACCAGAAAGACTCGGGAGGCAAGATAACGTAACACTGATATTTATTACCAAACAGCAAGCAGAATATATAAGGTTAATAATCTTTGGCGTAGGCCCCATCCGTAGCTCACGTCCTGAGGGTTGCAGACTTTGCGTTTCCTGCCTGAAGCTGAAGGCAGGGGCGTAGCCAACCCCCGGGGAGTATGGACAGGGACCATCCTGGTGGTGGTGGGGAGGATGGAGGTGAAAGTTTGCATCAGCATCTGCGAACTCAGACAAGTGTAAGTACCAATCTTTTATACTCCAAGTGTTAGATAATGATTGGTTAGATCTGAATTAATAAGTGACGTAACATTTGAGTCTTCCCGTCAGAACTTGCGCTAGAGCTTCATTTCTACCAGAAAGACTCGGGAGGCAAGATAACGTAACACTGATATTTATTACCAAACAGCAAGCAGAAAATATAAGGTTAATGATCTTTGGCGTAGGCCCCGTCCATAGCTTACGTCCTGAGGGTTGCAGACTTTGCATTTCCTGCCTGAAGCTGAAGGCAGGGGCGTAGCCAACCCCCAAAAATGGTGGTGAGACGTGACCACCAGGACGGAGCCCACTCTCCCCCCAAAAACTGTGAGAGGGAATGTATACCCACCAGAGGAGAATCTTGCAGTTCCTGAAACAGAGAAAAACAAATTAAAACATAATAAGAGAAGGAGAAAGAACAAGAAAACAAGCAACATAGAGACAAGGCCGCGATCGGCCACACGATCACGATGGGCCACACAGAGACGAGGCCGCGATCGGCCACACAACCACGATAGGCCACACAGAGACAAGGCCGCGATCGGCCACACGACCACAATGGGCCACGCAGAGACAAGGCCGCGATCGGCCACACGACCACGAAGGGCCACACAGAGACAAGGCCGCAATCGGCCACACGACCACGAAGGGCCACACAGAGACAAGGCCGCGATCGGCCACACGACCACGATGGGCCACACAGAGACAAGGCCGCGATCGGCCACACGACCACGATGGGCCACACAGAGACAAGGCCGCGATCGGCCACACGACCATGAAGGGCCACACAGAGACAAGGCCGCGATCGGCCACACGACCACGATGGGCCACACAGAGACAAGGCCGCGATCGGCCACACGACCACGATCGGCCACACGACCACGATGGGCCACACAGAGACAAGGCCGCGATCGGCCACACGACCACGATGGGCCACACAGAGACAAGGCCGCGATCAGCCACACAACCACGAAGGGCCACACAGAGACAAGGCCGCGATCGGCCACACAACCACAATAGGTCACACAGAGACAAGGCCGCGATCGGCCACACGACCACGATAGGTCACACAGAGACAGACAACGAACTCAGACAAGTGTAAGTACCAATCTTTTATACTCCAAGTGTTAGATAATGATTGGTTAGATCTAGGGGTGTAACGATACGTTTTACTATGAGATATATTACTGCAGTGTGTAACAAGTATCTCATAGCAGCCGCCGAGTGAACGCACACAGTAATGTTATAACATCATTTTCAACACACTAAAATTATAATAAACAGAGCTATGTTACCTCATACTCATGACCGGAAAAGCGGAAGCAGCGCCGGCAACTGTCATAATAAAAGTCAGTGTTTGCTATTTAATGTGTGTGTCTACATGGTGTCTTTGTCAGTTCGTTGCAGGCTGTCCCGCTGTCGTGTTTCTGTGTTTCACCTCCTGTTATCCTGGGGTTCTGGATCTCCGTCTTGTGCCCGCGTCTGGGTTGGATTATCCCTTGGCTTCTGATACCCATTGCAGCCCTGCGCCACCCAATTCCTCTGTTTCTACACATCACAGCGTCAGCTCGTCTTTGTGACTGCAACTATTGCCCTTTTTGGAGTGAAGTTATTGTACAGCGTATTCTGTCAATAAATCCGGTTTTACTTGCAGTTGGATCCTCTCTCTGTGTTTATTCCCTGACAGAACGAACTGACCAAGATGGATCCAGCAAGGTCGTCGGATCTTCAGGAGTATTTGAGCAAGAGCGCTCAACGGATGGATCAGCAGGACGAACAGGTGATTGCCACTGCTCGCGCCGTGCAAACGTTGGTGGCGCAGGTGGCCAAGCTCTCGACCCAGGTACAACATCTTTCATCTCCCACTGCGCCAGCCCCACTGCCCGTTCCCCACTCATCGACCAGCACGCCACAAGAGCCTCATATTCCTGCACCAGAGAGGTATGGTGGAGAACCTGATGCTTGTAGGGCTTTTCTGTCTAAATGCTCTATTTATTTCTCTCTGCAACCTAACACGTTCTCTTCTGAGTAGTCTAAAGTCGCGTTAGTGATGACGTTATTGACGGGACGAGCGGCGTTATGGGGAACGGTGGTGTGGGAGAACGATCATCCTTGCTGCTCCTCGTTCCAGTCCCTGTCGCAGGAGATGAGGCGAGTGTTCGACCGTTCGGTGGCGGGACGGGAGGCTGCTCGCAAGCTCGTGGACCTGCGGCAGGGAGTTCGACCTGTTTCCGACTAAGCCATTGAGTTCCACACCCTGGCAGCGGAGTGTAAGTGGAACGAGGAGGCGCAGTGGGATGTATTCCTGCATGGGCTGGCCGACCGTGTGCAGCAGGAGATCTATTCACTGGATTTACCTCCCACTCTTAACGGACTGATTGAGCTCGCGCTGCGAGTGGATGGCCGTTTGCACGAACGCGCTGAACGCAGGAAGCCTGTGGCGCGTCTCGAAGAACTGGATGCTGCGGGGGTCAGCGGTGAGCACACGGTCAGTCCCCCGTTCGATCACGAGCCCATGCAGGTGGGGAGAGCTCGGCTCTCCCGGGAGGAGAGGACACACCGGAAGGAGAAAGGACTCTGTCTGTACTGTGGTGGAGCTGGACACTTTCTTAAGGACTGTCCGGTAAAAGGCAAAGTCCGGCAGTAGGACCGAGGTTACTGTCGGGCGGTCTAGCCTTGGATAAATCCTCGTCTGCGACGCTCCTCCCGGTGAGACTGCAATGGGTATCAGGACATCACACCTGCCAGGCCCTGGTCGACTCGGGCGTGGAGGGAAGCATAATAGACTTTGAGCTGGCCACTCGGTTGCACATTCCCATTCGCCCGTTGAATCACGCCATATCTGTTGTTGCCCTCAACGGACAGAAACTACCCACCATCACACACGCCACGGAACCCGTCACTGCCACAATTTCCGGTAATCACACTGAACTATTGTCATTTTACCTCTCCAGATCCGTTCACCATCCTATCGTCCTGGGACATCCGTGGCTGGTGAAGCACAAGCCCAGGATTAAGTGGGGCCAGGGATCCGTGGTGGAGTGGAGCCAACACTGTCATGCGTCTTGTGTGTTGTCTGCTTGTTCGTCTGTGTCTCGTTCTGTGTTGCAGGAGGAGTCGGTGAACCTGTCAAACGTGCCCCAGGAGTACCATGACCTGAAGGAAGTGTTCAGTAAGTCCCGGGCTGCTTCTCTTCCTCCGCATCGTCCCTATGACTGTGCTATAGATTTAGTTCCAGGGTCTTCTCCGCCCAAAGGCAAGTTATATTCACTTTCTAATCCAGAAAGGGAGGTCATGGAGAAATATATTTCTGATTCTCTGGCAGCTGGGATCATCCGCCCTTCTTCATCTCCCGCGGGGCAGGTTTTTTTTTCGTGGGTAAGAAGGATGGCTCTCTGCGGCCGTGCATTGATTACAGAGGACTGAACAACATCACGGTAAAGAATACTTATCCTTTGCCGTTGATGTCTTCTGCCTTTGAGCGGCTGCATGGCGCGTCTCTGTTCCCGAAATTGGACCTGCACAACGCTTATCATTTGGTCCGCATCAGGGAGGGGGATGAATGGGAGATGGCTTTTAACACCCCTAGAGGGCACTTTGAATACTTGGTTATGCCGTTTGGGCTTTCCAACTCGCCCGCCGTCTTCCAAGCACTCATCAATGACGTGTTGAGAGATATGGTCGATCAGTTCATATATGTCTACCTGGACGACATATTGATTTTTTCTTCTTCTCTCCAGGAACACGTGCAACACGTCAGGCGAGTGCTCCAAAGGCTGTTAGAGAATGGGCTTTTTGTCAAGGCGGAGAAGTGCATTTTTCATGCACAGTCTGTTCCATTTTTGGGGTACATCGTGTCGTCCGAGGGGGTGCGCATGGATACTGACAAGGTTAAGGCTGTGGTGGATTGGCCAATTCCAGATTCCCGCAAGGCCCTGCAGAGGTTTCTGGGCTTTCCAATTTTTACCGGCGTTTTATTCGCAATTTCAGCCAACTAGCCGCTCCTCTGACTGCCTTAACCTCCCCCGCAACAGCGTTCAGGTGGTCGGATGCAGCTGAGGCTGCATTCTCCAATCTCAAGAGCCGCTTCGTTTCGGCTCCCATTCTTGTCGCCCCTGATCCTTCACGTCAGTTTGTGGTGGAGGTTGATGCGTCAGAGGTGGGGGTAGGTGCAGTTCTATCTCAGCGCTCCGCAGCGGACGATAAGATGCATCCTTGCGTGTTTTTTTCACATTGTTTAACTGCTGCCGAACGTAATTATGACATTGGTAACAGGGAGCTGCTGGCGGTCAAATTAGCTTTGGAAGAGTGGCGTCACTGGTTGGAGGGTTCGGGGGTACCTTTCATCGTCTGGACTGATCATAAGAACCTTGAGTATATTAGATCCGCTAAACGACTTAACTCTAGGCAGGCTCGGTGGGCTCTTTTTTTCAGTAGTTTTGATTTTTCCCTATCTTACCGTACCGGGTCCAAAAACATCAAGCCCGATGCACTTTCTCGCGTTTTTGATCGCTCCGAGCGCCCGTCCACTCCCGAGTGTATTCTTCCTGAGAGACTCATTGTCTCTTCACTCACATGGGAGGTCGAGTCGAAGGTCCGCACGGCCTTAGAAGGGGTAACGCCTCCGCCCGGGTGCCCACCGAGTCGGTTATTTGTGCCAGAGGGGTTGCGTTCAGACGTTATCCGATGGGGCCACGATTCCAATCTGGCTTGTCATCCAGGGGTTAGTCGCACCAACTTTTTGGTCAAACAACGATTTTGGTGGCCCTGCATGGCTCGCGATGTTCACAATTTTGTTTTGGCTTGCTCTGTCTGCGCTCGTGGTAAGACTTCTAATCGTCCCCCTGAGGGACTCCTTCAGCCGCTGTCTGTCCCTTCGAGACCCTGGTCCCACATAGCACTAGATTTCGTCACAGGCCTCCCTCCTTCACAGGGCAATACGGTGATTTTGACCGTAGTGGACCGGTTCTCGAAGGCAGCGCATTTCATCCCCTTCCCAAATTACCCACTGCCAAGGAGACAGCGGTTACTGTCATTAATCACGTCTTCCGTATCCATGGCCTCCCGGTAGACGTGGTTTCTGATAGGGGATCCCAATTTACCTCCAAATTCTGGAAGGAGTTTTGTCGTTTACTGGGGGCGACGGTTAGTTTGTCATCTGGGTTCCATCCCCAGACGAACGGGCAAGCTGAGAGAGCCAACCAGGATTTGGAGAGAATGTTGCGATGTCGGGTTGCTCAGAATCCTTCTTCCTGGAGTCAGCAGCTTCCTTGGGTGGAGTACGCGCACAATTCGTTACCAGTGTCGGCTACAGGCATGTCGCCTTTTCAGTGTAGTCTAGGTTACCAGCCACCTGCCTTTCCCAGTCTGGAATCCGAAGTCGCGGTCCCCTCCGCTCACGCCTTCGTCCAGAGGTGTCGTCACACGTGGAGAAGAGCCCGAGAGACTCTCCTTCAGGTGGGGGCGCGCACCAAGGCCCAGGCCGATCGCCACCGTCTGAAGCCTCCCGTATACGTCGTTGGTCAAAAAGCATGGCTTTCTTCCAAGAACATTCCGCTCCGCTCCGTGAGTAACAAATTAGCACCCAAATTCATTGGCCCGTTCACGGTCACCAAGATCCTTAGCCCGGTGACTGTCCGCCTCAAATTACCACCAGCGTACAGCAGAATTCATTCCGTCTTTCACATTTCCAAAATTAAACCCGTTTTTCATTCTAACATTAATCCGCCAGCCCCGGTTCCTCCCCCGCCGCGACTCGTAGATGGGGAACCTGCTTATTCGGTCCGTCGTATTTTGGACGCTAGGCGAAGGGGACGCGGATTCCAGTACTTAGTGGACTGGGAAGGTTACGGTCCGGAGGAGAGGAGTTGGGTTCCTGCCAGGGACATCCTGGATCACTCTCTTATTGATGAATATCGTCAACAGGTAGGCTCTCCTGGGAGCGCCAGGAGGCGCTCGTAGGAGAGGGGGTACTGTCACGGTTCATGGGTTCACTTACTCGCCCTCGTGTGGTTGTGGTGTGTGTTGCACTGAGCGAGTGATTGTGTGGGCGTCACCCACCTGTCTGATTGTGATGTGCTGCCAGCCGTGTCTTGTTCAGTGTTTGCTATTTAATGTGTGTGTCTACATGGTGTCTTTGTCAGTTCGTTGCAGGCTGTCCCGCTGTCGTGTTTCTGTGTTTCACCTCCTGTTATCCTGGGGTTCTGGATCTCTGTCTTGTGCCCGCGTCTGGGTTGGATTATCCCTTGGCTTCTGATACCCACTGCAGCCCTGCGCCACCCGATTCCTCTGTTTCTACACATCACGGCGTCAGCTCGTCTTTGTGACTGCAACTATTGCCCTTTTTGGAGTGAAGTTATTGTACAGCGTATTCTGTCAATAAATCCGGTTTTACTTGCACTTGGATCCTCTCTCTGTGTTTATTCCCTGACAAATATTCACGTCCATGAACATAATTCTTCCTGAGTCCTATCCCTATTCTTTTGCACCGACCATTAAGGTGGAGACCACATGTCCCAAGATTCTTACATGCCATAAATCAGCCCAGTCGTTCTAAAATTACTATTAAATTCCAAAGAATTATTTGAGTAAACTGATTTTATGACAAATTGCAATATTCTATAATACAATGTCTCGATATATAATACAATGTCTCGTTAGAAAGATCTAGACTACATTACAATGTAATGATGTGGGTGTGTTGCTTTAAGGTTTAAACCGCAATGGGGTTTTCCGAGCCTTGCAACGATATCTGGATATGGTATGCCATTCTTTGTTTTGTCCTAAACTAATGGTACTTGAATATGTGGATGATCATTACAATACGAACAAGCACTACAAGCAACATTAAACGAGCTATATCCCGCACCGACGTGAAAGTTTGCGTCAGCATCTGCGAACTCAGACAAGTGTAAGTACCAATCTTTTATACTCCAAGTGTTAGATAATGATTGGTTAGTTAGATCTGAATTAATAAGTGACGTAACATTTGAGTCTTCCCGGCAGAACTTGCGCTAGAGCTTAATTTTTGAACAATTATTGTACCATGTCCTTTACATCTACATTCTATTCCTGCTTTACTGTCTAAGGTCTATAGAAGTAATTATGAAATTACATTAAAACATGTTCCTAATGTGGCGAGGGGGCGGTTAACACACACACACACACACACACACACGCTCAAGTTTGACTACTTGTGGAAAATTCGACTACGCCACCTGGGAGGGGTTCACCCAGGAAATAGAAATAAACCCCAAAGTTTGTTATTAGGTCACACATGTTTGATTATCTTAAAAAGAAATGTAGGCAGGAAACGTGGGCATCATATAAAAATACAACATTTATTCACAACTTGAATTCAAGATAGAAAAATCACTTAAAATAGACTCAATGATATGGTGCCATTCATAGCAGCTCTCTCTCCAGTGACAATGCAACACAAATTTACACAAAGGAAATTACAAAAGACAAACTGTATACAAAAATAATCAAACTCAAATTATGCCAATTTACAAAAACAACCTTAATAAAAAGAAAATGTCCTCACTGGTAAAAAGATCCAGTGACAGGCAATACAAATAACAGAATGAAACAACAAGAAGAGATGTTAAACAAAACCAATTACACAACTTCCAAATAAACAAAACAAAATATAATATAATTAATTACAGGGCTGGGGTTACCCACCGGAGTGATTACCAACGCTAGTTATCCAAAAGCACACTTCCACACACCACCGTGAATTCAGATCACACATACTGGTACACTTCAAAAGTGTCACATGGCAAACGTTGAAGCAGCACCACCACCACAAAAGATCTTTCACCCGTGGGACCCCAGCTCCTGAAAGAAATCAAACCAGTGGCGAGGCCAGAAATCTTCAAGTGGGTGGACCTTGGTGAAATAGTGTGGACCTCTGTTTTTTGTCATATATATATATATATATATATATAGCTTGTTTATTTACTCACTTCATTTTATTATCACGGGAAATGATGTGGATGATATGTGAATCAGTGTCCATCATTTTGCGAGCAATAAAGAAAAATGCAATATTGAAAATATTTCCATTTTAAACCATGAAGACGAGCCAGGATATCACACAACCAATGTGCAAACTTTGCGTGAGAGTCTCAAACTCCAGTCAATTATTCACTACAGAAACAAAGTATAAACTGACTGAGTTTTTGGCATCCGACGCTGCAATAACGGCGCATATTCTCTTAGAGATGAGAGATGAATCTAATTTATTTTCTTAATATTTCTCTTGTGGCCCATAGTGAGAAAAAAAAAGTATTTTTCGTTAATTTGAGAAGTATTTCATGTTAAACAAGTTGTTCTTTAAATGAGGAGCTATCTAACTAATATTTTATTGTCCTCGCAGCACGTCGGTTATGCGGTGATGCGATGATATCGCGGGGCAAATGAATTGCAATATTAATTTAATAATAAAAGTAGCATGATGATAAGAAAAATAATTTAATAGCCCTGCATGCCCATCCACTATATGTCACTGTGAAGGAATAAACAGCAATCGGACACGGCATCAAATCAATGAACTTTTTTTATCCAAATCCACGCACAGACCGTTCAGTGTTTAGTAGTGCAATGTCCGAGTCTCTCTTGTAGCAAGAAACGTTTACTAGACCGTGGACTAGCTTTGACTCCCTGAACAGTGTCCGCGCAGCCGAATTTTTATGACCATGGACGGTGCACGTGTGCGTGCATCCGAACGCGTCTTTCCGAGCTCATGGGCAAAGTTGAAAGGCCCGCGCGCTCATGAGCAAAGGAGTATCTTAGAAGATTTGCGCGCTCAACTGTGAGCGAGACGGAGGGGAACGTGGGAAAAGTATACCTGGGCCTTTACCGCTCCAAATCAGAGGACTGGAGCTGACGGATCATATCGGGAATAACATGGGGGGCATTTGCTTGTTTGGAGAGTTACTGTCATATTGGTGTGGGGGAAGGACACAATACTGAACCAAAGCTCGATTTAATTTCATTGTCATTACTTCATTTTTAAATTGTTTACACATAGGTGACTACATAGAATAAATTGTTACTGTAGAATAAATAGGCTAATCACAGTAAAAATTAAAACAAACCGGCACACATAGGCTATTATAAGCGCGACTCATGGACGGTGACGCACGCTGCATAGAAACAGCTGCTGCCGCGACTCTGGAAAGCTGAGTTTACCGGCGCGATATAAAAACATATCATGTTATATGTACTTTTAATAATACATTTTTCAAATCATATATAGGCCTTCGCAACAGATATGACTATTTCCAGACCAAAGTAGTGTCTGGAAATAAAATGAAATATTCTGGCACCTTTGATTGGGTGGGCCAGCCATCAATCTGGGTGGGCCAGTGCCGCCCTGGCCCTTCTGTAGCCTCGCCACTGAATCAAACACAAAATAAATAAATCTCATAAAACAAATGAATGAAAGACAAAGTCACAATTCCACCGTAAACGATGGGCAACAGTCACCACAGCATGGCACAGTACAGTTCACAATCTACAAATCTGCAAAAGAGGGAAAAAAAAAAAGAAAGAAAAAAAAAGAAAAACTTTGTTAAAAGTTTGAGGGAAACAGGACTCAAATGGAGCGGCCACGTCGCCCTTAGGCCAGTCCCAATAAATACACGTCCCTCCACCCCCAAAGTAAACTAGGAAGTGTAAATTAGAACAAATCACAGACAGCAAACGGCAGCAGCAGAAATCCCTTTAAATAGTTGTAATCCGATATTGTTTGTATGACGCGCAGTGGAGGAAGAACTGAGCTGCAATAATAATCACCCAGGACGAAAGGGAGAATCCTATAACAAATATGAATAATGCAAACACAAACAGGATTATTATTAATTGCGCATCACATGCCTGCACATGTGGACTGCACATTACTCAAACCACCCGCCCCTCAGTGAAACGAGACATTGTTTACAATAAAACTTCCTCATACCTGAAAGGAGGGCAGTAATCACATCCAAAACAGCATCCGACGGAGAAACACACAAACTGATGAAAAGACAGGCTGGTGTACAACAAGCGAGCTATTAGTGCAACGAGCAATAATAAAAAGTTAGCAAAACACTACGTACTAACGGCACATACCTGAAACCGCTGAAACAAACAGAAAAAGGGGAGAATCCGGACGTGATGCATCCCAGGCTGAAACCAACCAGCCCTGAAATAGTGCCCACTCGCTGCTGATTGGTGTTCATGAGCGTCAATCACCACCCTTACCTCATTCATACTGTCACACTAAGTTGAAAGGACTAACCATTTCCCTAGTTAGGTTATGTAATCATGCATTGACGTCACATATACGCAATTCTATTATTCTATCCACAAGTTTCCTACGCCCCATGAGGCCTTGCGTCAAACGTGGGAGCGTCTTCCGGTTTGAAGTAAACAAGCTGGACGTGACACTCATTCATTCAACATTTGACATTCAAGATTTCATTCAAGATTTAACGATCCAAACTTGCGAACGTTTGTTTTTTACTTAAAGATTTAAGATTCCAGCATAAATATTTGAACAATGTTTTACAATAAAAAATGTTACATTAATAGTAATGTTTTAATTTATGTCAGGAGTGCAGATCAATCATGCTAAATCTAACAGACCTATTCAGCTGCGCCTGCTTCCATTTATTTACGATCACGAGAATGCACAAAACAACTCCACTAAGGCTTTTAAATCCAAAGGCTTAGAAATATATTGATAACATACCCTATGTTTTCTAGCATTTCTATTTATTTTCCTCTAAATTATGCGATGATTGCAATCCGAGGACGTTTGCGCGATCTCTTGTCTATCTATCCTGATCCTTTCAGCCAGAGCAACAGAGGGAGCTCATGAGAAGGCAACAGGAGTTATGAGTTATACGAGTTAACCGGAGTGTGTGAATCTGTGAAAGATATGCATTTGTTAGGAATCAACAGGCACAGGGAAGAGACAGATAAAACATTAAACTAAATAAATACACGATTATAATCATATAAGAATTGTCTTCGTCCCTCAAGCAGTCTCTGATATTTTCCATAAACGTGTGTATTTATCGCAATGGTTAACATCAGTAGCCTTTAGCATCGCATACAGTGGAAACGCGACTGGCTCTGGCACGCACGACACGTTAGGAGTAAAATATCACATCATATGGCTTTGGTGCATCAGTGACAGGTGAAGTACAGACAGCGGGTTGTTCATGTATTGCAGGGTCGGGATGCTCTAGTCATGCAGTAGCACTGTTGTGGAAGGTCAGTAAAGTAAAGGGCAATTAAGGGCACGAAAACTGTTTATTGTATTGTGATATTATTAACTAATAAATGTACTAAACTGAAATGTTGTCCCTGAGCACCGTAACGACATCTCTCATAAAGATTTGCAACTTTGCAAAGTAAACAATGATCCAAAAAACACTTAGCCTCTTAGCTAATTAGCACACTAAATACCATTGGTATGCTACTTCCGCCGCCTCACCGGAAGTTGTACCCACGTTCTCTTTTACAGTAGCGGCCCGCGGAAACAGGTGGATTAAAGGAACCCAATAATGATGTCAAACATAGATGTTTTACATATCTAAATAAGTTTGCAAATCCATCATAAGGTCATATACTCCTGAATATTGACTCATTTCAAGTCTAAGTGACTGTCAGGCACGGTCAAAAGTGAGTTTGGATTTGCAGACTCGAGCTGCGAACTGCTTCAGACAGTACTGGTTCATATTATTTCAAACTGCAAACAGTCTTTTTCTTACTGAGCATTGTTGTCTTATTTTAAGTACAAATATCTAAAAATTCTTAAATTAAGATACATTTACTAAAGATGAAAAACAACATATTAAGTCTTGTTTCCTGGGGGAAAAAAAATCTAATTGAAGTGCAATTTGCTTTAAACAAACAAAAATATCTGCAAATTGGGTAAAGAAAATAATCTTAATTCAAAGGGAAAACAAGATTATTTTTTTTACCCCGCTGGCAGATAATTTTGCTTGTTTTAAACATAAACTAACTTAATTTTGATTCCCTTTTGCCCGTCGGCCTCCGAAGCATACAAAGAGTTGTTCCGACTGCCTGTATGAGGCAGAATGCTCAATGTAAACTCAGATAGGCCCAGATAACCCAGAAAGCCCAGATAGGGCAGAGTAAATGTAAGATGCACTTTGAGAGGGAATATATTCCATGGGCAAATTCCAAATGGCATTTGAAGGGGGTGCCATTTGTAGGGGTGTTCTAAATGAGAGTGAACAACTGAATCCCTTCACGAAGGGCGCTTTCACAAGGCCCTTAGCGAAGGGTACATGTGATGGTCACTTCGAGGAAGTAATTCTATCATTTATGGTCAGAAGTTCAGCATTTTGAAACAAACACTGGTAAAAATATGCTCTCTTAGACAAATAAACTCTGAATACTCACCTGACAGAAGCAGGTTAGAAGCGCCATTCTCAGAGATGCATCGGAAGTTAGCTTCTCATAGAATCACCGGATGCCATCAGGGGATGCAGCTGATTCAGCTTGCTGCAAAGCTCTGAATCGGCTGCTTGCAGAGTGCCGGTCTATCAGCTCGATAGCAGATGTCGGCGGCAGCGCTGCGAGGGCTTCTTCAACGCCGAGAAGGCTTCCCTCCACTGCCTTGTCATTGGTTTGTTTTACCTGAACTGCACAAACCAATGGCCGTGCAGTTTCACTGTGTGATTAAAAAAAGGCTTCAGTAATCAGAGAAAAGTCAGAGTCAGGTAACGTGTTTTAAAAAAAAATTAAGCAAGGAAGCTGGATCTGTATGCAGATTAAACGGTGTTTAATAAATCCAAATTGGAAACATAATTCATGACATGAACAAGGAAACAACACAAAGCCAATGAATACAAACAGTAATCGACAAAAGACAATAGCAAACACAGGGCTAAACACATGACTACTACAAGAAACAAAGCAACACCTAGTCACAGTTAGGGCGGGGTAACAGTAAAATAATTACAAAGAGCACGGACTACAAAAGGATGAGAATTCATGAACAATACAAAATACAAGATTCCAAATAAAAGGCATGACATGTCTTAGACATGACAGTTTTGGTTAATTTTTACGACGCGGACAGGGGTGTGAAGTAACGAATTAAAAAAAAAAAAAACCTCACTGTAATTAAGTAGTTTTTATCAGATAATGTACTTTTTTAATTAGTTTAAAAATGTGTATTTTACTGTACATTTTATGTGATGTATCTGTAATTTTACTCCAATATTTTCCCTCCGTTTGTGGTCATAACAAGCTTGTTTTAATGTTATATTTATCAACATGATTGGATAGAGAGAGAGTAATCTGTCTCATGATCAAATCATGCATAGAAACTGTTGTTTATCATGGCTGCTGTGGAAGCATATCCTTTAACCCTCTGGAGTCTGAGGCTGATTTGGGGCCTGGAGAAGTTTTGACATGCCCTGACATTTGTGCTTTTTTCAGTTGTTCATAAACATATTAATGGAAAAAGTGTTATTACACTGTATTCAGCACAAACTAGGCTACCATATTATGTGAGGAACATGTATGTACATGTTTGTATTTTTGAAGGAATAACGCTTATGCGTGGTTATTGAAAAAAACAAAAAACTTAAGTCACTGAAATAAGGCCAAAAAAATAATATTATATATGTGTTCACAAGACTTCTGGGTATTAGAGATTGTAGACTAGAGTTTTTGCTTCAAAATTATGTAAAAATTATCCTTCCTACTCCTTCATATAAAACAATAGAGAGATTTAAATTTTCTAAAACATCTTTGGTCAAGAAACACAGTATGTGTAACGAAGGCGGGACTCAGAGTAAGATCCAAATGCAGCGTTTTATTAAATGTAAGCGTGGTCGTACAGGCAGGGTCAAACAGGAGCAAACAGGTACAGCAGAGCGTAGACAGAATCATAATCCAGGTACAGGCAGAGGTCAGGACTGGCAGATATCACTCACAGGTCGGTATACAAAGCAAGGGTCAGGACAGGCAGCAACGGGTCAATAAACAGGAAACAGACAGGAACGGTAACAGACAGGCAGACAGGGAAATAACGCTCAGAATTGTCACAGGGTGAATCAAGACTTCGCGGTGAGGTGGTGTGTGTGAAAGTCCTTTATAGTCCTGGTAATAATCTGCAGCTGGGTGTGGTGATCAGTGTGGAGTGCTAGGCTGTATGTGGCAACAGGTGATTGGTGTAGAGTGTGTGCATGTGACTGATGATGACTGGCAGAGAGGATGATGGGAAATGTAGTCCGGAACTGAACAGGATTCGTGACAGAATGTCCCCCTCCCGGAAGGCGCGTCCTCGCGCCGTAGATGGCACAACTGGGGAGGGGGGGTGGGTGCCCTGGAGACCTACAGGCAGGAGATACTGGATGTGCAGACGGGTATGGAGGTCTCCAGGGAAGGTCCAGGAACTCTAGGCACCACAGCGGGTCAGGAGCCTCGGGCGGCCTCGGTGGGTCAGGTGCCACGGGTGGCCACGGCGGGTCAGGTGCCACAGGCGGCCACGGCGGGTCAGGTGCCACGGGAGGCCATGGCGGGTCAGGTGCCACGGGCGGCCACGGCGAGTCAGGTGGCTTGGGCAGCCACAGCAGGTCAGGTGGCTTGGGCAACCACAGCAGGTCAGGTGGCTTGGGCAACCACGGCAGGTCAGGTGGTTTGGGCAGCCACAGCAGGTCAGGTGGCTTGGGCAACCACAGCAGGTCAGGTGGCTTGGGCAGCCGCAGCAGTGAGTCCATAAATGGCCCTAGTGGGCTACAGTCCATAAATGGCCATGACAGCAGTGACCGAGCAGGATCCCCACCCACAAGCTCCCCACCCTCAGGTATACTGCCCCCCCCCAAAAAGTTCTTGGGGATTTCAACGGGGTACATTGCAGGTTCGTGGGCAAGGAGTTCGGGTGGCTCCGGCAGGGCAAGACGCTTGAGTGGCGCCGGCAGGGCAAGACGCTTGAGTGGCGCCGGCAGGGCGAGGAGCTCAGGTGGCGCCGGCAGGGCGAGGAGCACAGGTGGCGCCGGCAGGGCAAGGAGCACAGGTGGCGCCAGCAGGGCAAGAAGCACAGGTGGTACCGGCAGGGCAAGAAGCACAGGTGGTGCCGGCAGAGCGAGGAGCTCAGTAGGCGCCGGCAGGGCAAAACGCTTAGGCGGTGCTGGTAGAGCATGACGCTTGGGCGGAGCAGGAGAGACCTCTGGAGTGGTCTCCAGGCCCACAGCGGCCTCTTGAAGGGCGTCTGCGTCTTGAGGAGAGGAGGACGCCTTTCTCCTCCTCCTCCTCTTCTGAGGGTGAGGCGATGGTTCACTGGTTGGAGCGGGTTCTGGAGCAGACTCAGTGGCTGGAACGCCCCCTGCACCCTTACGCACCGCAGGGGCGGCCATCTTGCCCGTGGGCACTGGCAAAGCAGCCCTTTTGTCCATCGCGTCCAGGGCGTTTGACTGCATTGCACCCGGCGAACATGAGTTCGTAGCAACCGGCGAACTTGAGATCGTCGAAACAGGCGAACTTGAGAGCGTCGAAACAGGCGAACTTGAGAGCGTCAAAACAGGCGAACTTGAGAGCGTCGAAACAGGCGAACTTGAGAGCGTCGAATCAGACGAACTTGAGAGCGTCGAAACAGACGAACTTGAGAGCGAAGCGACCGCCAGGCTTGAGTGCGAAGCGACCGCCGGGCTTGAGTGCGAAGCGGCCGCCGGGCTTGAGTGCGAAGCGGCCGCCGGGCTTGAGAGCGAAGCGGCCATCGGGCTTGAGAGCGAAGCGGCCGGCTGATGCTTGGGAATGCCAGCCGCTCGCGCTGAAATCAGCGGTGGGTCAACCACACTGGAACGTAATCCTTGCCGTTCTCTGATTGATCCAGAGACGTGACGTTGCTCTGGGAGATCAACGGAGACTTGGCGTTGCTCTGGGCGATCAGCGAAGACGTGACATTGCTCTGGGCGATCAGCGAAGGCGTGACGTTGCTCTGGACGATTAGCGAAGGCGTGACGTTGCTCTGGGCGATCAGCGAAGGCGTGACGTTGCTCATGGAGATCAGCTGGGACATAGACTGGTGTTGTTGTAATGGTGGCCGCCATTTTGTGAATGTTCTTTGATGCGGCGTCCATTACGTGATCAAGCATGGTGTCGCGTTCTTCTGCGACACCCACAGTAAAGGGAGATCCGCTCAGTAGTAAAGCCTGTTCAATATACTGTTCCAACGTCCCGTTTGGATCGTGTATTGGCATGACAGCACTGAGCGGGTCAGATAGTCCACCGCGAAAAAATATCATAAGACACTCCTCGGTAAAGCAGGTCAAATGCGCCAGTTCAATAAAGTCTGTTACATAATCCTCAATGCATCTATCTCCCTGACGGAGACCGATCAACTGGGCGGATGGATTCATGGTGGTAATGACAGAAACACTCATGAAAGCTGCTGGATCTGTGTTGGCGAAGTCTTCTGTAACGAAGGCGGGACTCAGAGTAAGATCCAAATGCAGTGTTTTATTAAATGTAAGCGTGGTCGTACAGGCAGGGTCAAACAGGAGCAAACAGGTACAGCAGAGCGTAGACAGAATCGTAATCCAGGTACAGGCAGAGGTCAGGACTGGCAGATATCACTCACAGGTCGGTATACAAAGCAAGGGTCAGGACAGGCAGCAACGGGTCAATAAACAGGAAACAGACAGGAACGGTAACAGACAGGCAGACAGGGAAATAACGCTCGGAATTGTCACAGGGTGAATCAAGACTTCGCGGTGAGGTGGTGTGTGTGAAAGTCCTTTATAGTCCTGGTAATAATCTGCAGCTGGGTGTGGTGATCAGTGTGGAGTGCTAGGCTGTATGTGGCAACAGGTGATTGGTGTAGAGTGTGTGCATGTGACTGATGATGACTGGCAGAGAGGGTGATGGGAAATGTAGTCCGGAACTGAACAGGATTCGTGACAGTATGCGTGGAGGCGTGAATCATCATGAATAATGGGTGATTCTCACCTGAGAAGACAAAAGAATCACATAATAATGACCTGAAATTACTTGCATAATAATGAGCTCTTTCAGTCAGGTAGGCTGTGAAAAAACTCTCTGTGATCATGTCTCAAGCAATCATGGGGTAAATCAAACATACAGAAAAAACAGCAATACTGTGAAATATTATTACAATTTAAAATAATGGTATTCTATTATATTCTTTAAAATATAATGTATTTCTGGGATGCAAAGTGTCTGAACAATTATGTTACCTCTATGGCATTTCATATAGGCTTTTAGCTTAAAAGCATGCACATTTGGAGAAATATTGATGGATTCTCATATGTTTGTCAATTTTCTATACAGAGGGGTAATATTTATTCAGGATTTATTGTCATTACTATGAGCGCAGGATACTGTTTTCAATTCATACTTGCAGCTGGAGAGCGCTCTGTGCACCTTTAGTCCACAAATGCCAATGCTAAAGAAGAATAGGCAATCCAGGAACTAACCGAACTAACAGAGGCAAGAGATCGCTAACTATGGCAATTCAAAACACTTTTCAAGACAATAAATACACGATTGAGACGATGTATACAAGTATTGACTCAGAATTTGCGTCTGAATAGCGCTCGTTCCGTGGGCGTGGCCGCATTAGCGGATAATGAGCTGAATCACGGGCTTCTGACATGGCTCTGTTTTCATACAGATTACATAAACAGAAAATATGTGTTTTCGATTTGACTTACATGATTTAAAACCTGGCATCTCAACGTTTTTTTTAGACATAAGTGTATTTTTTTTGTGATTAGTATTCACTAAGTTACAGTTCATTTTCTGAGAGCTATCAGATTGGACTTCGTTCAGAGGGAGACGAGAGATCACGCATCATGTTAGTTTTCTTTATTTTACAAAAAGCACAACATTTTGTTTTTACTCTGAGTGTACACAAATAAAAGAAGATATCCCACAGATTAAAATGGTGTATAACTCTTAATTGTATGTGCAACATTGATGGAGTATTTTGAGTCTCTTTCACACTGGTAGGAAAAAAAACGCGGTGGTATCGCCGGCAATACCTCAGACCTCAGAGTGTTAAGCCTCAATTCAATTGATGGGGACACTATACTGTCAAAAAGCACCGTCCTTCGGATGAGACCTTAAACTGAGGTCCTGACTCTCTGTGGTCATTAAAAATCCCAGGATGTCCTTCGAAAAGAGTAGGGGTGTAACCCCGATATCCTGGCCAAATTTGCCCATTGGCCTCTGTCCATCATGGCCTTCTAATCATCCCCATACACTGATTGGCTTCACCACTCTGTCTCCTCTCCACCAATAAGCTGGTGTGTGGTGGGCGTTCTGGCACAATATGGCTGCCGTCGCATCATACATGGATACTGCACATTGGTGGTGGTTGAGGAGATTCCCCCTTCAATATGTAATGCGCTTTGAGTGCCCAGAAAAGCGCTATATAAATGTAAGGAATTATTATTATTATTATTATTATTATTATTATTATTGTATTCTTTGCACCGTTCTGAACATTGATGTTTTATGTGCAACAATAGCTCACTCAGTGTTTATTAAGGCCTTTAAAAAATTAAATATTTTTGTCATATATTATGATTAAAATGGTGAAAAGCGTACTGAAAGTAACTTTTTCATCTATTTATCTCTGTATTAGTGTATTGTATTGATGTAATTTAAAAAGTTGGCAGTCAAAATTAAAACTGTTAAATGATAGATATTCTTAATTCTTTCTGACAAACAACAAAAGACAATGTGGATTATAGTATGTACAGTGTTTTCTGCATTTTTAAATGGCAGTGTACAGTGTTTATTATAAGAGGTAGAATCCACAGCTCAGTACTCACTACTCATGAGTACTTTTAAATAAGCTACTTTTTTACTCTTACTCATAGTGTTTGGACAAGTAATTTTTACTCTTACTCACTATATTTTTGGAACGCAATGCTACTTTAATTGAGTATATTTTTTTTAGTACTCTTTCCACCCCTGTGCATTTCAGAAAGAAGTTCACGGAGACAGAGACAGCAGAAAGCGCACCCTGTTTGTTTTCTTTATTTGACAAAAGCACAATGTTTTGCTTCGGAGCGGAACGGTATGTTCCTGTCTCTCTGCAAGCGTTTAAGCCAAGTCAGCTCTTCAGGATGAACTTCTCGTCTCTTCAGTGCTGCGTCCACCCATCTGCTGCCAGCGGCACTTCAGCTTGCTTGTCGCCGAGGGAGTCCCCCTGTGGCTGCCCCTGCTCCCGCACCACAGCAGCAGCCTCCATCCAAGCGGCGCCATGGAGCCGGTCGCAAGCGGCGTGCCCAGCCCATTCAGGCCCCTGCTAAGAGCAAGAGTAAAGTAAAGCCAAGAGCAAGAGGCCCTAGGACAGGTGACCTGGAGATGGATGGGACTGCTCTTCAGGAGATAGTGACTGCACCACTCCTTCCCCCGGAGGAGGGATGGGTGGTAAATCCTGTGTTTCGTTTTGTTTCTGTTTCAGCGGTACCCAATTTTTCAAAAAAAGAACAGTTTGCCTCCCCACTCTCATCCCCCTCTTCCATTGCCAGTGGGCAGCAGCGCATGGTTCGAAAAGGCAACCAAAGCCTCTAGTACACCCTCTGTCCAACCGTGGAACCAGGTAGGTGTTGCTCAGCACACTCAGACCCCGCTTCGGGCCGCCTCACAAAGAGAGCCTTCCGAGCCACATCCCAGCGTTCCACCTCGCTGCCCCACCGTGGGAACGCCTACTGTCCTTTTGATCCCACTTGTACAGTCTCTGCGAGCCTGGTTAGCGCTCCCCAGTCCGTCTCGCTGGCTCATTCATACCGTCAGGCTCGGCTATGCGATTAAATTCGCCCGGCGTCCCCCCAAGTTCAGGGGCATCCACTGTGGTGAAAGCTGTCAATGCCCATATCTTGCGTGCGGAGATCGCGGTCCTACTGGCGAAGGACGTGATAGAGCCAGTCCCTCCAGCCAATATGTGCTGGTCCATACGGACAACACTGCGACCGTTGTGTACATCAACCGTCAGGGTGGTCTAGTTGCTCCCATCGCATGTCACAACTCGCCCGCCATCTCCTCAGAAGCATCTGAGGTCGCTTTGCAGCATTCATGTCACCCGGTTTGCTCAACCGTGTGGTCGACGAGCTCTCACGAGCTGCGCTTTGGAGAGAGTTCGGAGAGGCTCAGGTAGACCTGTTTGCCTCCCCAGAAACCTCCTACTGCCAGCTGTTTTACCTGTCTGAGGGAACACTCGTTTCAGATGCACTGGCACACAGCTGGCCTCAGGGCCTTCGCAAATATGCGTTTCCCCCATTGAGCCTACTTGCACAGACCTTGTTCAAAGTCAGGGAGGGTGAGGAGCAGGTCCTGCTAGTTGCGCCCTATTGGCCCAACCGGACCTGGTTCCCGGAACTCTCACTCCTCACGACAGCCCCTCCCTGGTGCATTCCTCTGAGGAAGGACCTTCTGTATCAGAGACGGGGCACCCTTTGGCACCCGCATCCAGACCTCTGGAAACTCCATGTCTGGTCCCTGAACAGGACGCGGAGGTTCTAGGTGAATTACCCCCTGAGGTACTTAACACCATCACTTCGGCACATGCACCGTCTACGAGATGTGCTTACGCCTTGAAGTGGAACCTGTTCATCGACTGGTGTTCTTCTCACCGAGGAGACCCCTGAAGATGTTCGATCAGAGTCGTGCTTTCATTCTTGCAGCAAGGGTTGGAGCGTAGGCTGTTTCCCTCCACCCTCAAAGATCATGCTGCTGCAATATCCACATACCACAACCACATCAATGGCAAGTCTGTTGGTAAGCACGACCTGGTTGTCAGGTCCCTTAGTTAAATCCGGTTAAATCCTCCTCAACCCCCCTCCATACCCTCTTGGGGCCTTGCTCTGGTGCTTTGAGCACTCCAGAATGCTTCCTTTGAGCCCTTGCAGTCAGCAGACTTAAAGGTTCTGTCTATGAAGACTTTGCTGCTGGTTGCATTGGCCTCCATCAAGAGGGCAGGAGATCTGTAGACATTTTCAGTCGACGAATCGTGCCTAGAGTTCGGGCCGGGCGACGGCCACGTGGTACTGAGACCCCAGCCTGGCTATGTGCCCAAGGTTCCTACCACTCCCTTCAGGGACCAGGCAGGAGGCAAGAGAGTCAGAACCTCAGGAGGAGGCAGACCCACGCTTTGCGACTGTACATAGACAGAACTCAAAGCCTCAGGACCTCAGACTCTTTGACTGTTACAGAGAACAGCAGAAGGGAAAGGCTGTCTCCAAGCAGAGGATGGCCCACATGATAGTGGATGCCATCACCTTGGCTTACCAAGCACAAAGCTTGCCCTGCCCGCTCAGGTTGCATGCTCACTCTACGAGAGGTGTTGCATCCTCCTGGGTGCTGGCTTATGGCGCCTCGCTAACAGATATTTGTAGAGCTGCGGGCTGGGCGACACCTAACACCTAACGTTCGCTAGATTCTATAGAGGAGCTGGTTCTCACCTCAGCCGGTTAAGAGACATGGAGAGGCCCTGACTTAGTGTCAGCTTGCTGCGCTTCATGCGCTCATTGCTCCAGTACCTACAAGGCAGACCCTGTTGAGTCCTCCGATTCCCTTCGGCAGCCAGACGTAGCGGAACATCTGGCACCAGGCCTATACTCCATTGTATCCTTGAGAACCGGATTTAGGCTGGGAACCATATGTGTGACCCTATGGGGATCTATATGTTTTTTTCCACCGTTGCTCCTAAATTAAGCCCCTGTCTGGGAGAACCCACCTCTCATCAGGTTGGAGTCACCCCAGTACTTCCATATGTAGTACAGCCCTACGGGGTTAGTCCATATGTACTTCTCCACATAACTCCTTCAGGGAAGGATGTGGCTTCCGCAGCATTCCTTTCCCAGTGAAAGGGTACGCTTTCCTAGTGTTATCCAATAGTCTCACTGAGTGGGTTTTTTGGGGAACAGCAGTGATCGACACTCTTTGTATTAGCCCTGTCCCACTGTCCTTAGGCAAGGGGGTACAGGAGGCTTGCAACAGAGCGCTGGAAGGGGGCAGCTCCTGTGGTGCTTTGGTAGGGATTCCTTTTCTTCGGTCTGTCTGACGTACGTTGAACGTGATCAACTGAATAGGAATGTCTCGGTTACAAAGGTAACCCTCGTTCCCTGAAGGAGGGAATGGAGACGCCTAACCTGTTCGGCTCCTCAGCGAAAACCTGAAGATGCAACACACCTGCTGCTCAATAAATACCAGTGCCGTGAGGCAAGCAGCTGCTGTATATGATTGCATGCCAATGTGCATTGACTTGTTTTAGTTATACTCAAAGCAGATTGGCCTCTCTGGCGAGATTCCTATTCGTCAGTCTGTCCGACGTACATCTCCGTTCCCTCCTTCAGGGAACGAGGGTTACCTTTTGTAACCGAGACGTGAGTCCTGGAAAAGTGCCTTTACTATGTTTGTGCATTTTCATAGCCTAGTGAGGCAGGTCCCCCATAGCGTCAATACCAAGATGCAGCGTCAAAGTTCCAGCTCAGGTTCTGACTGTACCTAAGAAGGGGAACAAGACACGCTGCATCCCGTTGCCATACCTCGGGCCAGCCTGTGCATCAGACAAAAGAGTTGATGACGTGTAACTCAGGCACCCTTTTATACTTGAAGATGTGTGACGTCATGGGCAGCCGTCTGCCAATGATTATTGCCGTTTATTTATATGTGCCTCAGACACCAGTCTTGCTGATGGTGTTCCCCAAAGTATCAATACCAAAACACAGCATCTCATTCCCTTTTTCAGGGAACTTGGGGGGTATTCCAGAAAGCAGGTTATGTTACATACGTGGGTATGTAAGTATGCGCATAACCTCAACTCAACCTCAATACAATATTATACACTGTTCAAAAAAAATTAAAGTAGCGCTTTTTAATCAGAGAATAGCATCAAGACAGTTAAACTCCTCGGATATTGATCTGATCAGTTGAGTAGCAGAGGGGGTTTCAGCTGCTTTGGTGTTAATGAAATTAACAACAGGTGCAATAGATGGGCAACAATGAGACAACTCCCAAAACAGGAATGGTTTAACAGGTGGAGACCACTGACATTTTTTTCCCTACTCATCTTTTCTGTCTGTTTTTCACTAGTTTTGCATTTGGCTAGGGTCAGTGTCACTACTGGTAGCATGAGGCGATACCTTGACCCTACAGAGTTTGCACAGGCAGTCCAACTCCTCCAGGATGGCACATCAATATGTGCCATTGCCAAAAGGTTTGCTGTGTCACCCAGCACAGTCTCAAGAGCACGGAGGAGATTCCAGGAGACAGGCAGTTACTCTAGGAGAGCTGGACAGGGCCTTAGAAGGTCCTTAACCCATCAGTAGGACCAGTATCTGCTCCTTTGTGTAAGGAGAAACAGGATGAGCACTGCCAGAGCCCTACAAAATGGCCTCCAGCAGGCCACTGGTGTGAATGTCTCTGACTAAACAATCAGAAACAGACTTCATGAGGGTGGCCTCAGGGCCCAACGTTCTCTAGTGGGCCCTGTGCTCACTGTCCGACACCGTGGAGCTCGATTGGCATTTGCCATTGAACACCAGAATTGGCAGGTCTGCCACTGGTGCCCTGTGCTTTTCACAAATGAGAGCAGGTTCTCCCTGAGTATGCGACAGATGTGAAAAAGGTCTGGAGAAGCCATGGAGAACATGCTGCCTGTAACAGCGTTCAGCACCGGTTTGGTGGTGGGTCAGTGATGGTCTGGGGAGGCATATCCATGGAGGGACGCACAGACAATGGCACCCTAACTGCCATTAGGTATCAGGATGAAATCCTTGGACCCATTGTCAGACCCTACACTGGTGCAGTGGGTCCTGGGTTCCTCCTGGTGCACGACAATGCCCAGCCTCATGTGGCGAGAGTATGCAGGCAGTTCCTGGAGGATGAAGGAACTGATACCATTGAATGGCCCCCACGCTTGCTTAAATCCAATTGAACACCTCTGGGACATTATGTTTCGGTCCATCCGACGCCACCAGGTTGCACCTCAGACTGTACAGGAGCTCAGAGATGCCCTGTCTCATTAGGAGCATGCCCCGATGTTGTCAGGCATGCATACAAGCATGTGGAGGCCATACAAACTACTTAGTACCATTTTGAATTGCTGCAATGAAATTTCAGCAAAATTGACTAGCCTGCTGCATCTTTTTGTTCACTTTGATTTTCGGGTGTCTTTGATTTCAGTCCTCTGTAGGTTGATAATTTTCATTTCCATCAACGATGTGGCATCCTTTTGTTCCTAACAATATATGTCTTATTCTCAGTGAATAAAGAATACTTATTTAATGAAAAGATTGAAAAAAAAATGATTGCACAACCACCAAATAGGTGGCGATGTGCACTAAGTAGGTTATGTAAATCACCATTAAACAAAAGAAGAAGAAGGAAGTAGAATGGCTCATTTTTTCTTAGAGTCTGTTTCCATGGTGAATCATCGATTCGTCACTCTGTTGGATTGTGAATGTCTTGTCTCTGAATGTCTTGTGTGTTAATGGGAGACATACTCTGGGTTGGCTGAACTTACTCCCGGATGCGTTTTTGGAATCAGCATACCTCGAGCATACCCCCCCCCCTCCCCTTACTGAAAATATTCAGTAAGAAAAGCATGTTTTACAATTTTCATAATAAGTAGCCTATACTTTTTTCTTCTTTTTCTGTTTCACAAGGGATTGTATGACAAGAAATGTAATGACAAAGTATGACAAGGTTGTAATGGCAACCTGTAATGTTCTTGTGTGTGTGTGTGTGTGTGTGTGTGTGTGTGTGTGTGTGTGTGTGTGTGTGTGTGTAAAATTGCATTTCAAAACTTGAACTGTGCAGAATATTGTCCACAAGTTTTGCTTCATCATAGAAGCAAGGTCTCTATATTGCTTGCCCCACATTTTTAATTATCTTCTTGATGTGGCCATTGTAATTCAGAATTTAAAGTGAACTTTACATTTTAGAGAATGTTATACACTGTTCTCCTTGACCTTCACAAGCTAATGTGCATAGATGATTTATGCATTACCTTATTCAGTTAAGAGCCTCAAGTATATAATGTGATTAAAGCATCAACAATAGCCTCCTTTTAAAGCATAAACAGGACAGATACTGTAACTGTAAAGAGTTTATATTATTTTTAATTTGTATAGAAGCAGCAGGACATACTGTTCATACAGAATTGAATTAGCACCAAACTTTAGAGGCCAATACTGCGCTACTCTGGTATTTTGTCAATAACAATAATTAGACAATATTTTTTTATTTAAGTGTTGTGCTGGTACCTTGACTGGTTTATTCTTGAAACTCTGTGCATCAGTTAGTTCACAGCAGTGACAGAAATGAACTGATATAATATTTGATATTTGATATATTAAATATTTTCCACCTTAAATTGATATCCCCTGTCAATTTTACTTTTATAATGGCAGAGTCATTGAGTAGGTATTTAGAATATTATAAAATAAGAGTAAATCCATGGTAAATCAAAATGTATATTAAATTATTTAAATTTAATTTAATTTAATTCATATTTATTTGTATAGCACTTTTCACAACACATTTTACAGCAGCTTTGCAGAAAATGTATGTTTCTATATTACATGTTTCTTCGAGTAATCTGCTATCAGAGGTGTCTGTGTCAAAGCTTAATATGAGCCTTACCTAAAAAAGTGGGAGCTAAAATTTAGAGGACTTCCATCTTGTGGCCTTGAGATCAATACTTGTTAAATGCATGGAAAGGGTCATTAGTTATCACATTATTGTCACGGTTGCTGGTTGCAGCATAAAGTAGAGATGTCAGGATCTTGGTGCAGCAGCTTCTTTTATTCAACAAAACTCAAAGTTGTGACGAGCAGGGTGGGACGAGAGACGAGAGCCTCTTTCTTCCCGTATCAACTAAGCTTACTTCAAAAATACTTTACAAAGCACTTGGAGACAGGAACAGAACAACCAATGTATCTATGACTGAGAACTGAATACAGTGAAAACCAAACAGAATACAGACATGAACAAACTCAAACGTGACAGAACCCTCCTGGAAGGTGCGTCTTTGTGTCTTAATACATCCACAGCGGTGGGAGGGTGGGCATCCTGGACATTGATGAGGGCATGGCCTAGAGCAGTGGTTCCCAAACCTGTCCTGGAGGACCCCCAGCACTGCACATTTTGGATGTCTCTCTCATCTAATACACCTGATTCAACACATCAGCTCATTAGTAGAGACTGCAAGACCTGAAGTAGGTGTGTCAGATAAGGGCAACATACAAAATGTGCAGTGCTGGGAGTCCTTCAGGACAGGTTTGGGAACCACTTGCCTAGAGGAACAGAACGCCTCCAGGGCAGCGCTGGCAGTTCAGGGGACCAGGGCGGATCTGACAGTTCAGGGGGCCTAGGAAGATGGGCCTTTGTGGCCTTGTCCAGGAGCCCAGGCTCGGCCTGGAAGAAGAAGCGAACAGCTGATCTACAGTGGTGTATTATTCACAGGGCAATAGCTAAAGACAGACATTTGGCACACTTGAATCCAGCAGTGGGTGAGAAATGTAGGTTCTGTGGGGAAGATGCGGATTTGGAACATTTATTTTTAAGATGTGCAAGACTACAAAGTTTTTTAACCTTCTTGAAGAATGGTTTAGGGAATTTAACAAGGATTTTTCAGATAAAGTGTTCATTGGAGGGTTAAAGTATGGATTTTTGATGAGGAAGAATGTGTGTTTATTAAGTTATTTGATTGAGACTGCAAAATTGGCAATGTGAAAGACCAGGAAGAACAAAGGCTTACAATTTGCAAGTACAGATCCTGAAGTTATGTTTAGGGGATTAGTGGCAGGAAGGCTTAAAGTGGAGTATGTGTATTATAATACTGTAAACGATGTCAAGAGTTTTATTGAAACATGCTGTGTTAATGATGTTTTAATGCGCAGTTTATGATGATGTGATGGGGACTGCAAAATTGGCAGTGTGGAAGTCCAGGAAGACCAAAGGCTTTGCTTTTAGTTTTGAAATGTAAAAATTAAAGAATTATAAATCTCTCTCTGTGAGCATGTGCATGTTCGGGAGGAGTGTGTGAGTGACTGAGCGGCGTGTTTGAGTGAGTTTCAAACTTTTTTCCTTTTTCTTTCTTTCTAGATTAAGATACATATTGGTTGAGCTTATTAAAACTACAGTAGTTTTCTAATATTTATTTGCTGACTTGTCAGATGTCAGACCATATAATAAAAGCATTTAAATAACAAAATAAGTCAAATAAATACATAAAAATCGACAACTTGCTAGGTATCAAAAGCCAAAGAAAACAGATGGGTTTTGAGAAGGGTTTTAAAAACAGGTAAAGAGGTGGCCTGCCTAATATACAAAGGCAGAGCATTCCATAATTTAGGGGCACACACAGCAAAGGCACGGTCTTTTCCAGTGTTCCTCCATTTATTCCAAATGATACACTTGAGCGCATTCTTGTGCATTATGGAAAATTAATGGGACCGATCAAAATGATTCCACTTTTAAAAATCCCAGAATTAAAACACATCATGTGATTTAGACGTCACACGTACATGATTTTAAATGCTGAATTTCAAAATCTGGAAGTTGCTGTAAAACTGACATTGAATGGGAAAGATTATACAATCTTTATCACTGTTGATTTGATGAAATGTTTAACGTGCGGGAAACAGGGTCATGTGAGACAATCGTCTCCTTTGAATATGGAGGCTGAAAAGGACCAGAGTAACTCCGTAGTGGAACAGGTGAATGCTGCTGTAGATGATAACAGTGCAGAAATTAATGTACAGCAAGATGAAACTGCTGTTTTACCTAATGGAGATGACTCTAATGAGATTGCACAAGATCGTTCTATTGAAGAGACAGACAGTACTTCCATCATTAGTACACATGTACATGGAAGTGTGAAAGTTGATGAGCCCATTGTTGCTGGGGTAGTTAGAGATTCAAAATATCCAGAAAAGCAAAGTGAGCTCGAAAACTTGCAGTTACAAAGCAGCAGCCTGTTACAGGGCAATATAGATCTGTTGTCACAGAGAACTGATGACTTATCTGAGAATGACTCTGAATGTGAATGTGCAGATACTAAAGAAGAGCATGATGTACATTCACAACGAAATTCTGTGGGGAATTATCTTACTTCCCAGTTAAATCCTCCTTTTTTCACAGTTCAACAACTGAGTAACTTCCTGGATGCAACTAAGAATCAGAGAAAGATTTGGAACTTTTTGTTGAGTCTGGTGCTACTGCAATGCGAAAGGCGACTTTGGAGGAACAGGATCAACCAAAACACTACAGGCTTAAAAAAACTTTTCAGCACAGTTAGAAAAAAGTCTAAATTCATGTCTGAAAAAAACATTGATCTTATGAAAAGGTTTAAAAAGCAGATGTGGTGGGTTGCTTTATACACCATTATAATTATTGTCATGATTTTTTTTAATATTGGGTCTTTAAATATTAATGGCTGTCGTAGTACAGTAAAAACAAATGATCTCTTCAGTTATTTATTTCTAAAAAAAGCTGATGTGATCTTACTTTCTTGAAATGCACACAGATTTGCTGAACCAGTCACAGTGTTTTAGCGATTGGAAGGGTAATGTGCTTCTGAGCCATGGCACAAATGTTAGTACAGGGGTTGCAATTTTGTTTTTATGAGTAGATGTTACTTTAGGTGACATGATTTTTTCTCTGTTTAATGTATATGCTCCGAATGATGGCCAGGAGCGTATTACTTTTTTTGAGAAATTATCAGGTGCGTTATCACACTGTCCTCAGGATAATATTATTGTACTGGGGGGTGATTGTACTTGCACTTCAGAATCAGAAGTTGGATCGGAATCATAATGAACCACATCCTCCATCAGCTGAGACTCTTAAATCATTATAATTTTGTTGATTTGTGGAGAGACACATTTCCTGGTTTTAGACAATATACTTGGATGAAAGTGAATTCAAATAATATGTCTGGAGCTATGCTTGATCGTTTTTATACTGAAGCATGTAATAAAGGAAGGTTTTTTAGAAATTCTATTTTGCCTACTTTTCTCTCAGATCATCATTATATTTCTATGGCCAGGCTCGTTTGAGATGCATCGGCTTCTCGCAAAGCGATCGGCGCATGACATCAAAGCTCCACCAGAACGATCCAAAAGTACAAGGAGTCGTATGCTCTACAAACGCTCCCGCGGATCCGCACCTGCCGAATCAGTCCGCGCTGCTCCGATGCATCTCGAACAAGCCTTCTATCAACAATCGCGGATGTTTCACTACTGTTGATGCTCATGGCTTCGCAAACCTACATTGGCATCCAAACACGGCTCGCCGTAATTTGTATATAGACGGAGATTACGATCGAGCTGCTATTAGCTCGATTAGCTGCTATTTCAAAAATGGCGGTCACAAGTTTCTTGTTGGTCACGGTAACCCCGCCCCCAGCCCCTGACGCAAGCGGTTCTTACTTCTAGCCCAGCAACATTTTGGTGCTACTTACGAACCACTTTTTCTGGTTCGGAGCTGGTGCTTTGTGTGTCGAAAGACAAAGAACTGATTTGAAACTAGGCTCTGGCTCCGAACCAGCACTCAAACTGCCTTGGTGGAAAAGGGGTAATTGAAACTACAGGCTTCATTTCTACTGACTCTTTCAAAAGGAATATATTTCTTCTGTGCAGTTTAGCGGAAGAACAAAGCAAAACTGCCCTTTTAAGGGCAAAGTTCACCCGTATAAATGATATGGATTCTTCTTTTTACTTCTTTTTTCTTCGGACTTGAAAAAAGCCTAGAGCACATAAGCATCTTCATCAACTGAAACTTCCAGATGGAAGAGTAACAACAACACAAATGGAAATTAATGCTTTTGCTATTTCTTTTTATGAAAATCTATACCATTCAGAGCCATGTAATGGAGAAGGTGCTGACGTACTTCTAAGTGACTTACCACAATTATTAAAGAAGGACAAGATGGATCTAGGGATGGGCATGATTAAATGACGATCGATAATTGATCGTTAAGAATTTTGTCGATCACGTTAATTTGTTATCAATTAATCTAATGCATTTTTTTTTTAATCTAATGCAGGTTGCGTTGCGTAGTGTGAGTCTTGAAGCAATTAAATGAATTTCACTGTGTGGCAGCAATTAACCCTCAGGGGTCTGAGGCTGATTTGGGGCCTGGAGAAGTTTTGACATGCCCTGACATTTGTGCTTTTTTCAGTTGTTCATAAACATATAAATGACAAAAGTGTCATTACACTGTATTCAACACAAACTAGGCTACCATAATATGTGAGGAACATGTATGTACATGTTTGTGTTTTTGAAGGAATAACGTTTATGCGTGGTTATTGAAAAAACAAAAAACTTAAGTCACTGAAATAAGTGATAAAATAATATTATTAAATAATATTAAAAAATTATATTAAATCTGTGTTCACAAGACTGCTGGGTATTGGAGATTGTAGACTAGAGTTGTTGCTTCAAAATTATGTAAAAATTATCCTTTATTATAGAGATTTAAATTTTCTAAAACATCTTTGGTCAAGAAACACAGTATGCGTGGAGGTGTGAATAATCATGAATAATGGGTGATTCTCACCTGAGAAGACAAAGGAATCGCATAAAGAGCTCTAATGACCTGCATAAATAATGAGCTCTTTCAGTCAGGTAAGCTGTGAAAAACCCCTCTGTGATCATGTCTCAAAGCTCATGATGGTGTAAATCAAACATACAGAAAAAACAGCAATACTGTGAAATATTATTACAATTTAAAATAATGGTATTCTATTATATTCTTTAAAATATAATGTATTTCTGTGATGCAAAGTGTCTGAACAATTATGTTACCTCTATGGCATTTCATATAGGCTTTTAGCTTAAAAGCATGCACATTTGGAGAAATATTGATGGATTCTCATATGTTTATGTCAATTTTCTATACAGAGGAGTTATATTTATTCAGGATTTATTGTCATTACTATGAGTGCTGGATACTGTGTTTTCAATTCATACTTGCAGCCGGAGAGCGCTCTGTGCACCTTTAGTCCACAAATGCCTGAGCACTAAAGAAGAAGAGGCAATCCAGGAACTAACCGAACTAACAGAGGCCATAGATCGCTAACTATGGCTATTCAAAACACTTTTCAAGACAATAAATACACGATTGAGATGATGTATGCATGTATTGACTGAATTTGCATCTGAATAGCGCTGGCTCCGTGGGTGTGGCCGCATTAGCAGGTAATGAGCTGAATCTCAGACTTCTGACATGGCTCTCTTTTCATACAGATTACATAAACACAGAATGTTTGTTTTCGATTTGACTTACACGGTTTAAAATCTGACCAATTTTTTTGTGATTAGTATTCACTAAGTTACAGTTCATTTTCTGAGAACTATCAGATTGGACTTTGTTCAGAGGGAGACGAGAGATCACGCATCATGTTAGTTTTCTTTATTTTGCAAAAAGCACAACATTTTGTTTTTATTCTGAGTGTACACAAATAAAAGAAGATATTCAACAGATTAAAATGGTGTATAACTCTTAATTGTATGTGCAACATTGACGGAGTATTTTGAGTCTTTCACACTGGTAAGAAAAAAACGCGGTGGTATCTCCGGCGATACCTCAGACCTCAGAGTGTTAAACATTTTACCACCAGGGAGCAATATTTTACACCATACTCGGTTATCTGTGATCTTCTGTTTTGATTTCCAAAGAATAATCATGAAGAGGTCAGGAAATTCCATCACGACGTACCATCACCAGACTGGTAGAAACTCACTACGAAGAACGAAAGCAGCTGCTGTTAAAATAATTGAGCAAAGCTGAGAGAGTTTCTCTAACTACAGACTGCTGGACCGCTTTAACAGCTGAGAGCTACATCACCATAACCTGTCACTACATCAGTGATGACTGGCAAATGAACTCAGCAGTCCTGCTCACAGAAAGCTTGCCAGACCGGCATACAACTGACCACCTCGCTGAGAAAATGAATGGAGCTCTAGAGCAGTGGGGACTTAAAGGCCGAGTTATAGCATGTGTTCATGACAACGCGGCCAATATTGTAGCTGCCAACAGTCCCACCAAAGTGCCCTGGATTTCCGTTGCCTGCTTTGCACACACCCTTCAGTTGGCCATAAATGACGGATTTGCACTGTATCTTTATTGGGTAATATCAGCGGCTAGTAAACTCGTTAGCCACTTTAATCAAAGCACTACAGCAACCAAAGCGCTGCAAAAGAAACAGGAGCAAATGGGCCTCGCAACTCCGGCTTACCCAGTCGTGTAAAACACGGTAGAACTCCATGTGCGAGATGTTTGATCGGCTGGTGGAGCAGTGGTGGGCTGTTGTTGCTGTGCTGTCGGACTGAACCGTGACCAAGCTTCAAGATGCCAGGATCCTGGAGTTGAAGGATGAGTACTGGCAGCTGATGGAGGACACACAGTCCATGCTGTCAGCACTTAAATGTGCCACCACAGTTATGTCTACAGAGAAAGACGTCTCCATTTCGAACACTTATCCCATCACCTTCTAGGGTGACCACCCGTCCCGCTTTGCGTTGTACCGCACAGTATTTTGACTCCTTGTCCCGCCCGTCGCATATTGAGAAAATGTCCCGCATTTTTCAGTCTGGTGGTTTTTAATTATAATATTTAAAAAAACGTGCATGCGTTCTTTTGCCTTTTTAAGAAAGCATTTTAATTATTCTTTTTGTTGCGTAGTTTTTCACCTATATTTAACAGCGCTTCGACCAATGTAACATCCCGCCTTACACAAATACAACAGCCGTTTTTTAAATCCTATCCAATTGTTGAAAATAAAGGAGTAAACACAGTCATCAGTTGGTTGTGATGGCTGTCAATCCAAATGTGCAGTGGAGTTGGAGCAAGCAAGCAAGAACAACAGCAAAAAATGGCAGATGGAGTGATAATAACTGACATGATCCCTGATATCATGATATTTTTAGTGATATTTGTAAACTGTCTTTCTAAATGTTTCGTTAGCATGTTGCTATTGTACTGTTAAATGTGGTTAACGGTACCATTGTTTCTTACTGTATTCACGGAGACAAGAGACGTCACTATTTTCATTTTTAAACACTTGCAGTCTGTATAATTCATAAACACAACTTCATTCTTTATAAATCTCTCCAACAGTGTGTAATGTTAGCTTTAGCCACGGAGCATAGCCTCAAAATCATTTAGAATCAAATGTAAACATCCAAATAAATACAATACTCACATAATCTGATGTATGCATGCAGCATGCATGACGAACACTTTGTAAAGATCCATTTTGAGGGTTATGTTAGCTGTGTGAAATTTGTTTATGCTGTTCAAGGCAAGCGCGAGCTCCGTGGGCGGAGAGCACGAGAATTTAAAGGGGCCACAGCCTGATCGGTGCATTTCTAATTATGCCTCAAAATAGGCAGTTAAAAAATTAATTTAAACAAATCTATGGGGTATTTCGAGCTGAAACTTCACAGACACATTCAGGGGACACCTTAGACTTATATTACATCTTGTAAAAAAACGTTCGATGGCACCTTTAATGTAATAATAGCCTATAAGGAACCAACAACAATTAAAAAAAAAAAACATTCAAAAATGTATTGTCCCCGTTTTTTTAAATATATAATAACAAATGAGATATTGGTGATGTTTTGACCACTCAAATAGGAAATGTCCCCAGTTTCCATTCACCTAATTCAAAAATAGTTATCTGCATTGATGCCTGCTGCCTTTAGGGTCAGTGATGTTTAATTTAAATTACATGTAAAATAAAGACATGTTATGTTATATTGTGATGTAATGGTGTTTTCTGGAAGCGACTAAAGAACAAAGTAATTTTATCAGCTGAAAGGCAGGATACAAATGTTTTTTATTAAGTTAGACATTATATAACAGCTTCAGGTTGTGTTTTAGTATTGGTAACATGTCCCACATTGTCCCACACAAACTTAGTAATCGTCCCACATTTTGTTTGTTTGGCGGTCACCCTATCACCTTCGGCCTCATCAATATCCACCTCATGCGCAGTGAAGGAGACGGGCCCAGACTCATCGAATTCAAGACAAAAGACATCCAACGAGTGAATGTAAGCTAAACTTTTTATCTTAGTTTACATATACATAATTACATGGATACTTTCCTGTTGTCTGCGTGTTACCTTTTTAGATTTAAGCAATAAGCCCCGCGAAGAATAAAACTGTTACTCCATAAAAATATTCATTTTAATATTTATTTTATTCATAAAATAAACAATAAAAAATATAACGTTATTATAACACATGTATTCGTTTATTCGTTACCTATTTAGATTTAAGCAATAAGCCCCGCGAAGAATAAAACTGTTACTCTTACTCCATAAAAATATTAATTTTAATATTAATTTTATTCATAAAATAAACAACAAAAAAATACAACGTTTTCTGATTATTGATTCCCCATCATATATTTATACAGATTGAGTCTGGTGAGTTTGTGTCATTCGCCCCCATGATCTCATCAATGCTGGACCCTCGTCACAAACACCTGGGCTTTCTTACACCAACACAGAGACTGGCTGCTAATGTGAAACTGGTTGAACTGGGAGAGGCGGTGGGGACCGATAGGGTGGCTATCCAACAGGCTGGGGGAGTCGAGGCTGCGTTGTCTGACACGGGCAAGGGGAGCGCAAACACTGTAGTCGTGACCTCCCAGTCATCTGCTATGGCACAGCTCCTTGGGGATCACTATACCACTCAATGCGAGGCTGGCATCGAAGCAGAACTTCAGAACTTTCTGATAAAGGCTCCCCCACCCCTGAATTGCACACCTACAGACGGGTGGAAAGTGAATGGAATAAGGTTCCCCAGGCTGGCCAAGTTAGCGCGGAGGTACCTGTGCATCCCGGCAACGTCAGTGTTTTCGGTGGCTGGACTGACGGTCACCAGGTTGTGGTCGCGTCTGACCCCAGATCATGTCAACATGCTTATATTTCTCAACAAAAATCAGTAGACTGGTGCAGAAGTTGTATGCGAGTTACTAAAGTTAGTTATTTTTCACAAGGCTTTAAGTAGTCTAATTTGTTAAGTTAGCCTAATTGTTAGGAAGGCTAATATCTGGCCCTTTCTTCTGGCTTGGATAGCTTTGGGCTACATTTTGACAAAACCTGTCAGATCTAAGTATTATTATGTTTTTTGTTTAAGTTATTGTTTAACATGATTCTTATTATTATTATTTTGGACCAAATGAGGTCTCTGTTAAAGAATGCCGGCTCACAGCTGCAGGTTCCGCTGCTTTAGAGCACCGCATATGCACGCGCATATATGTTCGGTTTGCCTAACTGAACGTAGTTTAACTGTCTGCCACAAGTTGATCTTGTAATAAAGGTCTCATCGAGGAAAAACACGCTATATTTTTGTATTCATTGCATTTTTGAATTATAAAAGTTAAATAATGAATTTTATTATAAAAATATTAATGATTAATCGATAGTCGATCGTTCTCCTCGACGAAAATTTAATTGAATGCCCATCCCTAGATGGGTCTTGAGTGCCCTTTGACAATGGCTGAACTTTTGAAAGCTGTCCAAGAGCTAAATCATGGAAAGACACCTGGTTTGGATGGTTTTTCATCTGAGTTTTAAAAGGCTCTCTGGAACTTAATTGGTCAGGACTTGTATGATGTCTTGGTGGAAAGTATTGAAAGAGAGACCCTTCCTCTGAGCTGTCGGAGAGCAGTTTTATCTTCGATCCCCAAAAAAGAAGACCTTGGTTGTTTAAAGAACTGGCGCCCCATCTCCTTGCTGTGCGTTGATCTCAAAATCTTTTCAAAAGCCTTGACCAACAGATTGAAGAACTGTATAGAAACTGTTATTCACAATGATCAGTCTTACTGTATCCCTAACCGAACAATATGTGACAACCTTTTTTTGGTTAGAGACATTATTACAGTGACAAAAAGGCATAACCTGGACATCAGTCTTCTCTCGTTGGACCAAGAAAAAACCTTTGATAGAGTGGACCACTCTTATTTATTTAAGACTCTTGAGGCTTTTGGATTTGGTCATAATTTTGTGTCTTTTATTAGGCTCATGTATAGTGATATTTATAGCATGTTAAGAGTAAATAGTACCTTTTCATGTAACTTTTCAAGACCCTTTTCAGTGAGAAGAGGAATAAGACAGGGGTGTCCTCTATCAGGTTTATATGCTATTTCTATTGAGTCTTTTTTAAGTCTGCTGAGAAAAAGAATATGTGGTATTGGTGTTCCTGGCTGCCCTAAAGTTCCCGAAGTAAAACTTATAGCATATGCAGACGATGTAACTCTGATAATTAGGAATTCAAACGATGTTGAAAATATAATTTCATGTTTGAATATTTTTCAGAAAGCTACATCTGCATGTATAAATTGGGAAAAATGTACTTCTTTGTTGATGGGAGACTGGCATAGTACAGGACATCCTCAGTTACCAAAGCAGTGTAAATGAGCCCAGGATGGTTTAAAGGTTCTTGGCATTTATTTTGGAACTGACCAGTACATGGAGAAGAACTGGGAAGGAGTGGTTGACCGGGTTATTGGTAAAATTCAAAAGTGGAAGTGGATTCTCCCACAGCTCTCATATAGAGGGAGATGCCTAGTAATTAATAATCTGGCAGCTTCAATGCTTTGGCATAAGGTTACAGTGTTAGATCCCCCTAAAGAACTGCTTTTAAAGGTTCCAAAGGCATTTGTCGATTTCTTTTGGAATGGCCATCATTGGCTTCCTCCTGGGGTGCTTTATCTTCCCATTACAGAGGGAGGTCAAGGCCTTATACATGTTGAATCAAAAATTGCAGCAATGAGATTACAAACATTGCAAAAACTGCTGTACTGCTCTGATGGTATGCCTTGGATTGATTATTGTTTGTATATTCTTAAAGATCTTAGAGGAACAGACCTTGATAAAGAGTTATTTTTAATTGAGAAGCCCTAAGTTGATGTGCATTGTTCTCTTTTTAAATTCTATGTATCAATTTTTCAATCATGGAGTTTGTTAAAATTTTCAAGAGTGGGTGATGAAAATTATGGATGTGCAGAACCTTTGTTCCCTTTCACGGGAACTATCGACGCAACGTCAATGACGTAATGGGACCCTCTGCGTAATTGCGTCATGAAGCACTTCTGTATCCAACCAATGAGGAAACAAGACGTCAGAGGCGGGTGACGTCACAGACCAGGAAACTATAAAGCATACCCAGAACAAAGAACGCTAGCTTCTGTTGTCTTCAGCAAGCGAAACAACATGTTTCGCTTGCTGAATATATATAGTCAGAAAAAGACTATATATATATGGGGCGATGCCTCGGGTTGAAGAGACGCTTGCGAGCTATCTCTCGCCCGAGTCTGCATCGTCCCTCAAGACCCCGACATTGCCCACTAAGCCTCTAAAGAGAACATCGGGCTTGGTGGGCAAAGCTTATTCGGCAGCAGGTCAGGCTGCAGCATGCTTGCACACAATGTCAATACTGCAAGCATATCAGGCTGACCTGCTGAGGGAGATAGATGAGAGTGGGGAAGCGACGTTCGAAGCCATACAAGAGTTAAGAAAAGTGACAGATCTAGCTCTCCGGGCCACCAAGGAGACGGCCAAGTCAATCGGCAGCTCGATGGCAGCCTTGGTGGCCACGGAGAGGCATCTATGGCTTAACCTCCCTGATATAAAGGAGAGGGATAAGAACGTTCTCATGGATGCGCCGCTGTCTCCTGTGGGCCATCCATCCTCCCGAGGCTGCTGAGCGGGAGCAGCCTTGGCCGACAGCCAGCTCCTCGCCACACAGAGCGCAGCAGAAAGCCAGTGTGGCCACCTGTGCTCCCCCGCAGAAAGCTTGGGGACCGGAGCGGTCAGCACAGGCGAAGCGATAGTTACTGATGTAACCCTTGTTCCCTGAGTAAGGGAACGAGACGCTACGTCACGTTGCCGTACTACCTGCATACCTGTGAGCGTTTTGCTTCAGACATATTCCAGAAGCTAACGTTCTTTTTTCTGATTATGCTTTATAGTTTCCTGGTCCGTGACGTCTCGTTTCCTCATTGGTTGGATACAGAAGTGCTTCAAGACGCAATTACGCAGAGGGTTCCCATTATGTCATTGACGTAGCGTCCTGTTCCCTTACTCAGGGTAGAATTTATTGGTAGAATTTAGAATCATTAGTAGAATTTAGGGTTGCTGTTGAATTATTACAACAGCATATTACAAACAAACTGATAATGTACCCATTTTTAAAATGAGGTGGGGTGTAAGAGATGCCTTAGTGACACTGAGTGAGTTTGGAAATATGTTTTTTTTTTGTTTGTTTGTTTTTTTTTTTTTTTTTGGTATATTAGTTTTTTTTTATGTTTTTAAAAAAAAATGGTGTAAATTAAAAGGGCTTTAAAAGTCAAAAGTCTCTCACTCTCTATCTCTCTCTTTCTTTCTCTCTTTCTCTCTGTGTCTTTTGCATGCTGGGAGTGGGTTGAGAGTGGTGTTGGGTGAGACCTGAGCTGTGTGAATTCACCTAGTCTTAATTACGGTTTTCTTTTTTCCCCCTCTTTTTCATTGCATGGTTTGTCAAGATTGATTTAGATTTAGTTTGTTTTTTGTTGTGGATATTGCGTGAGGAGAGATGACGTCTCATGAGAAGACGTCTCTGTCCTTGCACAATGGCTTTAGGTGTGTGCCAGAGGACGGCGTCACAGTTGAAGATGTGCTCGTTTCGGCTGGTGGGGAAGTAGGACATGACAATATTGCGTCCGCTTCTCTTATGAACAAAGCTGTAGTAGTGTTCTTGAAAGAACAAATAAATTTTTCATAAATTTAGGTCATAAAAAGTTTACATGCCCACATAGAGAGCGTGCACCAGAGGATAGGCCTACTGTCTCAGGAGAGGGAGATGTGGCGGAGCACACTGCCCAAGAGGAACAAACGGGTTCATCAGAGGTGAGTGATTCTGGTGCGGCGCCGTCCGCTATAGAAGTACATGAGCATGTTGTTACTAATGCAGATATAAATGTGAATGAACCATCAGCAAAATGAAAATACTGCAAATGTTGTATAAAATATCAGTGTAGATGGGCAACAAAATAGCATTGTGGTAATGACAGGGCCCAGTTCAAGTAGATATGAGGAGCCTATTGGTTTGGGTACAAGAAAGAGAGAGTTGTGTCAAAGCAATGAGGGTAGTGCAATGGATGATGCTGTATCTGACGAAAATGGTTCTCTTCTCGATTATGAATGTGATTCCCAAGGAGGTTTTGTATGTGGACTTGAAGTTGATTCACAAGATATGTCCATTTAAAGATCCTTCTTTGTATACATTTGAGGAAATTAATGGCTTTCTTGATGAGACGTTTGGAAAGCAAGTTAACATCAAAGATTTTTTTCCTGATTTCCATCAGAAATTAAATATACAAAATAGCTTGGTTATATATATAAAAAAACAATACTTTATTTTCAATTTTCAAGAAATATTACCTCAAAATTAAAATCTTATTCCTTAAATATTAGGAAAGAAGACAATTTCAAACTCCATTTGCGAAAGTATGTTTTATTTTGCAAAAGGAATTACGATTAAAACCTGGGGCATTAACATTGTTTAAAGGTGCCCTAGATTGTTTTTTTACAAGATGTAATATAAGTCCTAGGTGTCCCCTGAATGTGTCTGTGAAGTTTCAGCTCAAAATACCCCATAGATTTTTTTTTTATTAATTTTTTTAGGCTATTCTATTTTGGGGCATCATTAACTATGCACTGATTTTTTCAGCACGGCCCCTTTAAGAGATGCGTTCCCTCTGCCCCACGAGCTCTCCACTATAATACAGTGCATTTACAAAGTTCACACAGCTAATATAACCCTCAAATGGATCTTTACAAGATGTTCATCATGCATGCTGTATGCATACTTCGAATTATGTGAGTAAAGTATTTATTTAGATGGTTACGTTTGATTCTGTGTGAGTTTGAGGCTATGCTCTGTGGCTAAAGCTAACATTACACACTGTTGGAGAGATTTATAAAGAATGAAGTTGTGTTTATGCATTATACAGACTGCACGTGTTTAAAAATTAAAATAGCAACGACTCTCGACTCCATGAATACAGTAAGAAACGATGGTAACTTTAACCACATTTAACAGTACATTAGCAACATGCTAATGAAACATTTAGAAAGACAATTTACAAATATCACTAAAAATATCATGATATCATGGATCATGTCAGTTATTATTGCTCCATCTGCCATTTTTCACTATTGTTCTTGCTTGCTTACCTAGTCTGTGCACAGATCCAGCCGTTAATACTGCCTTTCCTTGTCTGATGCATCGAATGGGCTGGCATTATGCAAATATTGGGGTCATACATATTAATGATCCCGACTGTTACGTAACAGTCTGTGTTATGTTGAGATCAGAGTGTTTTCCGGAAGTCTTTTAAACAAATGAGATTTATATAAGAAGGAGGAAACAATGGGGTTTGAAACTCAATGTATGTCTTTTCCATGTACTGAACTCTTGTTATTCAACTATGCCGAGGTAAATTCAAATTCTGATTCTAGGGCACCTTTAAATGCCATTACCTTTTGACAGCAAACGAAAGTGTCACAATGTATAGACATTTTAGAAATATACAATAACAATGCATTTCAAAATACACTGTTGATGTCTTTTTATGTCACAAATAGAACAGTTTTCTGAGCTCAGCATTATAACATGAGCTCTGTATACAATAGAATGTAACTGTATTAGCAAATGAAAAGAACAGATAATAAAGTGTACAAGACTAGTGTATCCAGACATACAGAAAAACTCTTTACCAAGTAAATAATTTTGTTTTAAACAGCAATCCTGGTGCTAGTGGCTTTCAGTTACGCAATCCCAGTAAATACTAAGTGAACAAAAAAGTCTGTTCTGGAAAATTCACAAGTGAAATAAAATACAATAAACATTCTAGTGTCCCAATGAATACTAAAATGAACATGAAAATCTCTACTGGGTAATGTATAATCTAGAGCTCAGTGTTTAATAGTGCAACTACATTAGTCACAACAACTGAAAAAAATAGTAAATAGAGCTCATACACACATTCCTCTTACTCCTTAATCAGAAGATCATTTTTTAGACTCAGCAATCTGGGTGCTAGTGGCTTTGAGTCATCCAAGACTTTTTGGATGAAGTTAAAGGTGTGGGTCAGCTCTTTGGGGTAGTTGAGATGTAATGCATATATCAACCCAAACATCAAAAGAAAAGCATCAGCCAACCTGGAAATGTCCCTCAGGACAATGTCACATTCCAGCACGATAGCAATCCCATCAGGGTCAAACTGAGCAGTGGAACTCGAGTCTCCATTCACCATGCTGACAAGAGCTACGGCTGAATCCGCAATGTCTGGCTCATCCACCTCTTCAATCTGAAAAGCATGAGAGAACTTCATGAGATGTATAAAACCTATAAATGAGATGTATAAAACCTACATTCCACATCTTGAAAAACACAACATCATCTTCACGCTGTGCTCGACATCATATGAAAATTGAGGAACTGGGAACACATCAGGCCAACTCTGGTAGCGTCCTGGGGCATAAGGGAGTGTTTCTGTGTCTGAAGTTGCAGTTGAGCTGACATCAGTCTCAGATCTGTGTAATTTCAATACAGCCTTCTCCGGCAGTTCTGAAATGTCTGTTAGAAAGCAGAGTTGCCCCCCAAAGTTTGGGTCTTCATATTGGAGGCTGAAATCAAAATCAAGACGAGGTCTGAATTTCTCTTTAATCACTGTAATCAACTCTTCTACTGTACTTGGGCATGTAGAAAGGGTCATCTTGTGGGCGATGTCAGGAGCAATGTAAACTCTCAGTAAAAGTTTCTGGGATTCCGCCATCTAGGAGACCAAAACAACAAGGTAAAAGACAAGTTAAACAAATAGTTTCAAACAAGATGGACAGGACATGGATTTCTAGATAATGTAGAAATCTTTACCTTATTGTAAAGGTAGAAATCACATTGGCGTCAACAGCAACTGGCCCTCTATGCTGTAGGCAGAAAGGGGGTATGTGTCACTCAAATCTGTTATTGTTTTAACAGATAGATCACCTAAACTCAGATTAAAGGCTCTTAGGTGTTCAACATAATGTGATTTGTGCTCCCTGCATAGGAAGGCCACGTGATCGTTCACAAGGAGGATTGACTCAGTTTTACAAAACTGAGGTAACCCTGCATCAAACCCAGCAGAAAAATATTCCCCAGTAGAAATATTCGTCCCATCAATGGTGATTCTAGATGCACAGTATATAGTGTTACTATCAGTCTTCTGTTTAATGTACTGTATTGCCACTTCAGGTAGGGTTGAAACTAAAACAGATGTCACAGTTGATGCCTGCAAATGTGGTTTGAAGAACACTGGTGCACTTAGATGATAAACCATCATATGCTGGTGTCTGGTTGCCATTGTCTTTAGCACATTTTTAAAGTTCTGTGAATCGTGCACAACCCGTTTGAAGAAGTGGTGTTTGTCTTCAAAGCGCATGGTCCAAAAATGTACAAGAGCTCCAAAACATCTGATCAGTTCTGGGTAATGTTTGATGAAGTGATGCTTTGGCCGAAGCTTAAAACCTGGAAATACTTCAAGAAGAATTTGCCTGTGGTCCCTCATTTTAGTCTGTAGATACTGAATCATCTCTTCAGTAAATGTTAGAGACAGCACTAACTCCACAATGTCTTTCAATTCCATTAACACTGCCCATGCACTATCTCCCTCTGGTACTACACTGCCAACCATAAACGGAAGCAGCCGAAGTAATGCAGCATTTTTATGACCGTTACCACCTATTGTCATTTTTGTGGTAGAAGTTTTGGAAATTGGAATATCTGTGTGTTGATATGGGAATGATTCAATTTTCCTGTTCAAATAATCAAGCGTGAAGTGTTTCAGACAAATCATTTCCTGAATGCATAAAGCCAACTCTACTGGCACAATATCTTCAAGGAGGTCATGGAGAATATCAGGGGGGAAACCAGTGACTGGATGAAAATACTGCAGCTTTTGTTTTAAGACACAGTCTGCTTTCACATCACAATTACTTTCCCCATTTCTACTGGAGACATTCTGGACATGCAGATCATGACTTACCTTAGTTCTCAGACTGAATTCACTCTCAGCAACATCATGCGATTGAAACTGGTCTTGAGTTGCCAGACAGAATCTGCACACATACTCAGAATGAAATGATTGTACAAAGCCTGCCAATTGGTGAGCTGTAAGATTATCTGCTGCAACAAAAAGAACAGTGCCTTTAACAGATTGATCAAGAGACTCAATGAACACACCATCTTGTTCTAATGTACATATGTCTTGCATTAAAGGGCCAAGCACAGTTTCATAGCCACATTTATGGACATCAAGAACTTTACACAGCACTGCCAGCTGTATCACATGCAAAGCTGATCGGTATTTGCTGGGTAAATCAGCAAGTACCCAGTACACCGAACAGAGTTTATGTATTTTCCTCGAAGTACCTAATGGATTTGCAACTTCTATCTCATCGATGTAAATCAGCAGTGGCAATTTAAACTCCTCTGATGCTGACAACAGTTTTTTTTTTTTTTAAAGTACAAACCGTCTCTATGTACTGACTGGATTGTGAAGAATGTAATTCTTGAATTCTGTCAAGTACATCAGTATGTTTAAACAACAACTGAATCATAGGCAGTATAGGGACATAAACGCGTGTGTGCCCAGGTGCTACAACATACTGAAACGGCATAACCATTGGGTAGTTTCTCTCAATAAAGCTTTTTCGTAGCTTATTTGAGGATAATTCTGCTCCTTTAGCAGTTGCACTGACAAAAACATTACTGTCCAAAACAACACTAACAATTTCATCAAGAGCAGCTTCACTTTGAACTACGACATATGCTCTCAATGAAAAATGCAGAACAGTTAGTTCATGCGTTTATGACCTCAAGGCTAGACTACTGTAACGCTCTACTGGGTGGTTGTTCTGCTCACTTGATAAATAAACTACAGCTCGTACAAAATGCAGCAGCTAGAGTTCTTACTAGAACTAGGAAGTATGACCATATTAGCCCAGTTCTGTCATCACTGCATTGGCTTCCTGTTAAACATCGTATAGATTTTAAAATCTTGCTAATTACTTACAAAGCACTAAATGGTTTAGCTCCCCAGTACCTAAGTGAGCTCTTAATACATTATAGTCCTTCACGTTTATTGCGATCTCAGAATTCAGGCCAGCTGATAATACCTAGAATATCAAAATCAACTGCAGGCGGTAGATCCTTCTCCTATTTGGCACCTAAACTCTGGAACAATCTTCCTAGCATTGTTCGGGATGCAGACACACTCTGTCAGTTTAAATCTAGAATAAAAACACATCTCTTTAACCTGGCATACACATAACACATTATCAATTTATATTTTCAAATCCGTTAAAGGATTATTAGGCTGCATAAATTAGGTCAGCCGGAACCGGGAACACTTCCTATAACACCAGATGTACTCGTTACATCAGAAAAAGAATGGCATCTACGCTAATATTAGTCTGTCTGTTTATCCCGAGGTTTACCGTAGTCAACCGGATCTGGGCCGTATACAGCTGAGACCAAGGATCTGCGCCTTGACACGACCACAACGCAGCCCTGAAGTATCAGCAGAGATCGAGTCAACTAGATCATTCATTGTGAAGACATCATCAACACGACAGCCAGTGCCACAGTTCCTCAACAGACCGTCCATACCGGCGTGATGAATACGATCCTCAACTGGACTCGACCACAACGCAGCCCTGAAGTATCAGCAGAGATCGAGTCAACTGGATCATCCATTGTGAAGGCCTCATCGACACGACAGCCAGTAGCACAGTTCCTCAACAGACCGTCCATACCGGCGTGATGAATACGATCCTCAACTGGACACGACCACAACGCAGCCCTGAAGTATCAGCAGAGATCGAGTCAACTGGATCATCCATTGTGAAGGCCTCATCGACATGACAGCCAGTAGCACAGTTCCTCAACAGACTGTCCATACCGGCGTGATGAATACAATCCGCAACTGGATGGAACTGAAATAAATACTTTGATTGTTGCGATCCTATCAGATCTATGATAGCAACCTGATTGCAACAAAGCACTGTTCGCCAGAGGAGAACTGATGTCACCTGATGGAGTTTGGGTTCCTTGCCGCTGTCGCCTTTGGCTTGCTTAGTTGGGGACACTTGACATTTGATATTCAATAGTATTCTTGACATTTATTCCACAGTGCTTCTGATCTGCCTGCATTGACACTATTATTTAAGAGCTGCTGTGCAGCCAAATTATGTACCAGCTATCAATGTAAAGCTGCTTTGACACAATCTGCATTGTAAAAAGCGCTATATAAATAAAGGTGACTTGACTTGACTTAACTTGACTCACAGCATAGCAATGTTTCTGTAATACGTCATTAACTGCCTCTCTCAGCAGAGGTCTCGACAAAGAAAACAGCTGACACAAATGTTCTACTATTTCCTGCGCAGCTATATCTGACACATGAAGTATAGCCTGCATCTTCAAAAACAGAGAGGCTAAATTGCGTTGTAGTTGCGCTTTTAATTGGCTTGTGTCACACTGTATATCGTCAACAATATCCAACATGTCTGCGTTCTCAGACTAAGTAGGATCCTCATATGAAGGCTCCGCAGCTGGAGAACTGCCATCATCTGCAGCAACTACATCCTCAAAAAGGTCCAACCAAGTTGAACTAACATCTACTCCATGGGCCCTGGAATGTGGGAATTAAATGAGGAGTAGACATTTGTGCTATACCTACAGTTTTTATATGGACATGTTACCATTTCATGACTTCTCAAATGCCCTCTTAAATGACCAAAAAGATTTTTCTATGAAAAAGGTTGCTTGAAACCACATAAAGGATGTGTACACCACCTGGACTTCTTGAAATGCATGCCTCTTATCCTTCTCATTATGAAATTGTGATACATTAATTTTTAGTGCATTGAATGAAACAAATGTGCAAATGCAAGAGTCATAGAGACACGGTAAAGGGCTAACCTTTGAAAAATGGCTATGTTGCAAACCATAATGTCTAAGTAACTGTGCTCAGGTAAGTGAGGAGGAATCGCATAACCTGCATTTCCAATCCATCACTCAAATATAAATCATGAAAATGACCAGACATAAAAACATTGAGCTATGCCAACCTCTGAAATCAGTTGGAGATTTAAAAATGTACTTTTAGTCATTACAGATGTATCTCCACACCCAAATTCCAAATTGTAATTTTACTCACATATGCTCTGTTCTCACAAGTTTTAACCTGTAAAGAAAATAAAACCCCAAATTAATAGTGAGACAGAGACATGTCAAAGACATACAACAGTTTCAGAATGGGGAACATTTGGCTTCAATTACAGGCTAATTTAATTCTAAACATTGGTTAAAAAACAAGTTAAGATTGAATGAAAGTGGTTTTAATCTCTTTTTATGTTTCAATTTAAGTTATGTAACTGAAAAGCTTCAAGAAGCAACTGCGATAACCAACAGTGCCACAAAATAATATCCATGAATATATCAACTCTTTCCCTAAATTGTTTAATCATGCTACAAATTACATTGCAACATGTAAAGTGTCTGTGATCATTGTATTAGGTCTATTAGCTAAACAAGCAACAAGTAAATCGTTTCAGTTTGATGATTAACGTTATACTGTCAAATTCTGATCCGGATTGCTTTAATTATTTTCTTAAATGTTTTGAGAAGTACTTACCAGATTATAGACGCTAAAAAAACCACAGCAAACACAGAAACGATGACGATGATGACCGATATCGATTCCACAGAACCACACTGAGTCAATGACTCCTGCATTACATGCTGGGCTTCCAAGTTCAAATCTGAGCGCTCAATTTCAAATGGGAATTCGTTTATATTTTTAGTCATTTGAGTAAAACATGAAATAAACAGACATGGCATATTAGCCTACATGTAGATTTTATTTTATTTTTTTCTGTTTTACAGCGTTTTACCTGCTATGTTATGTTTTAAAAATAGGCGAATAGTGCACAAGTAACGTTAGAGACTCAATTGGCAGATTGTCAGCTCATTACCGCCACCAAGAGGCAAAAATTAGGCTATTGTAAGTTGTTTTATTCCATTGTTATTTTTAGTCATTTGAGTAGGCTAAACCATAAAATAAATGGACATAGTCTACATGTTGACTAGTATGTATTAAAAATAGGCAAATAAAGTGTATTGAGTACACACACACACACACACACACACACACACACACACATGCACACACAAAAATGTAATATTAAATTAATTTAATGTAATATAATTTAATTGAATAATTCTTACATATTTTAATTGAATAATTTAACAATCCTTAATCAATTATTCAATTAAAATATGTAAAAATTATTCAGTTCAATTTGATGGAATTTTACTATTAACTGAAATGTGTATATCTTTAAAAAAGTCTTTAAAATGTTTTTGAGTGTAGACTCTTCTTCGTTGAATTGGCAGATTGGAATGCAATAAAGAGGCAAAAATGAGGCTATGATAATAAGATGTTTAACTTATTTTATTTGAGTTCCTGGAAGTTAAAACGGCCAAATTGTTGAACACACTTAAAAGTTTTAAGTTGAATGAACTGTTTCACAGTTTTGAGTACAGTTCATTTATTTTTAATAATTATGTTATACTGTTCGGGAATACAGTGTGGCGTTTCTCCAAAAAACTGTGAGTCTTGATCAGTTGAGTGAAAAGAAACATTTTCATTTGAAAAAAACATGTTACATGTTACTGCAAGTGCCATGCATCATGTGGTGTTCTTGTCTTTTTTTCTATTGGTTTCTTCTGCTGTTGTTTTTTCTCTCTCCTTCCTAAACTTATATATGGATCCTTTGAGGGTAGGTTCATTAAATATTAATGGAGGGAAGGAAAGACATAAAAGAGCCTTGGTGTCTGAAATAATGCGGAATAAAAATGTACATGTTATTTTATTGCTAGAAACCCATAGTGATATTGATAATGAAGTAGAGTGGGAGATGTGGTGGAAAGGTCAACATATACTTAGTCATGGTACAAATCTGAGCGTTGGAATTGCTCTCCTTTTTTCTCCAGATAGAGAAGTTATTATTGAAAAAACAGATGAATTTATTAAAGGTCGTCTTGTTCTTGTTAAAACTATTATTGAAGGGATGACAATTTATTTTATAAATGTCTATGCACCAAATGTAGGACATAAACGACTACAGTTTTTCAGTATACTAACTAATGTTTTAAAACAAGATTTTAGTGACGGAAACATCATTATTGGTGGAGATTGGAATTGTACAGAATGTTTTAATGTTGACCGTAACAATGAAGAGCCTCATATGCTTTCTTCCAACTACTTGTCAAGATTGGTGAAAGAGGCTGAACTTTTAGATATGTAGAGAATTAAGCATCCAGTAGGCAAACAATATACATGGGTTAAAATTTCTGACAATAGAGTAAGTGCTGCTCGATTAGACAGAATCTATGTTTCAAAATCCTCTTATTGGCATTTTAATGCTAAACTGTTGCAGGATGCTTTATTTTCTGAACATTTTGTGGTGTTTTGGAATTATTGGAAGGGAAAAAAAACTGAATATGAAAATTTAAAACAATGGTGGGAGGTTGGTAAAACACAAATAAAACTATCAACTGTCAACATATACTGCATATTGTACAACTAATCAAAGAGAAACTATTCAAGACCTGGAAAGAGATATAGAATCTATAGAGACAGAAATGATGAAAAGACATGACCCAGTCTCTATCAATAATTTACAACTGAAAAAGAAACAGTTAAGTTTCTATTTGAATGAGAGGGTGAAGGCAGCATTGGTGAGGTCCCGATTTACATCAGTCACTGATATGGATGCCCCAAGTGCCTATTTTTTTTTAACTTAGAACGGTCAGTGGCACAATATAAGCAGATGACATGTTTACCTCTTCCAGATGGGAAGATTACAAATAAAATTATAGAAATGTGTCGTCATGCTGTTGATTTTTATTCCTGTCTCTACAAAGCTGATCACTGCAACTCTAATTGTGCAGCACAACTTGTGCATGAACTTCCTCAAATAGACTATATTTCTAAGACTGCTTTGGACATGCAAATTACCTTTCAAGAACTTACTATTGCAGTTGGACAGTTAACCCTTTAAAGGTCCCGTTCTTCGTGATCCCATGTTTCAAACTTTAGTTAGTGTGTAATGTTGTTGTTAGAATATAAATAAAATCTGTAAAATTTTAAAGCTCAAAGTTCAATGCCAAGCGAGATATATTATTTAACAGAAGTCGCCTACATCGAATGGCGAGTTTGGACTACATCCCTCTACTTCCTTCTTTAATGACGTCACTAAAACAGTTTTTTGACTAACCTCCGCCCACAGGAATACACAAGAGTTGCGTTTGTAGAGTGTGTTTGTCGCCATGTCGTCGAAACGCTGTTATTTTCATCCCGCAGTCCAATCACCGGGTCTGATTCCGGCTCAAATTGATAGGGTAAAATTAAAGACATGTTTTCAATAACACTGAGCGCGTGCATCTCCACGTTATGGTAAGAGGCGTGACCTTTCCGGGCAAGATGCGCTAAGAGCTGCTGTCGAATCACAACACAGGAACCGCTGGCACAATCAGAACTCGTTACGTATTTCTGAAGGAGGGACTTCATAGAGCAAGGAAGTCATCAGCCCGTTTTTATGACAGTGGAAACAGCGGTATACAGATAAGTAAATTATGTGAAAAATACTGTGTTTTTTTACACGCGAAACATGAACACGCTATATTGCACACTATAAACACAATCAAAGCTTAAAAAAACCACAAAAAACGGGACCTTTAAGACCTGAAGGCTTTTTTAGAGTTTTTTTTTTTTTTTTCTGAGCGACACACACAAAAGTAAAGACTCATAACTCCAAAACTCTAGCAAGGAGAGTCAAAAGGTAGGTATCATTTGATAGAAAACGTTTTAAATTTTAAGAAAATATAAATTACTTTACATTTGGACATTTTCTTGCTGAGAAACAGCTGATAAAAGACACAAAATATATATAATTTTTTTTTAAATAATTTTTCTTTTTTTAAATTTGACATGGAATAACTCAGGAACACAATAAGATCGCTAAAAAAATCTTTTTTGGTGATGCTCTCCTATATGTGCATCTGGTTCAGATTTCGTGGTGATAGCATACAGAATAGTTTGAAAAAATTGTTGTTCATTTTTTCCGCTGCCAGGTGGTGCCAATGGGCGGTAAACTCTGGTTTAGAGGTGCTTCTCAGCAATCGTTAGGAGTTTTTCAAAATGGTTAGATGCATTAAAAAGATGAGATTCTAAGCTTTAAAATTATATCTATTATGTGTTATTCCACGTTGGAAAATGAACATGGATGGGTCCGGGAACATTGGATACATACTGCATCCCGGAGAGATGAGAGACATGTTTTTAGCCAAGTATGTTAAATCATTCCGTGAGTAATATCTTGTGATCAATGCAATATATTATATTGATTTTGGATTCATTTTAATCTTGAGAATCTGCTTTAAATATTGATGTGCAGTTTTTTTTATGATCTGTGCATTTTTCATGAAGTTATGAGCACATGAAATATACATACTTGTATTCAGTTAGCGGCTGTGCTATTTTTGTTATAAACGCATATTACTCAGACTCATTAGAGGGTGAAAACAACGCAACAGAAGCATGTTGGAGGCTTGATATGAAAGTTTAAAGTCTCTGGTTTTGTATGCAAAAAGAATTTTTGTGCTACCTATATGGATTAAATTTGTATTGGCTTTTAAAGAGAGACACACAAATGGGAGCGCCGACACTCCATCCAGTCTTAAGGGGTTAAAACCCGGTCACTCTCTTGGCATTGATGGGTTGACATCTGAATTTTATAAACATTTTTAGAAACATATTGGAATAGACTTTTATGAAGTTTTCCTTGAAAGTTATAAAGATGGAATTCTACCTGCTACATGTCAACATGCTGTATTGTCCCTACTACCAAAGAAGGGAGATCTAACTTGGAGACCTGTTGCTTTATTAACGACATAATATAAAATCTTATCCAAATGTCTTTCTAATAGACTCAAGAAGTTTTTGCATTTGATAATTCATCAAGATCAAACCTATTGCATTCCAATGAGGTCTATAATGGTTAACCATTTTTTGGTGCAAAATAAACGTTAACTGGTTTATTAATACCCACAATGCCTCAACATTTAAGAACTATTATTACTGCTTATGCTGATGACATTACAGTGTTTGTCAATGACAGTGATGATATAAAAGCCCTGTCTAGAGTACTTGATATGTATGAAGGGGCATCATCAGCAAAAGTAAATTGGGATAAGACTGAGGCTTTTTGGTCAGGTCAAAGAAATTTGGAAAATCTCCCACAATTACCAGGTAATTTAAACTGGAATAGAGAAGGACTGAAAATACTAGGTGTGTTTTGGGGATATGCTGAGTTTCAAAAAAAAAAAAAAAAAAAAAAATTGGGAGGAAGTTTTGGAGAGAGTGTGCACCCGATTGTTTAGATGGAATTGGTTGCTACCCCAGTTATCCTATAGGGGGAGAGTGTTAATTGCCAACAACTTGGTTGTTTCTGTTCTGTGGCACAAATTTATTGTGTTACAACCACCTGCTGGACTAGTTCAAGACATTCAAAGGTTGCTGGTGATTTTTTTCTGGTCAGGGCAGCATTGGGTTCGATCAGCTGTCCTTTTTTTTGCCAGTGCAAGAAGGGGGGCAAGGTCTTGTGGACATTAAATCTAGGCTTATGGCTTTTCGTCTGCAAGCTGCTCAGAGACTGCTGTACAATAGTGATATTGCATGGTTTTATACTGTTGTCGCACTCTTGAGGAAAGCAGGCAACATGGGGCTTGATAAACAGTTGATTCAGTTCTTGAAACAGATCAACAACTCTAACCATATTAAAGATGTCACTGTACAAACGCCCCATTGATAAACGGACTGGTGACTTACAGTGGAGGATTGTACATTGTGCAATAGTTACAAAAAGACATGTGGTGCACTTCAATCCAAATGTAGGAGTGGGTTGTCCTTTTTGTTCTGAAAATGAAACCATCTTTCATCTTTTTGTACAATGTATATGGTTGGGCAATTTGTTTTCTTCTTTATTTTAGTGGGTATCTGTAATGAAGGGTCGGTAGAGAGTGGATCCATTTGCAGCTTTTATTTAAAAGACAATAATGCAACAGGGCAAAGACAATACCGTGGTCAGGGACAGGCTAGAGATCATGGCTGGCAGCAGATAACAGAATCAGGTCACAGGCAGTGGTCGTGGCAGGCGGCAAGCAAACAGAGTCAGAGTCCAGGCAAAGATCAGGGCAGGCGGCAACGGATCAGGCAGAAATAAACAGTCCAGGTAGTAACAGAGAATCAGTCCACAGAATAACACTCAGAAATGATCACCTAGGCAAATCAAGACTTCGCAAGGTATGAGAGCGTGAGCGTCTCTTAAATAGTGTGTGTGTGATGTGGTGCAGGTGCATGTATAATAAGTCCCAGGAATGAGGGCCTATGGGAAACGGAGTCCGAATGGTGACAGTCAGAATTCAGGTGATGGCTCCCACCGGTGGCCCAGAGGATGAGTTGAGGGAACCTCATTCATGACAGTATCATCTTTAGGTGAAGATTTATCTTATCAATTGTTCATTTTTGGGCCAAAATATTTTGTTAGTCGTAAAAATGTTTTGGTTTTCTTAAATTTTGTGTTTGGAACTGCCAAACTTGCTATTTGGAAAACAAGGAAAAATAAGATGCTTGGTAAAGATACATTAGATCCTTTGTTGATGTTCAAGGGTTTGGTAGCATCAAGGCTCAGAATAGAGCATGCATATTACAAACTGGTTGGGTGCTTACCAATTTTTGTGAATATTTGGGCAATAAATGGAGTGTTATGTACAGCTAATGAAAATGATGATCTATTGTTGACTTTTTAAGTCATGTTGATGGTTTTTATTTATTTATTTATTTAATTATTTTTTTATTTTTTATTTTTTTTTGTAATTGAGAAGTGGAATGTAGATTTTCAGTAGTAACACAGAATGGTTTTACCTATATGTTGTAAATAAAGGTGATTCAACCATGTGCCCCCATTCATTACTAATGATTCACTCAAGCGTTTGTTAGGACGCTATGGTAAACTAGGGGGCCCGATTAAAATGATCCCTTTAGGATTAAAAAATCCAGAATTCAAACGTGATGTCATTTAGACATCAGACTTTCATGATCCTGAATGCTAAATTTCAATCTTTGAATACTTCAGCAAAACCACTTTGCTGGGTAAAGAATATACCATTTTTATAGTTATTGTTTAGTTTCAGTGTTGCCAGCTATGTGAGTTAAGTTGATTGCATGCTAGTAAAGAAGCTCAGCATTATAACTCCTGTGCATACGTGTGTTAATGTTAACTAAAGTTTAACAAAAACCACAACATGGTGTCAGAAGCCACTGTATCCACTGAATAACACCGCGCCTGTCAAGTAGTGACTGAAGATCACCGCGGCACGGGCAAACAGTGACGAAAAGCAGAACTGCCAGATTATTCTAGCGAGCCCTACGTGCTACTGAGACGGACAAAATGGAAATTCTTCATCTGCCGCCACCTTTGTCTCTGACGGGGAACTTGGCTGAAAATTGGCCTAAGTGGGAACAAAGATTTAATTTGTATCTTACTGCCTCAGCGCTAGTGGATAAATCTGAGACGAGACAGATCGCTGTGTCAAGTCACCTTTAGTAAAAGTCACCTTTATTTATATAGTGCTTTTTACAATGTAGATTGTGTCAAAGCAGCTTTACATTGATAACTGGTACATTTGTCACGGAAATAAAGGCGGATGCAAGTTGCAAGCAAAACTTCTCTTTATTGAGCGAACACACAAAAAGTCCAAACACGTAGCAGTCAGCAGGAGAGCGGTGACGCAGGGACTTCGATGGTCAATCCGGGACAGATAAGTGCAGACCGTGAAGAGTGCCTGAAGTTAAGGGAGAACGCCAGGTGAATAATCCAAACATGAGACTGGAACAGGAAGTAGGTTCCCCGTCTACGAGTCGCGGCGGTGGGGGAAGTGGGGTCGGTGGGTTAATGTGTGAATGAAACACAGGTTTAATTTTAGATATATGAAAGCCGGGATGAATTCTCCTGTACGCCGGAAGTTTTAGTCGGACTGCCACTGAACTAATGGTCTTGGTGACAGGGAATGGGCCAATAAATTTAGGAGCTAACTTGTTAGACACGGAGCGGAGCGGAATGTTCTTGGTAGAAAGCCACACATTTTGACCCACGACGTATACAGGAGGCTTCGACCGGTGGCGATCAGTCTTAGCCTTGGTGCGCACCCCCACCTGAAGAAGAGTCTCACGGGCTCTACTCCATGTGCGGTGGCACCTCTGGACATGGTGTGAGCGGAGGGGACCGCGACTTCGGATTCCAGACTGGGAAAGATAGGTGGCTGGTAACCTCAGCTACATTCAAATGGAGAGAGGCCCATGGATGACACTGGTAACGAATTATGCGCATACTCAACCATAGAGAGTTGCTGACTCCAGAAGGAAGGATTCTTGGATACCAAACATCGCAACACTCTTTCCAAATCTTGGTTGTCTCTCTCGGTTTGGCCATTGGTTTGAGGATGGAACCCCGAAGAAAGACTGGCAGTCGCCCCCAGCAACTTACAAAACTCTCGCCAAAATCTGGACACAAATTGGGGACCCCTGTCGGAAACCACGTCCATCGAGAGGCCATGTAGCCGAAAGACGTGGTCTGCGACAGCTACCGCTGTCTCCTTGGCAGATGGTAATTTGGACAAAGGAATGAAATGAGCCACCTTCAAGAACCGGTCCACTACGGTCAAAACGACCATCTATGAACTGATCAACCATGTCTCTCAACACGTCATTGACGAGTGCCTGGAAGACCGCCGGGGAGTTGGACAGCCCGAAGGGCATGACCAAGTATTCAAAGTGCCCCCTGGGGGTGTTAAAGGTGGTCTTCCACTCATCCCCCTTCCAAATGTGAAGCAAATGATAAGCGTTACGTAAATCCAATTTTGTGAAAATGGATGCTCCCTGCAACCTCTCGAAGACTGAAGACATTAACGGCAGAGGATAGGTATTCTTTACCGTGATGTTGTTCAGTCCTCGGTAATCAATACAAGGTCGCAAGGAACCATCCTTCTTCCCCACAAAAAAGAACCCCACCCCCGCTGGAGAAGAGGAAGGACGGATGAACCCTGCTGCTAGAGAATCAGAAATATATTTCTCTATGGCCTCCCTCTCTGGAACAGAAAGAGAGTAAAGCTTGCCTTTAGGCGGAGACTTACCGGGCAGTAAATCTATAGCACAATCATAGGGACGATGCGGAGGAAGAGAAGCAGCATGGGACTTACTGAACACTTCCTTCAGATCCAGGTACTCTGCGGGCACGTTTGATAAATCTGCTGCCTTCTCCTGAAACATAGAAACAGAAACAGACACAGACGGACAATCAGACACAAGACAAGACTCGTGACACTGAGTGCTCCATTCGGAGATGGAGTGCTGGCGCCAATCCACCTTGGGGTTGTGTTGACTGAGCCAGGGGTGCCCGAGAACTATGGGTGCTAGAGGGGAGTCCATGAGAAGGAACGTGATGGTTTCAGTGTGGTTGCCTGACGTAATAAGGGTTATGGGACTGGTGGTAAGGGAGATGTTAGGGAGTTCTTGTCCGTTGAGAGCATTAACAGAAATCTGACTGGTGAGTGGGGTGATGGGAAGATGAAATCTCTGAGCAAACTGAATGTCCATGAAGTTGCCTTCGGCTCCTGAGTCCAGTAAAGCTTGGCAGGTATGTGTGTGGTTGGCCCATCTCAGTCTTACCGGAAGGAGAGTGGATGGTGAGGACTTCTCGGCAGAGATCCCACCCGATAGTAGCCTCTTCATTACTATCGGGCTTGATCTTTTACTGGACACGCATGTTGAAAATGGCCCGCTCCTCCACAGTAAAGACATAGTCCTCGGGACCTCCGCCTCTCTCTCTCCTCCCGGGAAAGCTGAGTTCTCCCTACCTGCATGGGCTCAGAATCAGCGAAGGGACCGACCGCGTCTCCCCCGTTGGTCGATCGATCTTCCGCGCCTCTGAGATTTTAATGGAGAAAATTTCCTTTTGGACACGGTTGGCCAGCCCATGCAGGAACACGTCCCACTGTGCCTCCTCGATCCATCTGCACTCTGCTGCCAATGTACAGAACTCAATTGAGTATTCAGCCACCGTACGATCACCTTGTTTTAGTTCCGTGAGAAGCCTGGCAGCGTCCTTGCCTGCCACCGCACAGTCGAAGACCCTCTTTATCTCGGCGGCGAGTACCTGAAACGAGGTGCAGCATGGATCCTGGTTTTTCCACACAGCGGTTCCCCACAGTGCTGCCTGACCCGCGAGGAGGGTAAGTACAAACGCCACCTTGGACTCCTCCCTCTCAAAGGTGTGGGGCTGTAGGGAAAAGTGCATGGAACATCTTGTAAGAAAAGCTCTGCAAAAATTAGGCTCACCAGCATAACTTTGAGGGACAGGTAGGCGTGGCTCAGGTTGGTCTCCCCGTTCCGGTGGTGTGGGGGGAACGGGTGGTGTGGGCAGCGCAGTGGGATTTCTTAGAAGTTGTAGTTGTTGAGAGAGCTCGGACACCTGTGTCACAAGCGCTTGTACTGCACGTCCTGTGGAGGTGATACTCTCCTGCTGCTGGTCCATACGAGCGATACTGTCAAGTCAAGTCACCTTTATTTATATAGCGCTTTTTACAATGCAGATTGTGTCAAAGCAGCTTTACATTGATAACTGGTACATAATTTGGCTGCACAGCAGCTCTTAAATAATAGTATCAATGCAGGCAGATCAGAAGCACTGTTGAATAAATGTCAAGAATACTATTCAATATCAAATGTCAAGTGTCCCCAACTAAGCAAGCCAAAGGCTGTGGTTGATGAACTCCGTCAGTGATGCTGAACTTGCTGCATCCATAGCGTGGTCAGATCGTTCTGTCACAGAAATAAAGGCGGATGCAAGTTGCAAGCAAAACTTCTCTTTATTGAGCGAACACACAAAAAAGTCCAAACACGTAGCAGTCAGCAGGAGAGCGGTGACGCAGGGACTTCGATGGGCAATCCAGGACAGATAAGTGCAGACCGTGAAGAGTGCCCGAAGTGAAAGGAGAACGGCAGGTGAATAATCCAAACATGAGACTGGAACAGGAACAACACGCCACAATGAACTCGACTCAGACTGAAGAACACATGAGGAACACAAGGAACAGCATGGGGGAATCTCCAACAATGATCTGACAAACATGAGACGAAAGACAGGGCAATAAATAGGCTGGTATATGACAAACAGCTGCTGATCATGGATAATCAGCGGCGACGCCCACATGAAACAATAAACGTGACGAAACTCACACACACACAAACACCAGAATGAGACAACGGATCACCAACCGTGACAACATTATTTTGGCTGCACAGCAGCTCTTAAAGAATAGTGGCAATGCAGGCAGATCAAAGCACTGTTGAATATCAAATGTCAAGTCAAATGTCAAGTGTCCCCAAATAAGCAAGCCAAAGGCGACAGCGGCAAGGAACCCAAACTCCAACAGGTGACATCAGGTGGCAAACAAGTGGCAAATAGGTGTTAAAATGGAGAAAAAAAAAACGTGGGAGAAACCAGGCTTAGTCGGGGGGCCAGTTCTCCTCTGGCGAACAGTGCTTTGTTACGACTCAGGTTGCTATCATAAGTCCAATAGGATCGCAACATTCAAAGTATTTATTTCAGTTCCATCCAGTTGAGGATCGTATTCATCATGCAGGTATGGACGGTTGTTGAGGAACTGTGCCACTGGTTGTCGTGTCGATGAGGCCTTCACAGTGGATGATCTAGTTGACTCGATCTCTGCTGATGCTTCAGGGCTGCGTTGTGGTCGTGTCAAGGCGCAGGTCCTTGGTCTCACCTGGATACGGCCTGGATACGGTTGACTACGGTAAACCTCGGGATAAACAGAAAGACTAATATTAGTGTAGATGCCATTCTTCTTCTGATGTAACGAGTACATCTGGTGTTATAGGAAGTGTTAGGTCCGTTCCGTTCCGGCTGACCTAATTTATGCAGCCTAATAATCCTTTAACAATTTTGTACGGTCTAAATCCTGACTGGAAATCCTCACAGATACTATTTCTTTCTAAAAAAGGAACATAGTTGTGATGATACTGCCTTTTCAAGTATTTTTGACAAAAAAAAAAAAAAAAAAAAGAAAAAAAAAGAGATTTGAGATCGGCCTGTAATTGACTAATTCTCTAGGATCAAGTTGAGTTTTTTTAATAAGAGGTTTAATAATAGCCAGCTTAAAAGTTTTGGTACGCATCCTAGTGATAAAGATGAATTGATATTAAGAAGAGGATCTATGACCTCTGGAAGCATCTCTTTCATTAGCTTAGTCGGTATAGGGTCTAACATACATGTTGTTGATTTTGATGATTTAACAAGTTTAGACAATTCTTCCTCTCATAAAGCAGTAAATGAATGGAATTTTTCCTCAGGGACACTACAATGTACTGTCTGACGCGATACTGTAGTAGACGGTTGCATGGTTATAATTTTTTCTCTAATATTATCAATCGTGTAAGTAAAGAAGTTCATAAAGTCATTACTGGTGTGCTCTTTGGAAACATCGGAAGTTGAAGCTTTATTTCTTGTTAACCCTCAGGGGTCTGAGGCTGATTTGGGGCCTGGAGAAGTTTTGACATGCCCTGACATTTGTGCTTTTTTCAGTTGTTCATAAACATATTAATGGAGAAAGTGTCTTTACACTGTATTCAGCACAAACTAGGCTACAATAATATGTAAGGAACATGTATGTACATGTTTGTATTTTTGAAGGAATAACGTTTATGCGTGGTTATTGAAAAAACAAAAAACTTAAGTCACTGAAATAAAGCCAAAAAATATATATTAAATGATTAGAGTTTTTGCTTCAAAATTATGTAAAAATTATCATTCCTACTCCTTCATATAAAACAATAGAGAGATTTAAATTTTCTAAAACATCTTTGGTCAAGAAACACAGTATGCGTGGAGGCATGAATAATCATGAATAATGGGTGATTCTCACCTGAGAAGACAAAAGATCTGCATAAAAGAGCTCTAATGACCTGCATAAATAATGAGCTCTTTCAGACAGGTAAGCTGTAAAAAAACCCTCTGTTGATCATGTCTCAAGCTCATCATAATGTAAATCAAACATACAGAAAAAACAGCAATACTGTGAAATATTATTACAATTTAAAATAATGGTATTCTATTATTAAAATATAATGCACTTCTATGATACAAAGTGTCTGAACAGTTATGTTACCTCTATGGCATTTCATATAGGCTTTTAGCTTAAAAGCATGCACATTTGGAGAAATATTGATAGATTCTCATGTTCATGTCAATTTTCTATACAGAGGAGTATTTATTCATTATTTATTGTCGTCACTGCTGGATACTGTTTACAATTCATACTTGCAGCCAGAGGGCGCTCTGTGCACTTTTAGTCCACAAATGCCAATGCTAAAGAAGAATAGGCAATCCAGGAAATAACTGAACTAACAGAGGCCAGAGATCGCTAACTATGGCTATTCAAAACACTTTTCAAGACAATAAATGCACGATTGAGACGATGTATGCATGTATTGACTGAATTTGCCTCTGAATAGCGCTCCCTCCGTGGGCATGGCTGCATTACCGGATAATGAGCTGAATCAAGGACTTCTGACATGGCTCTCTTTTCATACAGATTACATAAACACAGAAGGTTTGTTTTCGATTTGACTTACACGATTTAAAACCTGACATTTCAACTTTTTTTCTAGACACAAGTCTAATTTTTTTGTGATTAGTATTCACTAAGTTACAGTTCATTTTCTGAGAACTATCAGATTGGACTTCGTTCAGAGGGAGACGAGAGATCATGCATCATGTTAGTTTTCTTTATTTTACAAAAAGCACAACATTTTGTTTTTCAGGAAGTGTGAGAAACTAATCAAACCTGTTTTGAGAAAAATTTGGAAGTGGTCAGAAGTGTTTGGGCCAGACACTGGAGATCTCTGTACAAGCGACCTATTGGTCAAACGTGCAACTGATTTACAGTGGAGACTGAGTCATAGTATTATAGCTACAAACAGACATGTGGCACACATACGGAGCCCCTCACATGACATGCAGGAAAAAAAGTAAATCATGTGCACGCTTTACTAAGTCGTTCACTCGATTTACTAAATTGTGCGCTCAACATACTATTTAGTTTCCTTGATTGCGCACGATTTAGCGAATTGAGGAAACAAATTAGTATGTTGTGCACATGATTTATAAATTGAGGGAATGACTCGACTTAGTAAAGCGTGCGCACAATTTAGTAAATTGTATGCACAATTTAGCCTACTATTTTTTTCCTGCATGTCATGTGCTGGGCTCCGTACACACAATTTTTTTTTACTACTGAATTCAGTAGTATGGAAAAATTGCCCCTTTTGTAGGATAGAAGAAACTGTATATCATTTGTTTATTTGAAGTGGGAGATTGGAAGTTTTTTTTTTTTTTTTTTACATTTTAAAAAATTGGTTTGGTGAATTTTTTTTCCTATCAAGTTTTTGTCCCAAAATATAATTTTCAAGAGAGAAGAAAAGCCTGTTTATTAAACTACTTGTTAGGATCAACAAAGATGGTGATATAGAAGATCCAGAAAAATATTATTAGTGGTTGGTTGTTGATGGAATTAAAATTGAGTTCCCCTTTGAAAGTTGAATCCAACTTACAAAATTATTCTGTTTTACCTGTCTGGACCTTACATGTGTGTTCAAACATCTTATTTGTGTTCAATTTGTGGTAACACTTTACAATAAGTTTAATTTGTTAACATTAGTTAATGTGTTAACTAACATGAACTAACCATGAGCAATACATGTATTACTGTATTTGTTATTTTTTATTAACCATAGTTAATAAAAATACAGCAGTTCAAAGTTTGTTCATGTTACTTAGTACACAGTACATTAACTAATGTTAACAAATACAACTCTTGATTTTAATCATGTATTAGTAAATGGTGAAATTAACAAAGATTAATAAATGCTGTAATAAATAAGTTAATTAATAAATAAGTGCAGTTCATTATTAGTTCATTTTAATGTAGTTAACTAATGTTAACTAAGAAACCATACTGTAAAGTGTTAAAGTCACAGTCTGTTAAACTCATTTTATTAGTATAATAAACACAAAAAGGACTGTTTGAGTTGAGTATTGTGCACTGTAGGTCCAGTGTCGAGCAGAGTAACTCCCCTCATTTGTAGGGTATGAAAAAGCACTGTGCTGAGTCCTGCTCCCTAGTATGCCCGTCTTTTTGTCAGGTGTGAGCTGGTTAGCTCATTTGGTTACCTCTCCTGAGGCAAATAATGTAAGATACTCTGTTTAAGAAACAGACAGGTTGTTGGCTAGACTAGGTCACAAATTAGACCAGGTCAGCCTCCCTGGTGGCTCTAGGGGTTGACACAATGTCCCCATAAAAAGTGACTGGCCAGGGCTCCTGCCGACCCCTCTGCCATACTCCCTTAACCCTCTGGGGTCTGGGGTATGTTTGAGGCCCTGGAGATATTTTGACTTGCCCTGACATTTGTGCATTTTTTCAATAACTTAAGATATTTTCATTTATATATGACTGCACTATGTCTGGCAGAAACTCTGCAAACTCAAACATATCTAAGTATGTATGAGTTTGTATTTTTCAGAAAATTATGTTTATGTGTGGTTAGTGAAAAATCCTATTTTTTTAGTCACTGAAATGGCCATAAAACACAGACTGAACCTACCTTTCAGAACTGGCTCTTGTAGAGTAGAATTTTTACTCCAAAATGATGTGAAAATCCTCCTTAGCACTCATTCACATAAAACAATAAATTTATTAAAATTTGTAAGACACATTTTGTGACTGCGAGGAGGCGTGAATCATCATGAATATTGAGTGTTTATATATATATATATATATATATATATATATATATATATATATATACACACACACACAAAAGTTCTATCTGGCTCTCGAATCTGATTGGCTGATAGCTGTGCAATATTTTAGTGATAACAGCACTCCTACCTTTTCACCATTTGTATTACTCCGCTTGAAGCGACTATCATGGTGACCGAGCAAATCCACAGTAATTTTTGCGAATACTACTGTACTGTTTCCAGTGTACTTTAGTGTAGTTTAATTTTTGAGCCACTAGGTGGTGCTATTCTATGTTTTTGATAGTAACCTCTGACCTTAATAGCAGCCATCTTGTTTTACTCAGTTAATGCTGATAGTCACACGGTTAAAGCAGCTATTTTCAATCCTTTCATCATCTTTGCAATCGTTTAAAGAAGCTTTGTCTGTAAGTATTACACGTGTTTACAAGAACGTTATCATCATCTTATATTGTTATTGGTGATGTTATTCAGGACAAATTTCATATTTAGAGAGATTATTTTCAGTACAGTGTTACATGCATCTGCTTTATTAATGTGTATAGTATATGCAGTTATCCCTTATGTGAACTGTTAAATTCCTTTAATGCACATTCTTTAGAAACGTATTTTTCATTTTTTATGTATTTCAGTTTTACTCTGTTCCATATATTTGAAGTGGTGGTCACAATAAATCCATGCTTCAATTCAATGTCCCTGTGGAAGGAGTTATCTATCTGCCTAGTTAAGAAGGGAACTCTTTTACGAGGGCAGAATAGTAAAAAGACAATTAACATTGATTGCTGCATCGGTGAATAGGATTTCAAGTTCTGCTTTCACTTCAAGATATCTTCGAAAGAGAAACATAGTCTGAAAACCAGATCAGTGTGTTCGCGATCATCAAGACGCTCAAGCAAGTCAGCAGCAAGTGTAGCCGCATTGGAGGCTCGCGCAAAGGCAGAAGCAGCACTGACTAGAGCCACGTACGCGCAAAAGGAGATAGAGGTGAGAGTGAAACAAGCTCAAGTACAAGCACAGCTTAAAGTAGAGGAGACTCGTTTGGAGGCTACACTGAATGCACTCCACCAACAAAGAGAAGCAGAAGCTGCTGCAGCTGAAGCATCAATGCTTGAGGCAGCTGCAGAGATAGGGGACATTGAACAGCTATATGAAGGCAAAGAGTGTCATTCTTCACATGATTCATTGAAAAGGACTGAGAAATATGTAGAAGATCAGCATAAATATAAAGAGGTACAGATACCAATGCTTGTAGAAACCAATGAAGACAAGTCCATTAGCTCCATACTGTGTTGATCTGCCACAGCCTGAACCTTTCGTGCAGAGTAGCCCTTTTCAGGACTTGCCAGAGAGACAGCCTCCAACTCGTGACCTTGCACACACTGTAACACCCCTCAGCTCCCATACCATGCAGATTCATGCTGAATCCTACAAACATGCAAGGTGGGAACACATCACAGTTTAATTCTGCATTACATGATGCATTGTCTCCTAGACACAACATTAAATTGACAAGCTGCTCACCCTCTCATCACAAGGAGTCTCATACTGCTCGCTCAGATGTGTTTGAGCTTGCAAAGTTCCTGGCTCGCCGTGATCTTCTGACAGGTGGACTTTCAAGATTTAATGATAAGCCAGGAGAACTATTGGGCCTGGAAGTCCAGCTTTTGCAATGCTATTGAGGGACTTGATCTTAAGCCTAGTGAAGAACTAGACTTACTTATACAATGGCTTGGCCCAGATTCTACTGAACAAGCAAGGCGCATCAGATCAGTCCACATCAATCATCCAGACATTGGCCTCAGCATGGTCTGGGCACGGCTGGAGGAATGCTATGGCTCTGCCGAAGCCATTGAGGCAGCTCTCTTTAACAAACTTGAACGTTTCCCAAAGCTGTCTAACAAAGACCCTCTACGTCTCAGAGAGCTAGGAGACCTACTTCTTGAGTTGCAGGCAGCCAAAACTGAAGGCTATCTACCTGGCTTGACCTTCCTGGATACTGCACGAGGCATCAGCTCCATTCTAGAGAAACTCCCATACAGTCTACAAGAGAAATGGATGTTGCAGGGAACTCGTTACAAGCATGAGTATGGTGTCAGCTTCCCCCCCTTTTCATTCTTTTGCGATTTCATTTGTTGTGAGGCCCGCATGAGAAATGATCACAGCTTTAACATGAGTATGCATAATGCTACATCATTTAAAGGAGATAGATTTTCAACAAAGGCAATCAGAACTCCCATCACCGTTCACAAAACAGAAATAGACAACGCCACACAAAGGGATGAATCTAACAAGGCAAGTGACAACCTCAACAGACAATGTCCAATCCATAAAAAGCCACATCCCCTTAGAAAGTGTAGAGGTTTCAGGGAAAAGACTTTGCAGGAACGCAAAGCTTACCTCAGAGAGAACTCGATATGTTTTAGATGCTGCTCCTCAACTACACACCAGGCAAAGGACTGTAAGGCAATAATCCAGTGCTCTGAATGCGACAGCGACAAGCATATAGCCGCACTTCACAATGGCCCAGCCCCCTGGTCAAAAAAGGAAGGATACCAATCCCTCTACAAACTATGGCGGGGAGCAAGAAGAGCCTCCTTCCCCAGTCGCCACATCCACCTGCACACAAGTATGTGGAGATCAAAGCAGCGGAAAATCCTGCTCAAAGATCTGTCTGGTAAATGTGTATCCAAAAGGTGAGCCTCAGAACAAACAAAAGGTTTATGCAATCATAGATGATCAGAGTAATAGATCTCTGGCAAGATCTGCCTTCTTCGAGATGTTTAATGTTGCAGACAATACAGCACCTTACACACTTAGGACGTGTGCAGGCATCACAGAAGCTGAAGGGCATAGAGCTGAAGGTTTTATGGTGGAGTCTTTTGATGAACAGACACACCTTGCTCTTCCATCACTTATTGAATGCAACCTCATCCCAAACAACAGAGCAGAGATTCCTACTCCAGAGGCTGCAAAATACCACAACCACTTAAAATCAGTAGCCTCCAAGATTCCATGTCTAGATCCAAAGGCCTCTCTTCTTCTCGGAAGAGACCTCATTCAGGCACACAAGGTGCTGGAGCAATGCAACGGACCACAATATGCTCCCTTTGCACAGAGGTTGGCCCTTGGGTGGGTGATAGTTGGAGATGTATGCCTTAACGGAGCTCACAAGCCTTCATCAGTTGATGTTTTCAAAACTCATATTTTAGGAAATGGGCGCCCCATCTACATGAGTCCATGTCCAAACAGTATGCATGTGAAGGACTTTTTCAATCTTCACAATGAGCCACAGAAATCCTCCACCCTGAACATGCATAATGAATGTCCGATAGGAGAGTCAGTTTTCTGCCACACAAAGTATGACGATAAACCAGCTCCCTCTATGGATGATCTTGCCTTCCTGAAGATTATGGAAAGAGAATTCCATCAGGATGAGTCAAATAGCTGGGTTGCCCCACTTCCGTTCCGTAGCCCACGGCAACGCCTTCCGAATAACAAGGTTCAAGCCAACAACCGGCTCACGTTACTGACTCGCAAACTAAAAACACACCCCGAAGTAAAGGAACACTTTGTGGATTTTATGCGTAAGATATTCGAGAATGAGCATGCAGAGTTGGCACCACAATTGCAGAATAATGAAGATTGCTGGTATTTGCCAATGTTCGGGGTGTACCATCCAAAGAAGCCCGGCCAGATAAGGGTGGTATTTGACTCTAGTGCTCGACATCAAGGTGTATCATTAAATTATGTTCTCCTTACTGGCCCTAACGCAAACAATAGCCTCTTGGGGGTTCTGCTGCAGTTCAGGAAGGAACGTGTTGCAGTGATGGCTGATATCCAGCAAATGTTCCATTCCTTTGTGGTCGCAAAAGAGCATCGGAACTTTCTGCGCTTCCTTTGGTATGACAACAATGACTTAGACAACAAGGTGCTGGAGTACCAGATGCGAGTGCATGTATTTGGTAATAGTCCGTCTCCAGCAGTTGCCATATATGGGCTTAGGAGGGCTGCCCTCGCAGGTGAAAAGGACTATGGATCCGAGGCAAGGCACTTTGTGGAAAGGAATTTTTATGTGGATGATGGCCTTATCTCTCTCTCCACAGAAGAGGAAGCCATCAAGCTGCTCAAGGCCACTCAGGAAATGCTGGCTCTGTCTAATCTACATCTGCACAAGATTGCCTCCAATAAAGTGGAAGTTATGAAATCATTTCCTGCAGAAGATCTTGCAAAGGAGTTAAGGAATCTAGATCTGAGCACTGGCCTCCCACCAGTTCAGAGAAGTTTGGGGGTGAGCTGGGACATGTCTGAAGACATGTTCATCTTCCAGGTTGCAGACCAGTTGAGACCTTACACCAGACGTGGGGTTCTGTCAACGATCAACAGTTTGTTTGACCCACTTGGCTTTGCTGCACCTGTCGTAATTCAGGGCAGACTCCTGCTCAGAGCGCTAACCACAGAGTCTTGTGACTGTGGACACACCTCTACCAGATGAGAAATTTAAGGAATGGAAGGTTTGGAGAGAGTCATTAAAAGAGCTTGAGCATGTCAAGATTCCCCGCACGTATGCTACAATCTCTCTCTGTCAAGCACAAAGAAAAGAGATGTGCGTCTTCTGTGATGCATCCACAAATGCTATTGCAGCTGTCGCTTACAGCAGGGTTACCAATACAAGTGGTAATGTAGAAGTTAGTTTTATGTTTGGCAAGGCTAAACTAGCCCCCCGCTGTGAGATCTCTGTCCCCAGACTTGAGCTGTGCGCAGCTGTTCTGGCTGTAGAAATAGCTGAAACAATTGAAGATGAGATCGACACCAAACTGGATGCTGTGACCTTTTATTCTGACAGTAAGGTTGTCTTAGGCTACATCTGTAATGAATCCAGGAAGTTTTATGTGTATGTTAACAACAGGGTGCAAAGGATACGGCAATCTACACGCACTGAGCAGTGGAAATGTGTACCTACCGATCAAAACCCTGCAGACCAAGCCACAAGATCAGTTTTGGCAGCTGACCTTCCCCATAGTACGTGGTTGACTGGTCCAAAATTCTTGTTTACAACGACATCGCCTGAAACTGACACTAGTCTCTTCAGCATGATAGACCCAGAAGTAGACATTGAAGTACGTCCCCAAGTCACTTCTTGTGCTACACATACTTCAAGTAAGGAGTTGGACACCAAACGATTTGAAAGATTCTCAAGCTGGCGATTGCTAAATCGTGCAATAGCAAGACTTGTGCACATAACCCATTCCTTTAAGCAGGATAGCGGCAAGAGCACTTGCAGGGGGTGGCATATATGCGTTAAGCCCTGCTCAGTCCAAGATCTAGAAAAGGCCAAGTCCATTCTTATCCACAGTGTACAAGCAGAAGCCTACTCAGAGGAGCTGAAATGCCTTCAAGTAGGCACTGTGATTTCCAAACAAAGTCCTCTCTTCAATCTATCCCCCTACATTGATAAATCTGGCTTACTCAGGGTTGGTGGACGCCTTTCACAAGCAAACCTTGGGAGAGACGAACAGTGTCCTCTTATTCTCCCTGGTCATTGTCACATCACATCTCTACTCATTCAACATTATCACAAACAAGTTGCACATCAGGGGCGCATCTTCACTGAGGGTGCATTGAGAGAGGCTGGTTTTTGGATCATAGGTGGTAAGAGACGCATCAGTAGTGTGATCTTTCAATGTTTTCAGTGTCGCAGACTGCGGGGAAAGATTTTGACTCAGAAGATGTCTGACCTACCTCCTGAAAGGCTCAGTATGGACCCTCCATTCTCCTATGTAGGGTTAGATGTTTTCGGGCCTTGGATGGTCACCTCACGTCGAACCAGAGGAGGACAAGCAAACTCAAAACACTGGGCAGTGCTGTTCACATGTATGAGCACTAGGGTCATACATATTGAAGTCATAGAGTCCAGCTTTATAAATGCTCTCCGCAGATTTTTTGCTGTTCGAGGTCCAGCAAAACAGTTGCGGTCGGACTGTGGCACCAACTTTGTTGGAGCGTGCAAGGAGTTGAAGATGGAGTCAGTCACAGAAGACAGAAGGGTACAAGAGTATCTGAGTGACAGTGGATGCTCTTGGGTGTTCAACCCTCCTCACTCATCTCACATGGGTGGGAGTTGGGAACGTATGATCGGGGTTTCAAGGCGGATCCTTGAATCTATGCTACAAAAACTTGGACCTTCAAAATTATCCCATGAGGTTTTGACCACCTTCATGGCTGAGGTCACAGCCATAGTCAATGCTCGTCCCCTGGTACCTGTTTCTACAGATCCAGACGCTCCTTTCATTCTGACTCCAGCAACTTTACTCACTCAAAAGACTTCCGCAGTTCCTCCTGCGGAGAATTTAGTGAAAGGGACCTCTTCATTCGTCAGTGGAGGCAAGTCCAAAGCTTGGCCAATACATTCTGGAATCGCTGGAGAAAGGAATATCTCGCAACCTTGCAAAACCGTAGAAAATGGCAGAATGAGAGCTCCAATCTCCAAGTAGGAGATGTTGTGCTACTGAAAAACATTCAAGCGAAAAGGAACGACTGGCCAATGGGAATCGTGTTAGAGACATTTCCCGGGAGAGATGGGAAAGTAAGGAAAGTTGAGGTCAAAGTGGTCAAAGATGGATCGTCTAAGGTGTTCCTGCGACCTATATCGGACGTCGTTTTACTGCTGTCTGCTGGGACTGAATAGATAAATGTTATTATGCTTAATGATGGCATCTTACCAGATACCAGACGGGGAGTGTACTGTTTCCAGTGTACTTTAGTGTAGTTTAATTTTTGAGCCACTAGGTGGTGCTATTCTATGTTTTTGATAGTAACCTCTGACCTTAATAGCAGCCATCTTGTTTTACTCAGTTGATGCTGATAGTCACACGGTTAAAGCAGCTATTTTCAATCCTTTCATCATCTTTGCAATCGTTTAAAGAAGCTTTGTCTGTAAGTATTACAAGTGTTTACAAGAACGTTATCATCGTCTTATATTGTTATTGGTGATGTTATTCAGGACAAATTTCATATTTAGAGAGATTATTTTCAGTACAGTGTTACATGCATCTGCTTTATTAATGTGTATAGTATATGCAGTTATCCCTTATGTGAACTGTTAAATTCCTTTAATGCACATTCTTTAGAAACGTATATTTCATTTTTTATGTGTTTCAGTTTTACTCTGTTCCATATATTTGAAGTGGTGGTCACAATAAATCCATGCTTCAATTCAATGTCCCTGTGGAAGGAGTTATCTATCTGCCTAGTTAAGAAGGGGAACTCTTTTACGAGGGCAGACTAACTGTTAATGTTGCACATACAATTAAGAGTTATACACCATTTTAATCTGTGGAATATCTTCTTTTATTTGTGTACACTCAGAGTAAAAACAAAATGTTGTTCTTTTTGTAAAATAAAGAATACTAACATGATGCATGATCTTTCGTCTCCCTCTGAAGTAAGTCCAATCTGATAGTTCTCAGAAAATGAACTGTAACTTAGTGAATACTAATCACAAAAAAATTAGACTTATGTCTAAACGTTGAAATGTCAGGTTTTAAATCGTGTAAGTCAAATCGAAAACAAACATTCTGTGTTTATGTAATCAGTATGAAAAGAGAGCCATGTCAGAAATCCGTGATTCAGCTCATTATCCGCTAATGCGGCCACACCCACGGAGGGAGCGCTATTCATACGCAAATTCTGAGTCAATACATGCATTCATCGTCTCAATCGTGTATTTATTGTCTTGAAAAGTGTTTTGAATAGCCATAGTTAGCGATCTCTGTCCTCTGTTAGTTCGGTTAGTTCCTGGATTGCCTATTCTTCTTTAGTGCTCAGGCATTTGTGGACTAAAGGTGTACAGAGCGCCCTCCGGCTGCAAGTATGAATTGAGTATAAATAAATGTATAAAGTATGAAATAAATATTACTCTTCTATATAGAAAATTCACAAACATATGAGAATCCATCAATATTTCTCCAAATGTGCATGCTTTTAAGCTAAAAGCCTATATGAAATGCCATAGAGGTGACATAATTGTTCAGACACTTTGCATCACAGAAATTCATTATATTTTAAAGAATATAATAGAATACCATTATTTTAAATTGTAGTAATATTTCACAGTATTGTTGTTTTTTCTGTATGTTTGATTTACAACATGAGGAGATTTGAATCATGATCACAGAGGGTTTTTTCACAGCCTACCTGACTGAAAGGCCTCATTAATATGCAAGTCATTTCAGGTCATTATTATGTGATTCTTTTGTCTTCTCAGGTGAGAATCACCCATTATACATGAGGATTCACGCCTCCACGCATACTGTGTTTCTTGACCAAAGATGTTTTAGAAAATTTAAATCTCTCTATTGTTTTATATGAACAAGCAGGCAGCATAATTTTTACCTCATTTTGAAGCAAAAACGCTAGTCTACAACCTCAAATACCCAGAAGTCTTGTGAACAAAGATTTAATATATATTTTTTGGCTTTATTTCAGTGACATACGTTTTTTGTTTTTTCAATAACCACGCATAAACGTTATTCCTTCAAAAACACAAACATGTACATACATGTTCCTCTCACATTATTGTAGCCTAGTTTGTGCTGAATACAGTGTAATGACACTTTTTCCATTGTTTATGAACAACTGAAAAAAGCACAAATGTCAGGGCATGTCAAAACTTCTCCAGGGTCCCAAAAATCCTCAGACCCCTGAGGGTTAACCCTCTGGGGCCTGGAGAAGTTTTGACATGCCCTGACATTTGTGCTTTTTTCAATATATTGATTTCGTTTTTGTAAGACACTTTTTGCCAAGAAACACAGTATGCGTGGGGGCGTGAATCACCACTGAATAATGGGCCATTCTCACCTGAGAAGACAAAAGAATTGCATAGTAATGAGCTGAAATGACTTGCATATTAATGAGGCATTTCAGTCAGGTAGGCTGTGAAAAAAAACCTTCTGTGATGTCTCAAGCTCATCATGCTATATGAAACATACAGAAAAATATTATTATAATATAAAGTAATGGTTTTATATTATACTTTAAAATATAATGTATTTCTGTGATGCAAAGAGTCTGAATATAGGCTTTTAGTTTAAAAGCATGCACATTTGGAGAAATATTGGATTCTCATATGCTCATGTCAATTTTCTATACAGAGGAGTTATATTTATTTAATATTCATTGTCATTACTATGAGCGCTGGTGTTTTCAATTCATACTTGAAGTCAGAGGGCGCTCTCTGTGCATTTTTAGTCCACAAATTCATCTAAAGAAGAAGAGGCTATTCCATGAATGGAGTTTCCAATTCATACTGCAGCCAGAGGGCGCTAAAGAAACAAAAACTCATTAAAAATTCATCTATAGAAGAAAAGAAAACAGGAACTAACTGCATGTCTTCTAGAGCTCCCTAACCATGACTTTTACATCCCGCCGGCGCGTTTTCAGACCTCAGATATAAATTATAAATTGTGCTATATTAATTTGATAATTTAATATTAAAGCTATATTTAACTTACTGTCATGTTTTGAGTTTGTCTTTTGATCTGTTTCTCCTTCTTGTTCATGTTTGAGTTTCTTTGTTATTCTTTGAGTCTGTTAATTAGTTCAGTTCTCCTCCATTCTCCAATTGTTTGTATCCATGGTTACTGATTTGATTAGTGTCCTCAGTTCAGGTATGTCTAGTTAATTAGTCTTGTTTAGTCCTCTGTTCACCATGTGTATAACCCCTCTGTTTCTGTCTGTTCCTTGTTTAGCTTTGTATAATGTTTTATGTGATAGTGGTATGTTTTTCCTCCATTGTTTCTCCTGTTTATTGTTTTGATTGTTATATTAGAAGTCTCCTAAATAGATCTCCTTTGTTGTGTGCTTTAATACAGCCACCTATGCGTGACACTTACATCCTCTATAGCGTAGCATATTGGCTACAACTAGATGGTAAATATCAGACTCCTCAAGACTCTTCTCTGCTCTTCAAATACATAAAACATTAGCCTTTATAGACAGTGTTTCTTGAGCAAAGAAAACTCTGTACATTTTTTTTAAAACATCAGATCTTTAATTACCTTTGAATTGCAAAGAAACAGAGATCTCCAAAACTGCATGCGGCACTTCATTCACGATAGAGGTGGGGTGGATTTATGAGGTTTGACTGATAGTTTGAGGATACAATGGAGTTACTAGGTTTTATCACAAGCTCTTTAAAATCCTTTTATTCATTAAATATTTGTAAAACCCACATACAGGCATAAAGGGTGACCAATAGCATTGGTTTTTTTTTTAAAATAAAATAAAAATTAGGAAATATATAGATATGAGGTTTCTGTTGACTGAATTGTACAATTGTGTTAATACTGTTGTTAATTTAAATATTGTTGTTCAATAAATATGAATTTATATAACTATGTTGTATTTGTTATTGAGAAAGGGTCCATTAGTGCGTAATATGGATTGAGTGAAAGTTACATTATTACGCCATTAGCAGCAAAACTTTACGAGTGAATGAGACTGATTCAATGAGTCAGTCGCAAGAGACTTTTAAATTGAAAGGAACTTTTGCAAAGGACGTTGTTTTAGCGCTGTATGTTATGGAAAATTCCCTTGGCTGTAAAAACGACAAATACAAAGATCGCTTTCCTCAGCGGACATTCAAACAGATTTTTATAATAGATATAATATTATGGAAATCGACCTGAAGAATGAATGTTATATCAGACACAGGTAATGCTTGTTTCTCTCAGGCGATTTCTCTCTCACTCTCTCTCTCTTTCTGTTGCATGCTGGAAGTTGGTGAGAGTGGTGGTGGTGGAGGTGAGAGCTGCTGTGTGAGTGGTGAGAGTTTCTAAATCTTGCTTTTTTACTTTTTTCTTTTCTTTCCAGAAAATACATGGTTTAGAAAGCAAATTGTAAAATAGCTGTATATTGGTGATTGTGTGGCAGAATGGCGTCTCTTGATAAGACGCCGCCATTATCACGCCGTAATGGTTTCAGGTGCGTTCCTGAGGATAATGCCACAGTGGGGGATGTTTTAATTGCAGTTGGGGATCTGATTGGTCATGAGAATATTGAATCGGCATCACACATGAATCAGGCTGTTGTTGTGTTTTTGAAGGAACAAAATTTTGTCAATCGTTTAAAGGCGCTCTAAGCGATTTGACGCGTTTTTAGGCCCAATTTTTTTTTTGTCACATACCGCAAACATCTCCTCACTATGCGCTAGCTGCCTGTCCCCTGAACACTCTGTAAAAAAACGCGGTCTCTGTAGTCGCCACAAGCTCCGAAAACTGCAATAAAAACAAACTGGTGCAGCCTGGACCACTTAACATAATAAACATGCTCCAGCCACTAACCGAAAAGCAGCATCAATACGCAAGCTACTTACATTTTAAATGCGCGTTCGTGACTGTTTCAGGAAGCACGGAGGGGAGGGCCAGGAGCAGTAGGAGGGAGGGTCTAGCTAGCCTCTGTTTTGTTTGACAACACTTCGAACGTCAACAGGAAGTTACTCCGCTCAGAATCGCTTAGAGCGCCTTTAATTGTAACTGGCATTACTGTTAAAAACACTTTTGTGCAGCTTTCTCCACTGTATATACATCGACAACGAAGGTAACAGTTTCAAATATCCCGCCTTTCATATCCAATGACATTTTGCAACGTGTGTTAGTTGCGCTTGGATGTAAACATCCGGCTCTGAAACATGTTGTGTCTTTCAGACAGTACGTTTACATGGTGCTAGAATCATCTGAGAATACACTGGATATTAATTTCCATGTGAAACATGAAGGAAGGTTATATATGGTGTATGCAACTACTGGCAGAATAAGATTTCGAGTGTGGAGACATTGGACACAAGCATCTTATGTGTCCACATAAGAAAACAGGTGCAGAGAACGCGGCAGGATCAGAGGATGGGGTCGCAAATAACAGCGCTGATCTGGTTGATGCGGCCCAAGATGAGGTTGTTCCACTTGTTGAGGTGAGTGATGCTAATTCAGATGTTGCGTTACTGGCTGTTGACACTGAAAATGATGTTGATGTAGCTAATGTAGGCCCAAAGAGTAGCGTAACTGATGTAGTTTCTGAGTTTAATACTGATGAAGAAGTAGCCAGTACTAGTGGTACTAAACAGTTGGAAAATGCAAATGATGGAATTGAAGGAGGAGGATGTGGAGGAGGAGCAATCTGATGATACTGAGTCACAAGTTTCTATGTGTGAAAATGTAATTCACAGGGACTTGCATTTAATGCGTCTCAGGTAGTTTTTTTAGGAGGTTTCAATAAGGATTCCTTGTATAGTCTGGAAGAAATCAATAGTTTCCTGGATGAAACGTATGGTAAACAAATTAACATAAATGACTTTTTCTCTGATGTAGACAAATTTGATCAATCGGTTATGTTATCAGAGGACTGTTGGAGTTGAGGAACTTTTCGGCTGAAAAAGCATCTTACCACTATAAGAAAAGGTAAAGCAATGAATAGGATAAAGAGTAAATCTAAAAATCTAAAATAATCATGTATTACACGGTGTCTTTTCTTCGCTTTCCTATCATGCTTTACTCTTTTATTTCCAATCTTAATTTTGTGTATGGAGGCTTCGAGGATAGGCTCTTTAAATATTAATGGTGGGAGGGATAGTGTAAAGCGTGAAATAGTCTATGAAACAATTGAAAAAAAAGCTTGATATTCTCTTTCTCCAAGAAACACATAGTGATTTAATGAATGAAGTTGAGTGGAATTTGTGGTGGAAAGGACATAAAATACTTAGTCATGGTACAAATTTAAGTAGAGGGGTGGGAATCTTTTTCTCTTCAACCATAAGGGTGGATATTATAAGTACAGATGAACCAGTGAAGGGTTGTTTGTTGGTAGTTAAAGCTCATATTCAAGGAATGCTTGTTTTTCTGATAAATATTTATGCACCAACAGTGGGACAGGAATGCCTAAATTTTTGAAATATATTTAATGAGAGTCTTAAAAAGTCTTCCAGTGAAGGATGTGTTGTTATTGGTGGAGACTGGAACTACACTATAAATTCTACTATAGACTGTAGCACTGAAGAACCTCATATACAGTCTTCAAGTACATTGTCAAAACTTATAAAACACTTGCAGCTATTGGATATGTGGAGAATAAAACACCCTAATGATAGACAGTATACATAGATCAAGGCTTTTAATAATAGAGTTAGTGCTGCCCGACTAGATAGATTTTTATGTGTCTAACCATTTTAATAGTAGAGTAATTGAATGTTGAATTTGTCCTGTAGGACAAATTCTGACAAATCAGAATTTTTTGTTAAAACTATACTTCACATACTAATGCATTGATGAAAACAACAGTTAAAAGTTTACAAAGAGACATTGCATTTTTGGAAAAAGACATTTTGAATAATAATGGGACTGTGGATAATGAAAAGTTAAACAGGAAAAAGAAGAACTTATAAGATCAAGAATTTGCTCAATCAAAGATATGGATGCTCCTAGTGCTTTTTTTTTATCTGGAAAAGAAAAGTTAAAAAAAAAAAACAGTTGTGTCATATAAGATATCCGAATGGAACTGTAACTTCTGACCCTATGGAAATTAGGAAAATGACAGTAGATTTTTATTCTAATTTATATAGTTCTCAGAGTTGTGACTCTGGAAGTATTGCTGAATTGCTTTGTGATCTGCCTCAGTTGAGAGATGATCAAAATTACTTAATGAACAAATAACGTTGTCCCCTGGATATCCCCAGGAGTTGATGGTATACCTGTGGAGTTCTATCAGGTTTTTTGGGAATTATTTGGCCAGGATTTTAATGAACATTACCCACAGTTGTTGCAGAGCAGTTTTATCTTTAATTCCTAAAAAAAGAGACTTGGGACTATTAAAAAAAAAAACTGGAGACCAGTGTCGTTGCTATGTTCAGACTATAAAATAATTTCAAAGGTGCTAGCAAATAAGACTTAAAAATATCTACATGCATTAGTTCATAGAGACCAGTCCTATTGTATACCAGATAGATCAATTATGGATAATTTATTTTTATTGCATGATGTAATTGATTTTGATCAAAGTAATAATTTTAATTTAGGAGTTTTTGATCAAGTTGATCATACGTATCTTTTCACTGTATAAAAAGAATTTGGTTTTGGTGAGAATTTTAGACAGAGACGTGTGTGAATCTTTCAGGGGAGTAAGAATGTTTTTGAAATGTTTGACAATGAGCAGTTAATCAGATGGTATCGTTTAATGTTAGGCTGAATTTTTTACTAAGGGGCCGTTCACATATCGCTTTTGTGCACGCAAATCGTGAATTCATGCAGTGCAGTGCACTCGTTTTGTCCAGGCGCGCCAGCTGCGGTGAGATGAAAAAATCTCAACTTTTCAGAATGCCGCAAGTGCACCCCAGGTCAGGTGACAAGAACCAACCGATCAGCTTCGTCCTTTTCGTAAACAACATTAAAAAAGCTCAGCCGAACAGCTGATTGTAGCTGTACAGGGTGGGTTTTTATTTCTCATCTCCATAAATATATCTATTATACATATTTCTTTTGGAATCCTTGGTGACTAATTTTATCATAAATTCTAGGCTATATAGGCTATAGGCAAGTCAGTTTACAGCCCACCGGTTTAAAATTTGCAATTAAAACATGGTGGAAAACGTGTTTTTCTTTCATTTCCAATGTGTATATCATAATGTATTCTCTTGAAAATTCTTTATTGTCAAATGTGTATTGAATGTAAACTCCTCTTAGGAATTTCACCATTCAATGTGAATGTATCTGCGAATATGCTTAAATAAGAAAATCTATTCAGTGATTGGTCCATGCCTATGTTGTCATCCAAAATCCCGTTTGTGGCACAGCAAAGTGTTGTGAATCATCTCTAAGACTGACACTTAAGATTTAGTCCTACACTTCACTTAAATTACGACTGAGATGCCTGATAACTAACTTTTAAGGGCAGCTTTGAGCCAAGAATTGTTTTACTCTTAAAGGGGGGGGTGTAATGCTATTTCATGCATTCTGACTTATTTACACTGTTGAAGAGTTGGATTCTCATGCTAAACATGGCCAAAGTTTCAAAACACGAGTTGAATGTATGATGTATGAGTATTATGAGTACATATGAGTATTTCTGTGACAAATTATTACTTCCAGTTTCAGTACAGGTTTCAGAGGGTTTTTTTCGAGTGAGTCCTGTATGACATCAAAAGAGAGCGGAATTCCTTGTATAGGCACTTCTCCCTGATAAGCGTGCGCACACACATCACCCAAGAGCGAGAGCAAGAGCAAGAGCAACAGTGTGCCCATCAACGCGTTTCATTTGGGATACGGAAGCTGAGAGATTTTTCAACAACGGCTGTGTCCCAATTCAGTGGTTGCACCCTTTGAAGGCTGCATACATCATGTATACAACAACCTATCTCATTTTTAAAAAATAACCATTAGATTGCAACGCAAGAAAGAAATTACAGTATTTGACACCTCACAATGAATATCAGTCAATTTTATTATGGTTACTTTTCTTAAATATTACATCCTTGATGAAGTATTCAGCATTCAAATGCGACCTCCGAAGGATGAAGCCTCCGAAATGAGACGCAGCTCCTGTCACCAAAGGAGCGTGTTTTTGGTTGTGAGGGAAAGATTACCTTTTTTAGCTTCCCAAAGAACAAGGGAACAGTGGATGAAGTTTGTTTTTCTGGGGCAGCAACGGAGTTGTGCACATATGTTTGTTTGTTCCCGGGATTTCGGTGATGAATACTTTGTAAACAAGTCCCAGTTCTGCACTGTATTTGCAGATTGCGGGTGGTGAGTAAGGCTGCATCAAATGTCTGTGTTTTGTTGGCAATCGGTGCACAAGTGCATAAAATGTAAACAACACAAACGTTTTTGTTCCCTTGGTATTTATAATGATGTCACAGCTAGCAGACATCGCAGAAGATGCGCGCACTCTTTAGCTCTGCCGACAGCACTGACGGCAGATACTCCTCCAGGAGCTCAGCTTTTTCCGGTATCTATCTTTTATAAATATGACAAAACTAAAGACTTTTCAGAGATATGAAGGATGCATTGTTACTCTATATGTAGATTACTCTACATATAGAGTAATCTGTACATTGTTACTCTATATGAGATCTGCCAATCTCATGTAAGATTAACATGAGATTGGCAGAAACCCCCTTTAAGCAAATTCTTAGCAGTGTTCTTGTGAGTAATTCTCAGAGGCCAGATTTAAAGAGTACATTTAAAGTATCCTTGTCAGCGTATTCTGATGATGTTACTGTGTTTATAAAAAAAACAAGATGATGTGAAAGTTTTAACGAAAATTATTAGAAAATATGAAATAGCAGCCAGAGTGAGCCAGAAAAATCCTTAGCCAGAGTGAATAGGGGAAAAAGTGGGGGATATATTATTGGTAAGTGGGAAGAAGTAGTACCTCCAAAACTACAATGTGATTTACAATGGGTCAGAGAAGGGATAAAAACATTAGGTGCTTTTTTTCATATAAGAAACTGGGAGGGATTGCTGGAGAAGGTGTCAGCCCAATTGTCTAAATGGAAATGGCTATTACCACAATTGTCGTACAGAGGGCGAGTCTTGGTCACTAAGAACTTGGCGGCCTTGACATTGTGGCATAAAATGGTTGTTATGGAGCCTCCAGTTGAGTTGGTTTGTAAAATACAAAGGACAATCGTGAATTTCTTTTGGAATAGGGCACACTGGATCCATGCTGCAGCACTTTATTTACCTGTCTATGAAGGAGGTCAAGGGCTGGTGGATGTGAGAAGTCAGTTGAAAGCTTACAGGATACAAGCAGCACAAAGACTTTTATATAACAAAGACTTAGCTTCGGCCCATACTGCAAGATTAATTTTGATGAACACAGGTGGGCTTATAAACATTTGTTTATAATGGACTTGGGGAAGGTGAGCTTGTCGGAGATCACTCCCTTCCATAAGTCAATGTTACAGTCCTGGAAAACAGTTTTTAAAGTGGATCGGAGTAGTGACAACACAGGACACATGGGTTCTGAAGGAACCATTATTTTTTAATCCAATGATTCTAACAAGGCTTTTGTCTTCAGTAAGTATATCTACAGTTTTGAAGTGTAATAGGGTTGTAAAAATGAAACACCTTTTGGATGATGGGTGGAAGCCTGTTGGAATCCTTAAAGAAATGACAGGATTGAAATCTGAACATCTTGTATCAAAACTGATAGAGATTTGGAATGTCTTACCAAGTGGCCACAGAGAGTACATTGAAAGAGGCCGCTCAATGGACTTAAGAGACACAGAAGAGGAATTTCCAAAAATCAGAGAGTCTCCAGTTATACTTGAGGAGACAGTAGAAGTAAATATGGACTCAGTTCTGTCTTTTGATACACCTCAGCTGGATTATTTTGAAACGGCATCAAAAAAAGCAATTTACGTTTCTTCAGAAAAAGTCACACATCAAACTTTTCTCAAGAGAATAAAAGCTTCAAAATGGCCAAGATTGTTAAGATCAGACTTCCTTGTGAGGGACAGGAGAGCCCTGTATAAGCCTCTCATAGAGAAGAGAACAGCAGATCTACAGTGGATGATTATTCACGGGGCAATAGCTACAGACAGACATGTGGTGCGCCTGAATTCAGCAGTGGGTGGTGAATGTAGATTTTGTGGAAAACAAGATTTAGAGCATTTGTTTTTAAAATGTGGAAGATTACAAGATCTTTTTAATTTTCTTAAAGATTTGTTTGAAAAATTTGATGAGGAATTTTCAGATAAAATATTTATTGGGGGTGTTAAGTATAGGAATCCAAATAGAAGGATGACATGCTTATTAAATTATTTCTTGGGAACAGCTAAATTAGCAATATGGAAAACGAGAAAGAATAAAAGAATACAACTTGGGACCACTAATGTGGACATGATGTTTAGAAAATTAGTGGGTGGAAGAATTAAAATCTTGCCTATTATCAACATGTGAATATTTTTTTTTATTTGTTGTTTTAAAGACATATTTAATTTTATTTTATGATATTACCAGGGCTTGACATTAACACCCGCCAACCCGCCAAATACAGGTGGATTTCAGTTGTGGTGGCTAAGACAGCTACTCCCACTAGCCACTTTGGCGGGTTAAATATAATTTCAGACTACACTCAAATGAAAGGTAGCTAAGCTCATCGTAGCACAAAATTACAATCCGATCACAATTTTTTATCGATTAACTTGCAGTTAGTGAAGGCGGGATCGGCGGAATTGCGCTGAATGACACACAACAGAAGCGCTCTCTCGCATACACACTCTCTGTTGCGCGCAATCAGATCTTCTTGAGCCTGATTAGTCAAATTGAGTCAAATACACGCACACACAGATGTCAAAATGTCCATCGTGTGGAGCATCTTGCGTGGATAGAGTCGGTTATGGCTTAAGTGTACGTAAACAGGTGGGTAATAACTGTATATGTGTCAATATATTACGCACATGTATTCAGCAGCCCAATTAAATATCTGTATGTCATCAATGTTAATCAAACAACAGAAGATGTTAAATAAATGTTAAATAAACCTATTGTACCTGAAAAAAGAGTTTAGGCTATTTTATTCCCTATTGTATTTGTAATTTGTAATTTGCTTCTTTGTTCTTTTTATATAGCCTAACAAAAATAACTTATACAATTATAAAATTTATCATTTTATGGTCATATTACCCACCCCTTGCCCACCCGTACATACCAGCTGATATACCATGTAGGCCTAGTCTTGATTTAGGTGGTCAATCTGCATTTGAAAGTTTGAAAGGGTTTTAAATCTAGCTAATGAAGTAAAATGACTCAAAATCAAGTAATTTTAGCATGCCAAAGTCAACTTTAATCATATAAAATGTAATTTACCAACAGCAAAATTACGGCCAGTGAAAATGTTGAGTGGCTAGTAACTTTGGAAAACCACTAGCCACAGTGGCTGGTGAGCAAAAAAGTTAATGTCAAGCCCTGGATATTACTATTGTGAATATGTATGAGAGTTTCTCAATCCTCTCTCTCTCTCTCTCTCTCTCTCTCTCTCTCTCTCTCTCTCTCTCTCTCCCTCTCTCTCAAAAATACTGTACAAAATACAATGAGTTTCAATGGAGGGACTCAACATTCCTTCATTACTAGTTCTAAAGTGACATTTTAGAATTCGTAACGGAGCCTTGGTCAAACTGTCAACTTGAGATTTGAATCCATAGCGGAATGAAGTAGTTCTGCACAAAAGAGGGTTCCCATTCAGTCGGTCACGTTCGACGTACGTCGGACAGACCGACGAATAGGAATCTCGCTAGAGAGGCCAATCTACTTCAAGTGTAACTAAAACGAGCCAATGCACATTGGCATGCAATCATATGCATCAGCTGCTCGCCTCGCAGCGCGGGTATATAATGAGCAGCAGGTGCGTTGCATCTTCAGCTTTTCGCTTCGGAGCCGAACGGTGTTTGTTCCTGTTCTCTGCAAGCGAGTGTCTGCTAGAAGACGAGTCAAGCTTTTTGGTTGAACTTCTCTTTTTTTCCGAGTGTGGGCGAATAGCACAGCAGCGGGGTCGAAATCCTCTCTTTTTCTGTTTTTGTTTCGTTTGCCGTTTTTGAGCAAATAGCTGTTTTGACAGCGTCAGAAGGCTGTTCTCACGGCCGGTACGGTGCGCTTTTGAGCGCTGAAAAGCCATTTTTACGGCTGGTAAGAGTGAGCGCCTTCAAAGAGAGAGAGAGAGCACACGACAGGCTGCACACAATTCCTGTCTGTGTTGCGGCGGCCGTTCCCCTGCGTGCTTCAGCACTTTTAAAAGAGTAAAGTCCCTGAAAGAGCTTACACAAGTAGATTTGCGTCTTTTTAAAGATGACATCCTACTTGTGTTTCTGGATGCGGTCGTTCCTGTCCTCACTGACGGCCACGATCACTGTTTCACATGTCTGGGCGCGTGCTGAAACGATGTTCGTGGGTGTTTCATGTTTTCATATGAGAACATGATCACTTCGACACGCCGGTCGTGACTCTTCTTTCTCCGGGAAGCTTGAGTCCCCTCTGTTGTTGGCCAGCTGCCGCTTGTGTGTAAAAGCACAGCCGCGGGTCTGCCCGACACTCTGGGAAGACCGTGGAGATCAGCGAGAGCAAACCTCTCGCTCCTCTGCGTGTCGTGTGCCGTCGAGCTGCCGGGCTGCAGCGCGGGTTGTCACGGCAACTCAACGCTCGTTCGGCGCTCTAGATGCGCGGTTCCCTTGCATAATCTCCATTGTAGCGCCCTCTCTGGTGCACCAGAAGAGGTCTACTTTGCTGATATGGCTTGGGTGACATAAGGTTGAGGGGTTCCTTCGGGGAACCAACCCCCTAGGGCCCCTCCCTCTCTAGCGCATTGCAAGCTGTGCAGTTTCTGGATTGGATTGCTGGTCCTTCTCATAGGGGAACCTAGCATTTCATTCAGAGCTCCAGCTGAGGGACAGACGTCGATTGCAGCATCGGAGAGAGTGCTGTTATGCTCTGGAAATGAGGGTGACGCTGCCCACTGTAATGGTGTGTGCTTATGCTGACTCAGATTCGGAGTTTACAGCCATGCTTTCCTGGGTCTTCCAGATGTGCATGGAAAACTTGGCAGTATGGGTGTAAATTGGTGCCATAAATATGGAATGCCAAAAGTGCCAAAATCTGCATAAGTTTTTCCTCTCTCACTACCCTCTTGGATGGGGTGGCTGTACATAGACCACACCCACCCTGCATGTGAGGCCAAGGCACTCTTTATGCATGAGGGTAGTTCTGTGCTGGGGTTGAGCTGCGCTTGTTGACTAACTGTGATCAAAGTCACAGCGCAGGCCCTCAGCCAGACGATGTCCACCTCAGTGGTCCAGAAGTGCCCCCTGGCTTACCTTGTGAGGTGCGAGAGGTTGTCAAGCTAAATGCTTTCTCAATGCTCCCATCTTACGAGGTGGCCTTTTCGGTGACACTGTCGAGGACTGAGCCCAGCAGTTCTCCTCAGTTAGGATCGGGGAGCTTCCCATGACAAACCATTGAGTTCCTCTTGGGCCGCCCCTCAGTCTGCTCGTCGCCAAGGGGGTCGTCCCCTGCAAGAAACTCCGGCCCAGCAGGCTCTGCTGTGTCCATTGCAGGGAGATGACGCCTCCCGTCTCTGCAGCTGTTTAAGTGGTTGGTGAGAATCACCCCTGAGACGGGCGACCCAGAGATGGGTGGGGCTGCTCTTTCACCCCTGGAGGAGGGCCGGGTGGTAAATCCTTTTTATTGGGTTTGTTTCTGTTCCGCCACTGACCCAAGAGGCAGCGGTACCCAAATTTAAAAGAGCAGTTCCTCCATTTCCAGGTCTGAAGAGGGTTTGGAGAGCAGTGGGAGGAGAAAAACCTCACCACTCTCATCCCCCTCTTCTGTCGCCAGCAGACAGCAGCGAGCAGCCAAAGCCTCGACTGCTACCTCTGTCCATCCGTGGAACCAGGTAAGTGTTGCCTAGCACACTGTGACACCGCTTCGGGCCGCTTCACAAAGAGAGCCCCCCGAGCCGTGTCCCTGTGTTCCACCTCGCTGCCCCACTGCGGGTACACCGGTGGTCCCTTTGGTCCCGCTTGTACGGTCTCTGCGAGCCTGGTTAGCGCTCCCCAGTCCGTCTCGCTGGCTCATTCGGACCATCAGGCTCGGCTGTGCGATTCAGTTCGCCTGGCGTCCCCCCAAGTTCAGGGGCGTCCTCTTCACTACAGTGAAGGATGTCGTTGCCCCTGTCTTGTGTGCGGAGATCGCAGTCCTACTGGCGAAGGACGGGATAGAGCCGGCCCCTCCAGCCGATATGAGGTTAGGGTTCTACAGTCCCTACTTCATTGTACCCAAGAAGAGCGGTGGGTTATGACCGATCTTGGACCTGCGAGTTTTGAATCGGAGCCTGTACAAGCTACCGTTCAAAATGCTTACGCAGAAGCGCATTTTTGAGTGCATCCGTCCCCGAGATTGGTTTGCAGCGATTGACCTGAAGGACGCGTACTTCCATGTCTCGATTCTTCCTCGACACAGGCCATTCCTGCGCTTCACGTTCGAAGGTCGAGCATATCAGTACAGAGTCCTACCCTTCGGGCTGGCCCTGTCTCCCTGCGTCTTTACGAAAGTCGTAGAGGGAGCCCTTGTTCCCATGAGAGAACAGGGTGTTCGCATTCTCAACTACCTCGACGACTGGCTCATTCTAGCATAGTCCCGGGGGTTGTGCGAACACAAGGATTTGGTGCTCAGACACCTCAGCCAGTTGGGTCTTCAGGTCAACTGGGAAAAGAGCAAACTCTCCCCTGTGCAGAGGATCTCTTTTCTCGGTATGGAGCTGGATTCGGTCGAACAGATAGCACACCTCACAGAGGAACGTGCTCAGTCAGTGTTGAACTGCCTGAATACGTTCAATGGCAGGACAGCGGTCCCACTGAAATTCTTTCAGAGGCTCCTGGGGCATATGGCGGCCGCGGCGGCAGTAACCCCGCTCGGTCTGCTTCATATGAGACTGCTTCAACACTGGCTTCACGGCCAAGTCCCGAGATGGGCGTGGCTACGCGGCACGTTCCGGGTGCCAATCACTCAGGAGTGCCGCCAAGCCTTCAGTCCGTGGTCGGACCCTTTGTTTCTCCGGGCAGGAGAGCCCCTAGAACAAGTGTCCCGGCATGCTGTGGTATTCACAGATGCTTCTGCCACCGGCTGGGGTGCCACGTACAACGGGCATGCAGTGTCAGGGGTTTGGACGGGACCCCATCTGCATTGGCACATCAATTGCTTCGAGTTGCTAGTAGTACGTCTTGCTCTGAGCCGCCTCAAAGGGCCGCTACGGGGCAAGCAGGTACTGGTCCGTACGGACAACACTGCGACCGTTGCGTACATCAACCGTCAAGGTGGTCTACGCTCCCGTCGCATGTCGCAACTCGCCCGCCATCTCCTCCTCTGGAGTCAGAAGCGTCTGAGGTCGCTTCGTGCCATTCTTGTCCCTGGTGTGCTCAACCATGTGGCCGACGAGCTATCACGAGCTGAGCTGCCAGGAGAGTGGCGACTCCACCCCCAGGTGGTCCAGCTGATCTGGAGAGAGTTCGGAGAGGCTCAGGTAGACCTGTTTGCCTCACCGGAAACCTCCCACTGCCAGTTGTTTTACTCCCTGTCCGAGGGAACACTCGGGACAGACGCACTGGCACTCAGCTGGCCCCGGGGCCTTTGCAAATATGCGTTTCCCCCAGTGAGCCTACTTGCACAGTCCCTGTGCAAAGTCAGGGAGGTCGAGGAGCAGGTCCTCTTAGTTGCGCCCTATTGGCCCAACCAGACCTGGTTCCCAGAACTTTCACTCCTTGCGACAGCCCTCCCTGGCCCATTCCTCTGAGGAAGGACCTTCTTTCTCAGAGACGGGGCACTCTTTGGCACCCGCGTCCAGACCTCTGGAAACTCCATGTCTGGTCCCTGGACGGGACGCGGAGGTTCTAGGTGACTTACCCCCTGAGGTACTTAACACCATCACTTCGGCTCGTGCACTGTCTACGAGATGTGCTTACGCCTCGAAGTGGAACCTGTTCGTCGAGTGGTGCTCTTCTCGCCGAGAAGACCCCCGAAGATGCTCGATCGGAGTCGTGCTTTCCTTCTTGCAGCAAGGGTTGGAGCGTAGGCTGTCCCCCTCCACCCTCAAAGTCCATACTGCTGCTATCTCCGCTTACCACGACCACATAGATGGCAAATCTGTTGGTCAGCACGACCTGGTCGTCAGGTTCCTTAGGGGGGCGAGACGGTTAAATCCTCCTCGTCCCCCCTCCATACCCTCTTGGGACCTCGCTCTGGTGCTAAGAGCACTTCAGATTGCTCCCTTTGAGCCTTTGCAATCGGCAGACTTAAAGATTCTGTCTATGAAGACTTTGCTGCTGGTTGCATTGGCCTCCATCAAGAGGGTAGGGGGCCTGCAGTCATTTTCGGTCAACGAATCGTGCCTGGAGTTCGGGCCGGGTGATAGCCACGTGGTACTAAGACCCCGGCCTGGCCATGTGCCCAAGGTTCCTACCACTCCCTTCAGGGACCAGGTGGTGAGCCTGCAAGCGCTGCCCTCGGAGGAGGCAGACCCAGCCCTGGCTTTGCTCTGTCCAGTTCGCGCTTGCGACTGTACATAGACAGAACCCAAAGCCTCAGGACCTCAGACCAGCTCTTTGTCTGTTATGGAGGCCAGCAGAAGGGAAAGGCTGTCTCCAAGCAGAGGATGGCCCACTGGATAGTGGATGCCATCGCCCTGGCTTACCAAGCTCAGGGCGTGCCCTGCCCGCTCAGGTTGCATGCTCACTCCACGAGAGGTGTCGCATCCTCCTGGGCACTGGCTCGTGGCACTTCGCTGACAGACATTTGTAGAGCTGCGGGCTGGGCGACACCTAACACGTTCGCTAGATACTATAGCCTTCGTGTCGAGCCGGTCTCCTCCCGTGTTCTCGCCACAGGTCAGAGGCACTGAGAGGCCCCGGCTTAGTGTTGGCTTGCTGCGCTACATGCGCTTCTTTTCTCCAGAGAGTCCCTACAAGGCAGACCCTGTCGAGTCCTCGAGACCCCCAGGTCGAGACCCTGTCGATATCCCTTCGGCAGCCGACGTGGCGGAGCGTCTGGTGCCAGGCCTATACTCCGTTGTATCCTTGAGAACCGGGTTTAGGCTGGGTTCCATATGTGTGACCCTACGGGGATCCCATATGGTTGGTTCCACGGTTGCTCCTTAACGAAGCCCGTGTCTTTCCCTCTGGGAGAACCTACCCTTCATCGGTTTGGAGTCACCCCAGCTCTTCCATATGTAGCACAGCCCTACAGGGTAAGTCCATATGTACTTCTCCACATAACTCCTTCGGGGAAGGATGTGGCTTCCGCAGCGTTCCTTTCCCAGCGAAAGGGTACGCTTTCCCAGCGTTATCCAATAGTCTCACTGAATGGGTTTTGGGGAACAGCAGTGATCGACTCTCTCTGTGTTAGCCCTGTCCCACCATCCTCAGGCAAGGGGGTTCAGGTGGCTTACAACAGAGCGCTGGAAGGGTGCAGCTCCTGTGGCGCTTTGGTAGGGATTCCTATTCGTCGGTCTGTCCGACGTACGTCGAACGTGACCGACTGAATGGGAACGTCTCGGTTACAAAGGTAACCCTCGTTCCCTGAAGGAGGGAACGGAGACGTACGTCCCGTCGCCACAGTCGCTGTACCCCGCTGATGCTGCTGCCTATCCGGTTCGGCTCCTCAGAGAAAACCTGAAGATGCAACGCACCTGCTGCTCATTATATACCCGCGCTGCGAGGCGAGCAGCTGATGCATATGATTGCATGCCAATGTGCATTGGCTCGTTTTAGTTACACTCGAAGTAGATTGGCCTCTCTAGCGAGATTCCTATTCGTCGGTCTGTCCGACGTACGTCTCCGTTCCCTCCTTCAGGGAACGAGGGTTACCTTTGTAACCGAGACGTTCTCTTTCATAGGTTTACTCGACGCTGCGTAGCTACGACGCAATGGGAATGCCCCCTGGGTGTGCCGATTGTCTGAAGCCCATATAGAATCACGTCAATTCATTGGCTGATAGCGTAGGTGCCACCCCGATGCTCTTACATCACCATCCTAAACTGACGAATGTGCCATCTTCTCCTCAGATTTCTCTGCCTTCACAAAGCGACCATTTTAGCTCTTCTGCTACGGCTTATCTGACCCGAATTTTGGTTTGTTATTCAAATGTTTCTTCATCTGCACTTCAGCGACTGTAATAGTGGAACTCAGTTCTCCTTGTGGTGAAGTGCCATGGAGTTTTGTCATTGTATACCTTCGTGTTCTCGCTTCATTGCAAGCGATGACCCACAAAGTAAGCGTGTTAAATGTTTGGGTTTTTCGCACGTGCGTGAGGCTGTTCATAGAGCTTGAGGACATGGAGAGCGAGCAGATGGGCCTCGCCCTTTCTCCCTCTCCTGAGCACACACGCTGGGTTTTGCTGGTCGAATTCTTGCATGATTATCTGTGTCCTAGCCTGGAGGTGCGCAAGAAGGTTTCCTTCAGGCTAGATGTTATTTATATGAAATTATATGAAATTTTATTCAAGGAAAGCCCCTTGAGATGCAGCATCTCGTTTTCAAGGGGGACCAAGAACATACAACAGATACAGTGCACTCAATACAATACAAAACAAATAGAACATTACAAGACAAATCTGCTCAAAGATCCCCCCTACCCTCCCAGGACCATTTCAAAATCTGCAGGGTATACCAATGTTTACAAAGACAGTTGTTTCAGGAACCATAACAATTACAAAAACTGACAATCAGTTTTCAAGAACAAGATATTTCAAGGAACCATTACAATTAAAAGCATTTACAATCAGTTTTCAAATAGTTTAACAAAGAAGTTCTAAAGGAGCCTAAAGTAGTATTAGATCTCACAGATGGAGGCAGATTATTCCAATCTGAAGGAGCATTATAACAAAAGGACCTCCGACCGACTACTTTGCACATAACAGGGACAGTAAAAGTCAGACATTGAGAATGTCGAAGAAAATAAGTTGGAGTATACTGTACAAAAAAACTTTTCAGATATGGTGGTAAATTCAAAAAGATGCATCTAAAAATAAATTGAAACCAATGATACTGTCGTCTTTTATCAGGCAGCAACAAGTTAAGCTGATTATATAATTGGCAATGATGAGTTCTATATGGACACTTTAAAATGAACCTACACAGATTATTAAATAGAACATCTAATGGTTTAAGATATACATTGTACGTGTTTTGATAAACTATATCTGCATAATCAATAATTGGTCAAATTAATTGGGTAATTATCTTTTTTCGTACTCTAAATGTAAAACAATTTGATGACCTGTATAGAGGCATTAAACGAGTATGTTCGTTTTATTATGTAATCAATATGTGGTTTGAAATTTAATTCTGGATCAAGCCAAATTCCAAGATATTTAACAGAAGTATCTTTTGTCACTGGAGTACCATTATCAAAATACAGGTTAAGTTCAGCAGATTTAAGAGAATGATGAGTACCAAAGAGCATACATAATGATTTTTTCATATTGAGTTTTAAGAGGTTACTTTTAAGCCAATTTTGAACTGATTTAAGATCTGTCTGTAATTTGTTCTGAAGAAGAAATGAGTTGGAACTTGAAAAATAGACAACAGTATCATCTGCATATAAATGTACTTGACAATTATTACATACTTGTGGGAGATCATTAACAAAAATAGAAAAAAGAAGGGGGCCAAGGATAGAACCCTGTGGCACACCTTTTTCCATAATACATTCATCAGACTGTGCATCTTTGAATTGAACAAACTGACGTCTGTTATGGAGATAAGCATTAAACCATAAGAGAGCATTTCTATTAAAACATATGGATTTAAGCTTGTCCAGGAGCAAGTAGTGATCTACTAAGTCAAAAGCCTTGGAGAGGTCAAGAAATATAGCACCTGTACATTGGTTCTTGTCACAGGAGGAGAATACATCGTTAGTGAATTTAAGTAAAGCAGTTGTAGTAGAGTACCCAGAACAAAAACCTGATTGATAAGGAGATAATATGTTTGATTGATTAAGATATTTATATAATTGTTGATAAATAATCTTTTCAAATATTTTGGTAACTGTACAAATAATAGAAATTGGACGGTAATTACATAAATCTGTACTGTCACCTCCCTTAAATATTGGAGTTACTCTTGCTGTTTTCCAAACAATTGGAATGGAACTCATATCTAAAGACCAGTGTTAGGAACGTTACTTTAAAAAAGTAATTAGTTATAGTTACTCACTACTTGTTCCAAAAAGTAACTGAGTTAGTAACTGAATTACTCTATAATAACAGTAACTCGTTACCAGGGAAAGTAACTATTTGCATTACTGTAAAAAAAAAAAAAAAAAAAGTTGCTATATGTCAAAGAATTTGTATTTTTTTTTAGCAGTTTTCACAAGTCAGTTGAAATGAGTAGAACAGACAGGTGTTTGTACATAACTTTCGATATTTATTATTGCATGTCAACAGACAGCAACAGTTTTATCCTGCACTTCAAGTATTATCTTTGTAAGAAAAGTAAACAGTTACACCATATAAAGTGCATTTAACTCTAGCAAATTAAATCAATCTCTCTCAACCTGAGACAACTGGTCAAGTAAACAACCTGTACTTCCAAGTGTTTTGTTCACAACAAAAGTAAACTTTTAAACAACAAAAAAGTGTGTTTAGCTCCGTAGTCTTATTCTTAATTAAATAAATCAAACTCCCAATGTCAGACAACTGGTCTGGTAGACATTCTGTTCTTCAAGTATTTTCTTCAAAAGTAAACAGTTAAATAATATAAAGTGTGTTTGCAGTAACTGTAGCAAATTAAATAAATAAAACTCTAACAACCTGAGATAAATAGAAAGACATAGGCTGTTGTATTTCTTTATCTTCATTAAAAAAGTAAACAGTTTAACAATATGAAGTGCTTTTAAAGATAGAACTTCAGCTCCTAGATATTCATCTACCCATCCAAACACTCATCTATTCATGTGTCCGTTTTGTATCCAACTGACCCATGTAGCCTAACCATCCTACCCTTCAAACCACTGATTGTATCTAAGAAGCAGCAGCATTTCAAACTTCTTGTCTGTCAGCCTATTTCTCTTTGGGGTGAAGACCAGCTTCCCCAGGCTAAATAGTCTCTCTACTGGGGCACTGGATGGAGTGGCTGCATTGTATTTGATTGAAATTTTTTTTATGAGTGGGAATCTGTTTAGAGTGTCCATCTCTTGTGCTCCTGATTTTAAATAGTCAGCGACTTGGCTTTCCACAGAAGTAGAGGTGTCCTCCTCATCCTCAAAGGAAAAGAATTCATCTATGGCTGAGTCGGTGCTGAGGCTGCGCGTTGGTGCGTTGGTACCTGTTGGCTGGTCTTCTTGGGCACTTTTTCGGCACTCCGCCAGCAGACATGCCTTGGCTTTGTCCTTCCTTTCTTGTGTCCGCAGCCAACGTAGTTTAAATCTGGGCAGTGTCACCGCAGCCAAGATGGCAGTCTCACTTTCCAGCACATCTGCAAATCTTTTTCTGATTGCCTGAAATGAGACAGACACACACATATTACATTAATGCATTTGGCAGACGCTTTTATCCAAAGCGACTTACATTGCATTTCAAGGTACACATTTACATTCCTCTCAGTTCTTGCTTTCCCTGGGAATCGAAAACACACACACACACACACACACACACATACACACACACACATACACACACACACATACACACACACACACACACACACACACACACACACACATACACACACACACACAGACACAGAGACACACAGACAGCTATGAGATATACATTTCATTTTACTTTGATTTCATAATTAATACATATTTCATGTATGAGAGTATGTATTCAATGTATTTACCTTGACAACAGTCTCTGGAAGGTCACCAAGGATTTGGAGGCCAGTCTTCAAGTCCAGGGTCTTCGAGATCAATGTCTCCAGTGTGGGTAGAAGGTTGCCATAGAAGCAGTTGTCTTCACCCTGAAGAATGTCAAGGGCTACCGTTAGTGGCTTCATCACTGTGCAGTATTCCCTGAGGAACAGGTACTCCCGATCTGTGATGGCCTTCAACCCAAAATTGTAGGAAATGGTGTTCAGCTCGGCGATTGGGAATTCACAGACACGAGCAACGGCATCATGAAAGGAGTTCCATCTGGTCGTACATGGGACAAGGAGCTTCCTTTCAAGGACTTCATCCACGATCTCTGCAGCCACTGTGGAACGGCTGGCCTTGTTCCACAAAGCTGTGCATTTGGAGGTGGCACTTCTGTACACAGCTTTTATGTCTGGCCTTGAAAGTAGCCACTTGTCCACATCAGAGCATGAAATAAGGTTTGCTGTGTGCGATGCACATCTGTGGTGTGGTGGCAAAGTCACAAAATCCTCTTCCACACCCTCTTCCACATTCATCTCCCTGAACACGCTGGTAAACTTTAAAGGCTTTCACAAAATTCGAACCATTGTCTGTGACAGTAGCTGTGATTTTGTTAGAAATACTAAAGGATGAGTGGATATTGTCCAGTTCAGTAGCAATGCTGTCATATGTATGACAGCCCTTGAAACGTCTGCAGGCCAAGGCTGCTTTCTTTCACTCTAGGCTGTGTGGATCTAACCAGTGGGCAGTCACGCCAAGGTAACTGCGGTTGCGCGCAGTCCAAATATCTGCAGTTGTAGACAAAAACTCCAGCTCTTCAAAACTCTTTTTAAGCTCTGTGTTCATTTTGGCATACTCAACATCTATGTATTTAGCAAAAGTCTTTGAGCATGGCGTACAGACCCCTGCTTTCCTAGGTATTTTAGCAATAATGGCTCGGAATGAATCATCCTCCACCGTCGATAATGGCAACATACTTTTAACAACATACCTGCCTATCATACGGTTGATTTCAGCCTGTGTCATCATCATAGGTCTTTGTAAGGCAGAAAGATCTAGTTTTTGCTGCTTGGAGGACTTTGCTCCGAGTCCTTCTTTGCTAGTGGATGGCGAGCTATCATCTGTGGTGGAGGTATCTGTGTTTGGCCACTAGCTTGGTCGATGCGCGTGTCGTTGTGAGATGCTTCATTAAATTAGAGTTGCTTACAACGGATGTCGACAAAGTCTTCGCTCCTGGACATAATTTACACATTACATGCACGTTCTTGCCTTTGATCTCAATGAATTTGAAGTAGTGCTTATATCTCCACCTTGAAAATGCCAACTTTTCATCGGATTGCTCCTGACTCGCCATCTCTGCTGCTGCTGCGAATCTCTTTTAGCTGTTGTGTGTGTGTGTGTGTGTGTGTGTGGCGCTGCTGGCGCGTGTGCTGGCATGTGTGTAAAACACTGGCTCTGATTGGCTACCGTGAAACACATGACTCTGCCTTAGCCCATCATAATCGCTTATCTCGTTATTAACCCACCTCCTCACTAGCTGTGTGAGCCAGGGACGTTTGGATTACACAGTTTATTCAAACAATGCATAGTAACGCACCGCATTTAACGTCCAGTAATGTTAACGGCGTTGTAACGACGGTTCTTTTAAACGGCGTTATTCCAAACACTGCTAAAGACATATTGTACAAATCAGAAAGTGGATGTATTAATATACTGGATCCAAGTTTAAGAAATTTGGCTTCCAACCCATCAGGTCCAACACTACCATTTTTTAATTCAGAAATGGCTTGAAATACTTCAGATGGCTGAATTCTAGAAAATGAAAAGGATCCATCAGTTTGATTTGATGAACTAGAATAAACTAAATAATCAGAATATAGTGAACTACTAATTTGAGAAAAATGTGCATTAAATGCCTGAGCGATCATAAGAGGATCAGAAATAACATTATCATTTACAATAACACTATTAATAGAGTCATTATTTGATTTATTAAGGAGGTGATCTAGATGTTTCCAGAACTGTTTAGGATTATTCCAATTTTGACTAAAGGCATCCTTATAATAGTTAGATCTTGCATTTCGAGTTTGTGTTTTGCAGTGGTTCCTAAGTTGTCAATATACTTCCCGATCAGTAGGGTCTCTAGATTGTTTACATTTTTCCCACGCTCGATCACGTTTTTTAAAAAGGCATATTAAATCAGGACTAATCCATGGGAGATGTCGACCTTTCACACAAATCATTTTAAATGGAGCATGTTGATTAATTACATTGTTAACTTCAGAATAGAAGAAATCCCATGCATGCTCAACAGAAGGAATTAAATAAAATCTAGTCCAATTAGTATTAGCCAGGTCATTTATAAATTGTTCAGTATTTATGTTTTTGCATTGTCTGACTTTAATATATTTGGGTGGTAGTTTGGGTATTTTGATTTTCCACACACAGAAAACAACTGAGTGGTCACTAAAGCTGTCAGACAATATGCCCGATGTACTTATTCTATCTGGATTTGTAACTAGTATCCAGTCAAGCAAGGATGACGAACAGCGACCAATTCTGGTTGGTTCTTTTATTAACTGAGTGAAATTGGCACCTGCAATCATATTTCTGTCACTCGAGGAGGAACGGTGAAGCCAATTGCAGTTAAAATCACCAAGAACCACCATTTCACTGTTTTTTCTTTTAAAAAAATTAATTGTATTAATAATTGACTTAATTGAATCAGATGAAGCAGATGGTGGTTTATAGATATTAGTTATAATTATATGTTTATTGTCATGGAAAATTATTTTTACAATAAGTGATTCAAAATTAACCGGCTCAACAGTTGGAATGAGAAGTTCACCTGTTAAATTTGTAGAGACATATGTTACTAACCCACCTCCCCTGGAGCCTCTGTCAGCTCTAAAAAGAGCATAACCATCCATCTTTATTTCAACATCTGATATTTTATTGTGTAACCATGTTTCAGAAAGGGTGATAATATGAGGCTTATGATAGGAAACCCAGACTCTCAGAAGATCAATTTTTGGTACTAGACTTCTTATGTTAAGGTGGATTATTTTTAGACCCTTAAACGATTCTATTCCTCAAATTTAATAGGTATGAGATGGGGCATAGGAGAGAAAGAGGACATAAAGCAGAAGAAATACATTGACAAACACACAACAGACAAAAACACAGACAAACAGGACATGACATACATAAAAGTGAAAAATAGGAGGCTCACTGCAATTGCAGATAACAGGTACAGCCTGCTGCGTCTCTACTACTTTAATTAAATGTAGGGGTAATAATATAATAAGGAAACTCAAATAGACACATAAAAATGTGTATTAAATCACCAAAAAAGATAAACTCAAAATAGCAAGCACATAAAAAATCACAATTTGCCCACTAGGTATTTCAGTGAATTACACTCACTGAGGTCTTACGACATTAGCATAGTAATGTGCGACAGAACACCGCAGAATACGGCAAACATAAAACATGCTTGTAGAGTCATTAGAATACAAAAAAAAAAAAAAAAACTTAAAGAAGTGCTTGCAGTGACATGACCAGGCATGTACAGTACTTAAATGAGAAGTTTAAAGTATTTACCGCATATGGTGTATCTTTTGTAATATCAAACATTATTCAGCCATTAGAAGAATGACCAGGGTTATAAGTTACATCATGGAGAAGAGACGAAATCCCGAAAAAACTCATATGCTTCCCCGGGAGTGCGAAAAAGCTTGGGTTTGCCATCAATAATGACTCTCAAAGTAGCAGGGTATAGTAATGAGTAACTTTTGCTTGCTTCACACAGCTTTTTCTTGATGTCATCGTATTGGCGGTGTCTTTTAAGCAGATCTATGCTGAAATCGGGATTGATGTATATGCGTCTGCCTTGGAAACTGAGCTCTTTTTTCTCTCTGGCCAAACGCAAGATTTTGACTTTATCCTGGAAGTGTAGAAACTTTACAAGGATAGGCCGTGGAGATCTCGCATTACTTATGGAGCTGTATGTAGGAGAATGATGAGCCTTTTCAATCACTGGCGGTGTGGGAAAGCTGTCACTGCTGAAAAGGTGGCATAGAAGCTGAATTATGAAGCTTGCCGTGTCGGTGCCTTCACTGTGCTCCGAGACATTAGTGAAGCGAAGATTGTTAACCCTACTCCTGTTCTCGGCATCATCTGCTTTTTCCCTCAGGTATGTGTTCTCCTTTTCAAGCGCAGCAACTCGCTTAGTCAGATCTTCGATGTTACATTCATTGGCACTTACACGATGCTCTAACTCTGTGATTTGGTCACATAGTGTAGATAGTGACCCTTGTATATTGTTTAAAGTAGTCTGCACAGGTAGAATCATATTGTCAATATGGGCAGTCGTTTCCATTTTGCTTTGTTGTATGGCACCCAAGATTGTTTGGAGGGAAAACTCACGTTGATCCATATTCTCCATTGTGACAGTGTTTGATAAAAATTCTTTCAATTGTTGATAGAACAAACTTTTAGGTTTAACTTTAGATCACATGAATTTTATAGCACCTACTCAAGAAGTCAAGTTATTAATGCAGCAGGCTGAGACCTTTTGGAGCACTCAGTCAGTAGCGGCCATTTTGCCCGAGAATGAATTGATTTGAGGTGATTTACACCGCAGCGTCCGACTCTGAGGATTCTGGGCCTGCTTCAGCTGACGCCCGGCGGCTGTAGCTTACTCAGAGCTTATCAACGTGCTTTTGTGCGCTACAGAGAAGCTCGTTATTGATTGGCCTGATGAGCCACTCGAATCTCAGTCATCTAAACTAGATGAAAGGTTTATGAGCGGCCCCAATTCTAGGCCAGTACAGAGAAAGCTGGCCTTTTTCAGTGATCTGCATAGTGAGATTTCCAGATCCTGGAAGCAGCCATTCTCCACCCGCTTGACTAATGCGGCAGTCGCTGACTTCACCAACCTTGTTGGTTCTGTGGAGCAGGGCAAACCGCCATTCCAGCGATTGAAGACACGCTGGCTACACACCTCTCTCCATCTTCGGCTCCTTCTTGGAAGTCCTGACTCCTCCTTTCATCTAAACCGTGCAGGACTACTTCCGCCCTTATCGGAAAGTCCTACATGGCAGCTGGTCAGGCTGGCATGGCCCTTCATACAATGGCCATTTTCCAAGCTTACCAGGCAGATGTTTTGAAAGAAATGGACAAGGGCGATGGTCTGACACCGGAAGTGGTCAAGGAGCTCAGTAGAGCCACAGATTTGGCCTTAAGAGCCACTAAACATACCGCGCATGCTATAGGGTGCACCATGGTGGGCTCGGTGGCTGCAGAGCGCCACCTATGGCTCAATCTTACGGAAATCCGTGATAAGGAGAAGGTGTTCCTCATGGATGCCCCATCTCTCAGTCTGGTTTGTTTGGGGAGGCGGTCAACATGGTGGTTGACAAATTTCTGAGGGAGTTTATGCCCAGGAGAGTTATGGACTCTTCTATCTCCTCCTCTTCTCTACCCAGAGAGCGCTCCTCGCATAGGAAGAGTCAACCAGTAGGAGAAATGACCCGGTTCATCCCCCACCGACTACAGTTTGGGGAGCCCTTGGTCGCCCATTGCCCCGCCAGTGACCCCATAGGCGTCTTGAGCTGAAGCGGCCCAGCAAGCCCTCCACTCCAGCTCCTTCAAGTCGCTCCTTAATCTCATGCAAGAAAGAGGAGAGCTTCCCCTGCCTTCCGAGGTTGGGTCATCTCTCACTCGCTCTCCTCATCCAGCTCTGTCACAAACTCCTCTCCCTGAGAGCGGCTCATGTACCCGGAACCCTGAACCTCGTGACAGATTTTCTGTCGAGGCAGAAACTCAGATCGGGGGACTGGATGTTAAACCCTCAAACAGTAGCCCGGATTTGGTAAGTGTTTGGCAGAGCGGAGGTGGACCTCTTCGCGTCACAGGAGTCGTCTCAATGCCCGCTTTGGCTCTCCCTGAGCACCCCAGCGCCTCTGGGCATAGATGCGTTCACTCACCCATGGCCGAGACTGAAACTTTATGTGTTCCCACTTGTCAAGCTGATCCCGGCTGTTCTGTGCAGGGTGAGGGAGAGCAGGGTCCGTCTCCTACTTGTAGCCCCATTCTGGCCGTACTAGGCCGTACTCTGAGCTGATTCTTCTTCTGGATTCCCCTCCGTGGGAGATCCCAATCAGGCAAGATCTGATCTCTCAGCTTCAGGGCAAGATATGGCATCCTCGTCCCGAGATTTGAAAGCTGTGGGTATGGCCGATCAAAGGCCGCCAACTTTAATCTCTAGTCTTCCTGTCGACATCCAGGAGACCATCACAAGTGCGAGAGCTTTTTCCACAAGAAGGTTGTATTCCTTGGAGGGTTTTTGAGTCTTGGTGTTCAGCTCATGCTGTGGATCCAGTCAGCTGCCCTGTGGGTTCAGGGGCTGTGAAATTTTGCCAGATGAAATTCCCCTGGGCAAACATAGGTTGGTCTCAGCGTTTATGCGTGAGGTTTGCTGCCTGAAGCCAGCACGCCCCCCTGGAATTCCCTCTTGGGATCTGTCAATCATCCTGGAGAGCTTAATGGAGGCTCCTTTTGAGCCCTTGGAGTCAGCTACAGAGCAGATTCTGACTCTTAAGGTTGCTCTTTTGTTGGCTCTAACTTCTTTAAAGTGAGTGGGGTTTTTGCAAGCTCTCTCTGTTAGCGAGGCATGTATGGACTTCGCCCGTGGTCTAGTTAAGGTAACCTTAAGACCCAGGCCAGGATATGTGCCCAAGGTCTTGTCTACACCATTTCGCTCTCAAGTTATCACCCTTCACTCATTCCATCCTCCTCCTTTCACCTCTGATGAGGATGAAAAACTTCATTTGCTCTACCCTGTCCGAGGGCTGAAGTCTTACGTAGATCGCTCTAGCAGTTGGAGAAGAACAAATCAGCTTTTGGTATGTTTTGGTGCTGGCCCCCGCGGGCTTGCCGCATCAAAGCAGAGAATTTCTCACTGGGTTACGGAGACTATTTCGCTGGCATATGAGGTGCGTGGTCTGTCTTCACCTCTCAGTGTTCGGGCACATTCCACCAGAAGCGTGGCTTCCTCTCAAGCTGTTTTTAGAAGGGCCTCCTGGAGGACATTTGTGTAGTGGCAGGATGGTCCTCCCCGAACACGTTTGTTAAATTTTATAGTTTGGATCTTGACATGGTCCGGGTTCCCAGGTAATGTCTGTTTGAACCGGCCATGGTTGCTATCTGGTTTTTCATTGTGCCAGACATGGCAGCGCTTTAGCTTGGCGTGTTTGGTATATCGTTCCCATTGCATCATAGCTATGCAGCGTCAAGTGAACCTACGAAAGAGAACATCTCAGGTTACTGCCGTAACCTATGTTCTCTGAACAGGGAACGAGACACTGCGTCCTCTGCCAAACTCCTCGTGCTGCTGACAAGTGGCCTTTTTCATCAGAGAAATCTGGGGAGCAGATGGCGCATTCGTCAGTATAGGATGGCAGCATAAGAGCATCGGGGCAGCGCCGGCGGCATCAGCCAATGAATTGGCGTGATTCTATATGGGCTTCAGACAATCGGCACACCCAGAGGGCGTTCCCATTGCATCATCTCGTTCCTTATTCAGAGAACATAAATTATGCCATTAACCTGAGACGTTTTAAAGACTCTGTTGTTATTTACTATTTACTATTACTTATTTACACACTTGTGCCATCGAATTGTTGTATAAATGCAATATCACACTCGTAGTATACACCCAGGTTGGTTTTGCTATCAAAGTGAGGACATTCCATAGGCGTAATTGTTTTTATACTGTACAAACTGTACATTCTATTCCCCTAGACTACTCCAACTCTTACACCTACCCATCACAGAAAACATTCTGCATTTTTACATTTTTAATGAAAAATTATTTAGTATGTTTTAAATTATTTAGTATGTAAAGCTATTTTAAATACGAGGACTCATGAAATGTCCTCATATTTCATGTTTACGTCGTAATACTAGTGTAATACCCATGTCATTATACAAATTTGTGTCCTCATAAATCACAAAAACATTGCATCGTGTTCTTCTGAGAGAAATTCAAGGCTTATTCCACATTGTGTGTTTGTCTTCCAAACTCAATGAAAACTCGAAGAGATTGATGAAGTTGCTGTGTTTACGCTCAGAATGGGGGCGTTTACTAGATTGCGTGGATGATTAAGGTATGAATAGCAGTGGGAGTGGCACATTAAAAATAATTAGTTCAGACAGGAAAGAATGCACCTCTCGCTGTTTTCATACAGATTACATAAAGAGAGAACATTTATTTTCGACTTGACTTACATAATTTAAAAATAGACATTCTAAGCTTTCTAGAGACATGTTTCTCATGTATATGTGGCAACTATTTGCTGACAGCGCACCCTGTATATTTTCTTTATTTTACAAAAGCACATCATTTTGCTGTTATTATGAGTGCTCAAAAATAAAAGTAGACATTCTGTAGTTTAAATTGATGTATTACTTTTATCTGTATGACAAAAAATGATAGTATTTTAAGTCGATTTTGCTGCTACATGAAGAAGATCCAGTAAAACGTGCTGGCGTGTTTGCTGACCCCAGAGTGTTACCCCTTCCCAGTGAAGATGCTGGTTCTAAGCCTTTGAGTGGCATTTGACAAGTCCTTCTGTTACTATGAAGGTACTTCCTCATTGTGGTGTGATAGCTCAGGCAGTGGCTGTAGGGAGAACTGTCACTGACAGCCTAGTGTGTGACCAGAAGGGATGAGTGTTTTTTTTGGCGTTTCTGTTGAAAATTATTTGTGCTTAGTCACAGCCATTTCTTGGCATGCACTCCCCTCAGCATGGCGGCATGGGTATTCTGTTTCCCAATAGCATCTCAGGACGCAGTGCGAGTTCTCTTTCGAAAGGGAATGTCTCGGGTTACGACTGTAACCCTGGTTCCCTGAGAACAGGGAACGAGACATTGTGTCTCCTTGCCATGCCTCCGGGCTGCCTATACAGTCCCTTTAGACGATAAGTGGATGAAATGTTCTCTAGGCACCCCTTATATACTTTCTGGTTGCACTAGTAGTACGTCATAGGCTGTTGTTGGCCAATACGATTGCCGTGATTTGGCAGTTGCTTCAGGTACCAGTAATGTGGAGACGTTCCCCAGTAGCATCTCAGGACGCAGTGTCCTGTTCCCTGTTCTCTGTGAACCAGAGTTACAGTCGTAACCCAAAAAATTTCCATATTTTAAAATGGTTAAAAATATATTCGAATTTTCGAATTGAATTGTCTGTGGGAAACATTTTGGGTAAAGTGGGAGATATGTTAATTTTACATTTTTAAAGTAGAGAAACATTTTTATTGATACATTTAAATTATTTGAAAAATTATGGATTTTTATATTTGAGTTATGTTGACGGAACAGAATTATTGATATAAGAAAACCCCTTTTTATACCCACCCCCTCCCCTTCCATCCCCTCTCTCTGTCTCTCTCTCTGGTCTCCTGTGTCCTTTCCATTTTCATTAACCATGATAAGATGTCTGTGTAATTAGGAGTGAAATGTGGTCCTGTCCTGGGCCAGTACTGAATGCTCAGACAACACAAAATACCTCAGCGAGCAGGACGGAACGAAGAAGAGAAGAGAAGTGGGGTGAAGTGGGAGGTAAATAATTGATGAGCAGCACTTTCGTTTTTTAATCTGTAAATGAGACACCCAGACACACTATCTGTCCCCCATTAAGATAACAATATGGAAGATAATGATCCTTGTTAAGACACAGAGAGAGGGAACTCTTCAGGTATAGTACTCTTTTTTTTGTTTGTTTGTTTGTTTGTTTTTTGTTAGATGCTTTTGTTAAGGACAGATAAACCAGGTGAAGTGAACCAGCACTTGTCTCCATATCACTACAGAGAGCTGGACAATCATCAAAGATCCTCTCACACAAACACACACACACAGATCCAACATTATCTTGTCCATTAATCTGTGCCATTTACATGCCACCTGTTGTAAGTCATCTGAGAACAAAAAATCTACAGAAGGAACCTCAGCCAGGTGAGCATCAAAGAGGAAGAACACACAGCTCAACAAAATTTCAACATTCAACTAAAACTCGGTTGCAGCTTAAAAAAAATTGCTGGCGTGAATTGAGAAATTAAAAATTTTAAGAATCGATATTGAGATCATTAAAATCTAGATCTTGATTTTTCCTTCACTGTTTTCACTCCTCCTTTTATCCTTACAGAGCTTCTCAGTGGCTACGTTTACATGCACCAATTTTCATCAATCCGAATGAATTGAATCCGATTGCAGATCTGTTTACATGTACTCTAAATCTGATTCAAATATCCCTTTATATGTGTATATTATACATTCCGATTGTCAAAAGCATCACATTTTGGGAATATTAAGAGGATTTGGTATTTCCAATTAATGTAGGCCTGTTACAAAGTGGTATAAAGCAGGGCGTGGCCGAGAATCGCAGGCGCGATTACTAATGAGAGATAGATATTAGTGCCACATACGAGTCCCAGGGGATATAAAGGAATGAGGACATTTCATTCTACCGAACTACTGGCAAAGCTGAAATACTAATACAGGTCAGTTTATTTGACGAATTAAAATTGTGAGGTAACACAGCGCTGTTTCACTTGGTCTCACACTATCATACTAATCACTATCATACTAAACCGCATTTGAGTGTGTTGAAAGTTGTAATGTTATTCTATGTATTAGATTGTTGGCTGTATGAGACTAACAGTAAGCTAGATCAACATTAGAATATCATACTGATGATATTCTAACATTTCATCATGTTGAGCTATATAACATTGATTAGACTTATGTAGCCTACATTTGCTTACCTTGTCTAATAAAATGCAAGGTATTGATATTGATCTTCGTTTTATTTCTTCTTCGTTTTATTTTCTTGCGATGGTCCATAATGTTTTAATGAAACAACAACAGCTTTCCGCTAGACATTATGCAGCGGTCCGCGTCTGCTGCCATGGTTACTATGCAGTACAAGGAAACTAGGGATAACGCAGATATTATGTCATTGACAGGCGACAAGTGACAAGGGAGGGACAGGCACTATTTAAAATTGTGAATTTCTCTGAATTTACAAATTCTTGGAAACATTTAGCAGAATGTCAGTATAGTACAAGGCTGAATGAAATATATAACACTGTGCAAGTGTTTTTTGGATATTTTAATATAAAAATCTTACATATTGTGCCTTTAATGAACAAGTGATATAAATTAAAAACATGCAAAGCAAAAGCAAATATTAAAATTATCCATAAAAAATGCCTCTAAAATGCAGATGTAGAGGGCTTTTTTTTTTGTTTTTTGTTTTTTTGTATTTGTGTGTTTGTGCATAAATGTTGTCTCAGTCCTCTGTGTCTCCTTCAGTAGGCTTCCTGTATAGGGAAAACTAAATTAAAGAACAGAGCAGTACAAACACCAGTCTGTCCTGATAAAGTAAAGTTTCACTTCTTTTCTTTCTGGATTTCAGGATTGGATCTGTTACTTTCAAGTATATTGAGAGTAGTCAAAAATAAAACAAGCAAATCCTGTGCACACCCAGAGCATTCCTTCTAGAAGCCATCCAAAAATGAATTCTAAGAATTACCAAAGTCCATTTAAAGGGATAGTTCACCCAAAAATGAACATTCTGTCATTATTTACTAACCTTCAAGTTGTTCCAAACCTGTATGAGTTTCTTTCTACTGCTGAACACAAAAATTAAATTTTGAAGAATGCTGGTAACCAAACAGTTGATGGGTCTCGTTGACCATAGTATTTTGTTTGTTTGTTTTTTGTTCCATATTCTTCAAAATATCTTCTTTTGTGTTCAGCAAGAAAAAGAAAATCGGTCTTTCGTTTCCGAGTTAAAAAAAAACAAACAAAAAAAAAAAATAGGATTTTGTGTGCTGCAAATATAAATTTATTCTGAAGCAATATTTTTTTCAGAATGCTGCAGCTTTGACATATTTAAATCTGCTTATTTGTGATATTTACCCGACCCCGAACCCGCCTGGAAGTCTGTAAAATTAAATTTGCATGGCACCTCAGTGATAAAACTTATGCATTCGGATGACGATTTATTCACCTTGGAGTGAATTTTTAAACAGTGAATTTTGTATTGATCTCTTCTTGTAAACTCAGAGATGTGGATTCGGATGGCAAATAAATTACAACACGACCTTGGTGTTTGTCAAAAAACAGTAGGTAATTCGGCCGGGGATTTGGGGAAGTGGTTGGAGAAAAACACTGACATTCTTGATTCAATAAAATCACAGACTACCCCTTTAAAATGGTGAAAATACCTTATGTCCTTGTGAGAAACAATTACCGTCCGAATAGAGCTTTATACTTTTAAAAATGAAACTAAACCACCAGTAGGTGGTGGCAAGTGACCGTCATAATAAGTGAGTCATTGAGTCATTCATTCAAACAATTCATTCCAATGGCTGATTCATTCAAGAGTGAGGCAGTTGTTTATGAATGGGTCATTGAAACTTTGACTCAACCATTTCATTCAAAATGTGCCCATACCTTCTCGGTGCCCTCAGGAGGCCCTTCTGCCAAGGCAATAGAATGTGTTCCTCCACCCGAGACAGAGTCCAGTTACTACAGTCAGTACTTCATTGTTCCTAAGAAGGATGGGGGGTTGCGTCTCATTTTAGATCTGCGTCATCTAAATCACTCAAAGCACTGCGACTCAAATTATATCCAAGGACTGGTTTGTCATGATAGATCTCAGGATGCATAATTCCATGTATCCATCCTTCCACAGCACAGGAAGTTCCTGAGGTTCACTTTTGGGGGCGAAGCTTACCAATATCGGCTTCTTCCCTTTGGTCTAGCTCTATCACCCTGCACTTTCACGAAATGCGTGGATGCAGCACTGGCTCCGCTGTGACTCTGGGGCATCCACGTATTAAACTAGATCAATGATTGGCTAATCTTAGCACAATTGGAACAAATGGTGGTTCGGCATCGAGATGTCATGATACTATGATACTATGAATAAGTTGAGGTTAAGGCTGAATGCCAAGATAAGTGTGCTTTCTCCAGCACAGAGAACCACTTTGCTAGGTGTAGTGTGGGATTCAATGATGATGCAGGCACGTCTGTCTCCTGCTCCTATCGATTTTATACTAACAGCCGTAAACAAGATAAAGCTAGGCCAGTCACTCACTGTCAAACAGTTTCAGAGACCGTTGGGTCTGGTGGCAGCTGCATCCAACTTGATACCTTTTGGCCTGCTGTACATAAGACCCTTGCAGTGGTGGCTCAAAACCAAGAGTTTTCCCAAAGTGGCAAACCACTTCATATGATTAAAATCACATGCCAATGTCCCTGTGCCTTGGTTATATGGAGGAAACCTTGGTTCTTGTCCCATGGTCCTGTGTTAGGAACTCATTGTCATCGTGTCACGTTAACAACAGATGCTTCTCTCACAGACTGAGGACCAGTAATGGAAAGCCGCTCAACTCAGAGGCTGTGGAGGACCTGAGACCTAAGAGGCCATCATGTGCTTGTCCAAACAGACAACACATCAGTGGTCTCTTACGTAAGTCACCAGTGGGTTCTGCGCTCACATCCACTATGCAAACTGGCACACCAGATCTTTCTGAGAGCAGTATATATCCCGGGGGTCCCAAAATTTAGGAGCAGACATCCTGAAGAGGCAGGGGCTGAGGCCTGGGGAATGGAGACTTGGAAATCAATGGTGGTGGAGCTCATATGGGAGTATTATGACAAAGCGGAAGTGGATCTGTTTGTGTCTCAGGATACGACACACTTTCCACTTTGGTTCTCCCTCACACATCTAGCTTTGCTGGGGCTGGATACCATGGTGCAGACATCTGTGTGCTTTTCCCCTGATTGCTCTGCTCCCAGGAGTTCTGGAGAGGGTCCGTCGGGACGGAATAAGTCTACTATTAGTAGCGGCGTACGGGGTGAACTGAGTGTGGTTCTCGGACCTAGTGTCCCTCCTCGATGCCTCTCACTAAATCACTTGGAGATTCCAGTCAGGAGTGACTTTCTGTCTCAGGCAGGAGGCACTATCCTTCACCCCCACCCAGAGTTGTGGAATCTATGGGTGTGGCGTCTGAGGGGGCCCACCTTATAGACTCAGGTCTCTCATCTGAGGATACTTCACTCCAGAGCTCCATCCATGAGGAAACCGTACGCCTTGAAGTGGAGGGTTTTTGCTTCTTGGTGCAGAATGCGACAGCGGGAACCAGTTAACTGCCTGGTTGGTTCAGTGCTAGAGTTTTTGCAAGATTTTTTTTTCTGTGGGGTTATCCCCTTCCACATTGAAGGTGTATGTGGTGGCTATAGCTGCCTACCATGTCCTTTTGGGTGGTGTATCTGAGAAATCCATTGGTGATACGTTTCCTTTGTGATGCTTTGAGGCCAGGATAAGAGTATGGAGGCTTAGAAAGCCTTATTACTCTTACGAAAAAAAAAAGTATACTTCAAGTTAATTTTATCAAGTATACTTAAGTAATGTTCAAGTATATTTAAGTATACTAGTATCAAAGTACTAGTAGTAAACTTGTAAGTGTACTATTTTAATACCGCTTGGGACTAAATTGGCCCAATTGAAGTATACATTTAAGTGTACTATAAGTGTAACAGTAGTAAACTTTAAGTACACAACTAGTTCACAGCTACGTTTCTCATTTGTACTGCATTTGTGCTACAAGTAAACTTATAAGAATACTAGTAGTTTACTATTTTAATACTAGTAGTACTTTTTAGTGTATGAAAGTACACTTTGAAGTATACTCTCAGTAAACTACTAGTTTAGTGCAAGTATAATTGTTAGTTTTCTTTAAAGGGGGGTGTAATGCTATTTCATGAATTCTGATTTATTTACACTGTTAAAGAGTTGCCTTCTCATGCTAAACATGGCCAAAACACGAGTTGGACGTATGATGGAGTATTTCTGTGCCAAATATACTACTTCCGGTTGTGGACGTGTCGCTGGATTTTTTTCGAGTATGGCCAATTTAACATCATAAAGGGTGAAATTCCTTGTATTGGCACTTCTCCCTGATAAGCGCGCACACACACATCACCCAGAGCAAGAGCAAGAGCATATACATCAATGCGATTCATTCGAGAGATTTTTCAACAATGGCTGTGTCCCAGTTCAGGGAAGGCTGCATACATCATCGAGGCATTTTCATTTAAGAAAAAATAACCGTTAGATTGCAAAGTAAGAAAGAAATTACAGTATTTTATACCTCACAATGAATATCAGTTAATTTTATTATGGTTACTTTTCTTAAATATGACATCATTGCCTTCAAATGCGACCTCCGGAGGATGCAGCCTCCGAAATGAGACGCAGCTGTGTGTAGGCTATAGGTTTTTAAATGACAAAAACAATCACTTGCACATATTTGAGAATCGGAATATCAGATAGTTGATGACATGGTGAGAAAAGCAATACATTGCTTTGTCATTGAAATGTCATACAGTGTGTGTCATACCCACGGTGTGTCACGTGACAAGCATGACGCGTCGTCATGGAAACAGTAAAGGGAAACGTTCTAAAATAATAGTCACCTTAACTCTGGGAGATCAGCCAGAATATTTTAAACTTATGTGTGAAAGGGTTATAAATTTAATTTAATTACAAAATTTTATCTAATTTCTTCCCAACATCCATTTTCAAATAAAGTCGTTGGGTGACAGTTGTCATCAGCTCGTGTAGTGTGTACCCCCTTGTTGCAGATCATTTATGTAGTGTAGTGTAGTGTGAACACCACAACGACTTCAAGACTCCATAGCAAGTCATGTAGTCTGAACAGCACAGTGATCTGCAGACGTTTAAAGTCCTGTAGTGTAAACTTGGCATTAGTGTGCTCACAGTGATTCACACAGACAGGCAATTGTAAGCATGGCGTTTGGGTATTGTCGTTCACAAAGCGTGCTTAACGCAGCACGAGTTCCCTCAAAAGGGAACGTCTCAGGTTACGAATGTAACTCTTGTTCTCTGAGAAGGGAACAAGATGCTGGGTCTCACTGCCAAACTCCCTGCATCCCTGTGATCGACTTGCTTCGGCCTATTAGACAATGTTTGGTCTGGGTGCATAGCTTCCTGCTCCTGACGTCACCCCGCCTTTGAAGTTCTGTCATGCCATTGGACTGTGTTCACACACGTGCTTCAGATGCATTCACATAGAGGCATTCCCAAAGCATCCTTGATGCAGCATCTCGTTACCTTCTCAGGGAACAAAGGTTACAGTTGTAACCTGAGATGTTTCATCTGATACCCAAAATCAGTTAACACTGTATTTTGTCTGATTTTATCATCTCTTATCAGCCAAGACATTGATAGATGAAGCTGGGAAAGAGTAGTACGCAGAAGACAAAGTAATGGTAAAAATGGACGTTTTATTGAATATCTTAGTTGTGTCTGTTTCATTGCTCAGTCAGACTTTGTCTGACTAGCACAAATTCAAACTGATTCACAAAATATCATCCCATGAAACCTTGAAATTCAGACATTCCCTCTTATCTGTCACTCGTGAAGACAAATATCCTATGAAACCACAAAATCATAAGATTGAACAACAAAGGCAAGAATTCCAAGAGCATGGAAAATAAGTAATATAATAAAGATATATAAATGATTAAAAGATAAATGATATATCAATGAAAAATAACTGAATGGTGAAAAATTGTTGAATGGTGAAATGATTATAAATGATTGATTATAACAAAAAAATCAAGAAAATAAAACAACACAAATCAGGGTTCCCACAGATCCTTAAAAAGTCTTAAAAAGTATTAGTCTTATTTTTACTTATGAGAGGTCTTAAATTTTAGATGACACTTTGACTTAGACATATCCTAATACTTTACCAAATTAAAATGATCTAATTAGCATTATATTAATTTTATTATTATTGTGGATTTGTTATTTTTTTTCACATGACAATTAGCAGCATTTACGACAGCGTATTACGTACTCCTGCACGTGAACCCTGGTGAAAAAAAAAGGTATACTTTAATGTATTTCAAATATATTCCCTTTTCAATAGTACATTGCAAATATACTAACATAAAAGTGTACCATCTTTAAATATACAAAAAGTATATTAGCATCATACTTTTACCTATTTGCACAATACAACTTTTAACATACTTTAAAATAATTGTAATCCAGTATATTTTCTAAAAATATATTTTAGAAAAATGTACTTAAAATTAAAGTAAGTGAAATTAATTTGAAGAGTAATTTGAACAATACTTTAAAATATATTTTAGGTATATTTTAAACTGTATGCTCAGAATAGTAATTGTAACAATGCACTGAAAGTATATTTAAAAAGTATCCTGAAGTTGTAGTGTATTTAAAGTTATAAGAATCATGTTACAATCATACACACAAATCTATATTAAACAACACTCCAGCAGCACAAGTGTATGCAAGAAAATATGAGTTGAGTGTTTTATCGGATTTCAAATGTCTCTTCAACTTGGTCTGTGACCAATCAGATTTTGTTGCTCACTGTCTTCAGCCAATCAGAGCTGCTGACGTCACGGTACTCGTCTGAATCCCCCTCGCTCACTCACAGGAGGCTTACAGGTGAAGTACAGTGTCGCAATGCTTTATTTATTTAATAAAACATTGAAAGCGCAATACATCGCACAATCTTGGGAATTCGGACCAGTTCAATCAAGTGACATCGCAGCCTGACCTTAATGGCGATGACAACCAGCTAGGAATAAAATGGCCTATGCGATCCCGGAAAGAACCGGAGAAAAAGTCCTGCTATTTGGGTCTGTGTATCTTTTGGTCATTCGTTTTATGATTTAATAATGAAATCGGAAAATGAAAAACGGCACCTTTTTTGTTTTTCTTTTTTTTTTCAAACAAAACGAAAAACAAGAATTTGGCTTGATTTTTCGTTTTTCGTTCAGAGGTAGAAAATGAATAACTTAAATATTTGATCTCAACATGTGGGCGGGAATGAAACGCCTCTTTCAGCTGATTGGTCAACCAAACATTAAACTGTGCCGTCATCAGTTCTTCCGCAGTTCAGAGCAGCAGAATAATAGTCCTTCGCTGCGATGGATTTAACACGTTTATTGCAACGCGTGTTTAGCTCAGAAATATTATCTTCGCACCTGCACTCACAACTACCTAATAGCCAATACCTTGGACACACTACCCGTTTTATTATTGCTGACCACCATCGTAGTTAATGTTCACAGCACATCTTTTATAGTTCTATTATGATTTTTATTCAGTCAACAGATGGATATCATAATGCCATTATCTAATGTTTCAGTGATTGACTTGTGAAATATGAATTTGACATAACGATTTTACGGTGAACTTGTTTGAGTTATATGTAAGTTTGGCTGAAACCAAGTTTATATAAAAATAATAAAAACCATTGGACTTGTTAATAAAATATGTCTCTTCATTAGTGATGCTGTTACATTTTATTTTAATGGCCTTGAAAACAAATGCATTCAACATCAGGAAAATGTCTCCTAAGTAATTCATTTAACTGTAGTTAAATGGTAGCACGATTATAATACTGTATTGTGTGAGATTATGTAATTCAGAGTACAGTAGTCAACATTTGAAGTGGATCAAAAAAGTTAATCAAAGTTGAATTTTTTAGGACAACTTTGATGAAAGGTTTTGATCCACTTCAAATGTTGACTACTATATATTGTACAAAGTATAGCTAAGTAATAACAAAGTGTATTGTTATTGACTACAAAGTGTGTAATTTTTAGTATTTGGAATAAACCAAAGGTCCTGAGCATACAGTATACTATTACCTGTGAAATAATATATTCATAGTATATTGCTTGTGTGTTCAGAAGACACTCGTAATTAATTTGTAATGTACTTATAACACAAATAAAGTGTACTTATAACACAAATAAAGTACTTATTACACAAAGTACACTTTTATATCACTAATCAAGCATGTAATTAGTCCCTTCACAGGCATATACTAAAAGTGTACTAAGTATACTTGAAGTTGTTCCAATTTAGCACACAAAAGTACACTAAATATACTTAAAGTTATTTTTAAAACAAAAATTAATAAATATAGTTAATAAATAAAGTTACTTTATTACAACTAAAATATACTTAGTACAAAATTGGTGCTTCAAAATAGCACACTTCAAGTTAACTAATCATTAGCACACATGAAGTATACTGAAAATTAGTCTGGATGCAAGTATACTTAGCATACTTTTTTTCACAGAGGAAAGGAAGAGAAAAATGGTTTAGTTCAATTCTAAGTTCATTCTTTATGTTTGTAGGGGTGTGCGATATGTATCGTCTATGATGATTTCGTAAATTGTTGTTTTAACAATGTGCGAGCTGACATCAAGTTTGTCACTAACTCTTTCACTGTGTGATGTGTACAGTTATATGCCCCTAAAATTCAAGATACTCAGGCATTTTTGTCCTGATTAGTTTTGTTCTTATGTTTATATCATATGATGTAGTTATATTACAATATCACACAAGCAATGCTGTTTTTCTCAAATATCAGCATGATTGCAAATGTGATATTTATTTTATACAACGGTTAAATAATCAATGTTAACATTGTGAGTTACACTGTAGACACAATATTGTCAATATTGTTTGTTTTTTGTTTCTTTCACCAACAAAATTTAAAAATGAAACCACAGCAGAATTGAGTCTTTTTTTTTTTTTTTACCATTAGTTACAAAAGGTAAAAGAAGTTAGAATGAAGGATAAACTGAAATTCACTGTATTTCAACAACTTCTGCTCATGTATTTGAACTAAAACTTCACATATACACTCTGGGGACATCAGAGACTTATTTTAATCTTGTAAAATGGGGCATAATAGGTCCTCTTTAAAGTTGTCGACGATCTGTTACTTTCTGGTGACACAGGTAATCTCTCCATTCTCCTACTGCTCGACCTCAGCTCAGCATTTGATACTGTCTGTCACAAGTTATTACTTTCCCGCCTTTCAGAGATAGGTGTCTCAGGTGCTGCACTATCCTGGTTCTCTTCCTATCTCACTGATAGACAATACTGCTGTTATGATACAGACGGCACGGAGGCAGAGGTAAAAGCAAGTATGGTGGTTTATTTGAGAAACAGCAATGAGCAGGTGAGTAAATGGAAGATGGAGAGTTCAAATGAGATGATAGAGGTTTGATACTGTCCTTGTGATTGCAGATGGAGGTAGAAGTCGAGGAGATGTAGAATGGCTGACGAGGAACACTCACACACACGGAAGGAGGAACACAGGAGGGGAACTGGAGACAACGGAGCGATAGGGATCGCTGGTAGCAGGTAAGTAGCAGGTAAGTAGCAGGTTGAGTCCTTGAGGTTCGCATACATGAGTCTGTACTACAAACGAGACCGGACAACTGGTGTGTGTGTGAGTGTGGGTTAAATAGTGCTGGTGATTAAGTGGCTGATGATGTGCAGGTGGCGATGATTAGAATTCCGGTGATTGGGTGCGTGGGTATTGACGGGAGGTGGAGCCTGACGTGTCTGTGACAACTGCATTACTATGCATAATTATAAAACTCCTACCGCTTTACTCAGTCAGGGTGCTCCCCAGGGCTTTGTTTTTAGGCCATTACTATGTATTACTTACATCATGCCTCTTGGACATATTATCTGTCGTCATAGTTTTCATTATCACCGCTTGCAGATTCTATTCACCAGACCACATCATTATCTACCTGTGTTAATGAGCTAAAGGCCTGGCTAAATTCCAATTTTCTCAGTTTTAATTTGAGCAAAACAGAAATTAATGACTGGGCCCCCATCACTAACAAAAATATAGTAAATGTTCCCAGTTTCATCCTTCTACAACAATTTTTCCATCTTCTACTGTCAGAAATGTAGGTATTACTCTTGATCCTTCACTGATCCTAAACTTTCCAAAGCTGCATTTTTCCAGCTTCGCCGTTTAGCCCAACTTCGTTCTTAAGTTTCCCCAAAAGATGCTGTATCATTAGTGCATGCTTTTATTACATCCACGCCTCGACTACTGTAATGCTGTTTTTGCCGGATAACCGTTGCACTCTATCTCTCATTTACAATATATTCAAAATTCTGCTGCAAGAATATTAACCCACACTACCCTATCTTATTTAAACTCCATTGGCTCCCTGTATCATCTTGCATTACTTACAAAATTCTTCTGCTTACTTTTAAATCACTCAGTGGCCTTGCTCCTCCTTATCTCTCTGATCTACTGTCTGCTTACGTTCCACCTCGATCACTTCAATCTTCAGGGAGTGAACTTCTTACTGTACCTAGATTTTGTCTATCTTCAATGGGCGTCAGGTCATTTTCCGTCATTGAACCTAAACTATGGAACTCTATGCCACTGGCACTGAGGACAATAACCTCTCTCTCTGTATTTAAATCACAACTCAAAACCTACTTGTTTACTCAATACTATCAGTCATGACCTGTTCTTTAGACCAGGGGTGTCCAAACTCGGTCCTGGAGGGCCACTGTCCTGCAGAGTTTATAGCTCCAACCCCAATTAAACACACATAAACCAGTTAATCAAGGCCTAACTAGGCATACTAGAAACTTTCAGGCAGGTGTTTTGGAGATGGTTGGAGCTAAACTCTGCAGGACAGTGGCCCTCTAGGACTGAGTTTGGACACCCTTGCTTGAGACACTCTCCTCATCCAATACTACCAGCTGTAATTCTCTCTGAGTATTTTTGTTCTGTGTATTTATGTTGCATCTACTATTCTTTGCTCTTTACTTATTGACACTATCCTTTTTCTGTTGTTACTTATACTATGTTATGTATCTCTGTTTTCTGTACATAATTGTACCATGATATGCAACTGCAATCATTTCTATCCCCGGACTGGGAAAACGTCTACTGTCCACTTAACTGATTAATTGATTGTGAAATGACTATTTATGATTATGTGAATTGACTGTCTATTATGTTGCTGCTTTTGTAAAGTGTCCTTAAGCTTGGGAAAGGCCCTATATAAATTAAACATATTATTATTATTATGACATTTTGGGCATGATTTTCATTGTCATTATCAGACACCTTGGGAGTGAGAACAATTTGGCTTTTTTAATGGATGTCAATGCACGAGAGCCTTCAATACGCTAAGTTTAGTATGCTGACTTATATGAGGAAACAGCTAATTACTTTATGAATCGAAAGCCAGCCTGTCTGTGTCACATAGTCAGCCACACACTCAGCACCCGATTCCTACACACGTTCCCAATCACCTGACCACCACCTGCACTCAATCATCATCATCACAGCCACTATATCAACCCACTTACAACAGTCAACAGCGTCTGGTCTCCTCGTTCTACACTGAACACTTACTTGACTACCTACCTGTGGATACTTACCCGATAATCCTGTCTTGAACTGTCAAGGTCTTCAGTACTTCTGCAGCCTCAAAGCTTGTTCCAGCCATTCTGTTCACCAGTCTTCACTTCACTCAGCCTGCAACAGATAACCACTGTCTCCACACTGCCAGTATCACCGTATTGATCTGCTATTCAGTTACTCACCTTGTGTTCAATGAACTCTGTTTGGATATTACCTGTTTTTGCATTCTTTCGTGTTTTGTGAGAGTTTGCTAATCTTCAATGTGTTTACCATTGAAACCACATTCATTTTGAAGTAAGCTATTTTGGAGTTTACAACAAAATAAATGTTTTATAAGAAGTCACAAAGAATTTTGTGGCAGGTAGGATTCCTTTTATAATATAATTTAAATCTAAGTTTAGGTAGAAGTTCTCAGTGGCCAGTAATTTAAAACTGTAGTAGCCAAATTGGCTAGTGAGTGAAATGTTCATTTTATTGTCAATTTTAACAAAAAGGTAATGTCTTTCAAAAGGCCATAATATATTCAAACACGATCACTTTCATTTGTTAAATGCATTATTCTAAAATGCATTTTAATAAGTATTATAATGTATAACAGTCTTTACAATAATTTGTCAAGTTTTAGTGCAATGTATATAAGGGCATTTCAGTTATCTTTATAATGCATTATTATGTAACAGGTTTCAAGTTATGTTACTAAACTAAAGAAAGTTCATTCTTTTTGATTCTCTGAAGGTGTCATGACAGAATACAGGAAGCAATAGCAAGTTAACACGTTTATTGATATATAAAAGAACAAAGGAAGCTGGGTGGCGCAGGGACTGAGATGGTCAGAGTTGGATGAAGTGTGTCGAAGTGCCAGAGGAATGTTCTTGGTAGAAAGCCACACTTTTTGACCAGCAATGTATACGGGAGGCTTAGACCGGTGGCGATCGGCCTTGGCCGTGGTGCGCTCCCTCACCTGGAGTAGAGTCTCACAGGCTCTAGTCCAAGTGCGGTGACACCTCTGGACGAATGCGTGAGCGGAGGGGACCGCGACCTCGGATTCCAGACTAGGAAAAATGGATGGCTGGTAACCTCAAACGGAGATAGGCCCATGGACGACACTGGCAACATATTGTGGGCGTACTCCACCATAGAGAGTTGCTGGCTCCATGAGGAAGGATTCTTAGAGACCAAACATCGCAATGTTCTTTCCAAATCTTGGTTGGCTCTCTCAGTTTGGCCATTGCTCTGGGGATGAAACCCTGAGGACAGAGTGACAGTCGCTCCCAGTAACTTACAAAACTCTCACCAAAATTTGGACACAAACTGGGGTCCTCTGTCGGAAACCACGTCTGTCGGGAGGCCATGTAAGTGAAAGATGTGATTAACAACTATCAACGCTGTCTCCTTGGCTGATGGTAATTTGGGCAAGGGAATGAAATGAGCCGCCTTCGAGAATCGGTCCACCACAGTTAAAACTACCATGTATCCTTGAGAGAACAGAAGGGCGGTGATGAAATCTAGCACAATATGGGACCAGGGTCTCGAAGGGACAAGCAGCGGTTGGAGTAGCCCATCAGGGGGTCGATTGGAAGTCTTACTAGTGGCACAGACTGAGCAAGCCAAAACAAAACTGTGAACGTCACGAGCCATAAGCGGCCACCAGAATCGTTGCTTGACTAGAAATTTAGTGCGTTTAACTCCTGGATGACAAGCCACACTAGAACAATGTCCCCACTGGTTGACCATGGACCGCAATCCCTCCGGCACAAATAACCGGTTCGGTGGGCACACGGACGGAGGTGTTACCCCTTCTAAGGCCTTCTTGACCTTCGATTCGACCTCCTATGTGAGTGTGGAGACAACTAGAGTCTCAGGTAAAATGCACTCGGGAGTAGACGGGCGCTCGGAACGGTCAAAAATGCGCGATAATGAATCGAGTTTGATGTTTTTGGAACCCGGGCGGTACGAGAGAGTAAAATCAAAACGACCGAAAAAAAATGCCCACCGAGCCTGCCTGGAGTTCAATCTTTTAGCAGTTCTGATATATTCCAAGTTCTTGTGGTCGGTCCATACGATAAAAGGCACCCCTGAACCTTCTAACCAGTGACGCCACTCTTCCAATGCAAGCTTGACCGCCAGCAACTCTCGGTTACCAATGTCGTAGTTACATTCAGCAGGAGATAACCGATGTGAAAAAAACGTGCAAGGGTGCATCTTGTCGTCTGTGGGAGAACGTTGGGATAACACCGCACCTACCCCCACCTCTGACGCATCGACCTTCACCATGAACTGCCGTGATGGATCAGGGGCAATGAGAATGGGGGCTGAAACAAAGCAACCCTTCAGTTTGGCAAACACAGCCTCGGCTGTGTCTGACCACCTGAACGTAGTTCTGGGGGAGGTCAAGGCAATCAGAGGTGCGGCTAGTTGGCTGAAATTGTGAATAAAACGGCAGTAGAAATTGGCGAATCCCAGAAACCTCCGTAGAGCCTTACGGGAATCTGGACTTGGCCAATCCACCACAGCCTTAACCTTCTCCGGATCCATGCGTACTCCCTCAGTTGACACGATGTACCCTAGAAAAGGAACAGACTGTGCATGAGAAACTCATTTCTCCGACCTTGACAAAAAGCCCATTCACTAGCAACCTCTGAAGCACTCGTCGAACATGCTGCACGTGTTCCTGGAGAGAAGAGGAAAAAATCCAATATGTCATCCAGGTAGACATATATGAACTGGTCGACCATATCTCGCAGCATGTCATTGACGAGTGCCTGGAAGACCGCCGGGGAGTTGGAAAGCCCAAACGGCATAACCAAATACTCAAAGTGCCCCCTAGGGGTGTTAAACGCGGTCTTCCATTCATCCCCCTCCCTAATGCGGACCAAATGATAAGCATTACGTAAATCCAATTTTGTGAAAACTGACTTACTGAACACCTCCTTCAGATTGCGGTACTCAGCGGGCACATTAGATAAATCCACTGTTCCCTCCTGAAAAACAGAAACAGAGACAGACGGACATGCAGACACAAGACAAGACTCATGACACTTATTGCTCCAAGCCAGGATGGATCTCTGAACCCAGTCCACTTTGGGGTTGTGTTGAATGAGCCAGGGGTGACCAAGGAAGATGGGTGCGAGGGAGAGTCCAAAATAAAAAAAGATATGATTTCAGAGTGGTTGTCTGATGTGATGAGGGTGATGTCTTCGGTGGTGAGTGAAATGGTGGTGAGTTCCTGACCGTTAAGTGCGTGAACAGCAATTTTGTTGGTGAGAGGCTTGAGGGGAATCTGAAGCTTATGTGCGAATGTGTGATCCACGAAGTTGCCCTCAGCCCCGGAGTCCAGAAGTGCCTGACAGTCGTGCATGTTGATAGACCATCTCAGTCTTACCGGGAGGAGCGTTGATGTGGATGAGGCCTTCTCGGCGGAGATCCCACCCGATAGTAGCCTCATACTTACTACCGGGCTTGACCCTTTTACCGGACAGTTGTAAGCGTAGTGACCAGCTCCCCCGCAATAGAGACAGAGGCCCTGGGATCTCCGCCTCTCCCTCTCCGCCCGGGAAAGCCGAGCTCAACCCACCTGCATGGGTTCGTGATCGTGGACGGGGCTGACCGCGTCTCCAACGTGAACTCTCTATTCCTCCAGAAACACGGCTGGGTAGGACTCGTCGCTCGACCCTGGTCAGTCGAGCATCCACTCTCAAAGCCAGTTCAATCAGTCCATTAAGTGATGTAGGAAGATCCAGGGCGTAAATCTCCTTCTGGACGCGGCCAGCCAACCCATGTAGGAACATGTCCCACTGCGCCTCCTCGTTCCATTGACACTCTGCCGCTAAGGTCCGAAACTCAACAGAAAAGTCAGAAACCGATCTCTCTCCCTGACGAAGATCCGCCAGCATTCTGGCCGCTTCTCTTCCGGCAACCGCCCGGTCAAATACGCGTCTCATCTCAGCGGAGAGTGTCTGGAATGAGGCGCAGCACGGATTTTGGTTCTCCCACACCACCGTTCCCCATAGTGCCGCCCTCCCAGTCAGTAGTGTCAGAACAAAAGCAACCTTGGCCCGTTCTGTGTTGAAAGTTCTGGGTTGAAGAGAAAAACGCATAGAGCATCGTGTTAGAAAAGCTCTGCAGTAACTTGGTTCACCTGAGTATGATTCGGGAACTGGTAGTCGAGGCTCCAACTGGGCGACGCTCTCTGGTGGTGTGGGGAGAACGGCTGGTGTGGGCGTCGCAGCGGGACAGAACAGCGCGACCCGTGTCGTTCAGGTTTTTCTCCTGGGAATCCATTCTGTGAAGACTGCTGTAAAAACAATCCTCCAGCGCTGGAGATGGATTACTCACTGCTTCCATGCCTTGGTCAGATCGTTCTGTCATGACAGAATACAGGAAGCAATAGCAAGTTAACACGTTTATTGATATATAAAAGAACAAAGTCACTGAACAAAGGAAGCTGGGTGGCGCAGGGACTGAGATGGTCAGAGTTGGACGAAGTGAGTCGAAGTGCCAAGTGAGCTGGTGGTGATGACGGCTGAATCCAGACATAGAACGAAATCCACGAAGACACCGAACAGGAACAGGAAACACAAGACTGGAATGCCAACAGGAACAGGATGGGACACACAGCACAGAGACATCAACAACGATCTGACAAAGGAGATGAGAAATGAGTGAGCATATGAAGGGTGAGTGAATGAGCTGGAGCTGGTGCTGTGATGAGTGTCAGCTGGAACCGCTGATGATCCATGAGGCTCGGACACGCTCATGCACACACACACACACCCACAAACACACACACCCACACACACACAACAACGACACGAGACAAGAAGGAAACAATGCATTCAAATACCGTGACAGAAGGTTCATCTGGAAATGTCATTTTACATTTCACAAGTTCACATATACATATAATTAAATAGAGTTATGCGTATTTGGCGTGCTGTCCAGGGGAAGGGCTCTGACCTCGGAATTTTGGCCCGATCTTTTGGATCTGTACTCCTATCTGCACTAGCAGCACTATCTGATTCGGTTATGGATGTATGCATTTAGCCTTAAGTACTAACCGATTATACCAGGGGTCACAAACTTTTTTTTCACCAAAGAGCTTTTTCACCAGAAACTTTTTTTTTCCTGTGCATTTTCTCAAGAGAGCCAATGCAAAAAATTATTATTTTACTATTGTTATTATTTTACTAAACTTTTTCAATAACATTTCAATAACAATAACTTTATTTTACCCCTTAATATGATTAAATTCATTCACACTTTATTATGTACTTATTTATCACTATAAAGCTACTTTGAAACAATCTGTATCATATAAAGCACTATAAATAAAGGTGACTTGACTTGACACACAGTTTATTAACGGGACCAACAAACCCATTCTATCACCAAACTCACACCTGTAAATTTTCTGGACTGCTGAATGAACCGTCATCTGTGTCTGTCACGTTAGGCAGTGTGAGCAGTTTTCATATGTGTTTTCAGTAACTTTCAGAGATGGAGATAAGAGCTGAATGTTTGTGTAGTCTGAGCATGACTCAAATTCTTTGCTCTCCACTCAGGTATAAAAGTTCCTGTTGGTTCATTTGAACAATAAACTTGCGCCGACCTTGATAATTTCCAGTTTTATGGACGCCGTTAATATTTACTATACAACGGTTACTGGTAATATTCATGGCAAGTGCATTAATAGAATATGGACTTGTGATTTAGTTGTTAGTTTATACAGAATTCAAGCTGCTACTGTAAGCTGCTGTGTGAACAGAATGTTTCTGGAATCTGATCTGTAAGTAAATGTGGTTGTCATTTCCAAACAGTGTTGCCATAAAAACATAAGTGGTTTCGCATTGGTGTTGCACACAGCAAATTGGACAATTTGAAATATTATTGTAAATTGACTTTTCATCAACTTTGGTAGGCTGTACAAGGAAATAACTGTAATTGGCTTCGCGTTTTCTGCAGGAAAGTGATATCTAGTGATCTGGTGGAGGAAGAGACAACTGGTGAGCCACATGAATTTTGTCAAAGAGCCACATGTGGCTTGCAAGCCATTGGTTCCTGACCACTGGATTTGAAACTATTGTGTGTGTTGCATGCTTTGTTAGTTAGTCTAACCCCCAGAACAATACCAGACCCCCTAAGACCCATACCAAGACTAAACAACTCAAGGCCCAGATCCAGACCAAGAGTTGGCCAAATTTTACAGTTTTTTTCAATTGCTAACAAGCATTTAGCAATACTTATAGTACTTTTTCTAAACTCTTAACACAGCAACACACATACATCACACATGTGGCCAAATAGTTAATTTTCTGCCCAAAACCATATTTTGTTATATAAACACAAACTCTACATTTCAAAACGCTAAAAACCTTTTTCAACATATACTAACTCTATCAAAACACAGCAAACCTGATTCAAAATCGAGTCGTTCTGTCAAAACATAGCACTAGTTTTCTATTCAACATGAACATATAGTCAATCAAAGCGCAATGACTGTCAAAATACTAACAGTTGATGGCATTATGAAAACTGCATTACTTGTCATGTTTCGGTTCTAACTGGAGAAAATATGAAATCCATTGTTTTTATAATTCAGTTTCCTTTTACTACAGTAATAGTATAATGCATGTAAGCCATTCTACATTTTGGTTGAGTGTTGAATGTGTGCATTCTTGGCAACAGAAGTGAGTCATTATTTTATAGAATGTGCGGTAGAAAAAGAGAAGAAGAAAGTAACAGAATTGCTCAGGGCAGCTACTGGTCAGATGTGTCCCCTATGCAGAACTTCAGTGTTCCCCTTGGTTGAAATCTCTTTCTGGGGTTGGGTGTGTGGTGTTGATGTTGCCCCCATAGAGGGTGGGATGGTGTCTCCTTGGTAGTTGATGCCCTACACAGACCACATATTCTGCATATATGGAACAGTGGTAGTGGAATCGTTGTAGTAAAAGCTTTACATGAAGCTTGTACTGAAATGAAAACATGAAATTGCTGCCATTGATCAACAACAAATCCAACATACATGGCCTTTGGTTACTGTTGAAGCTTTTTTCCACCACAGAATAAAAAAAAGTATAAAAGGTAATTGTGACTTTTTATCTCACAATTCTATTTTATTATTTTGCAATTGTGAATTACATCTCACAATTCTGACTTTTTCCCCTCAGAATTGTGATATATAAACTATAGGAAGTGAGTTTTAAAAAGTCAGAATTGTGAGATAAAAAGACATAATTACCTTTTTTATTTTCTATTCATGGCAGAAATAAGCTTTCATAGGTTCCACGTGTAAGTGAAAAAAACAGAGATGCACAGTCCAGCATTCTTCCTCCTCTCCCATACCTCTTCTTCTCCCTTGTCCTGATCCAACTTCTCCTTTCCTCCTTCATCTATTCTATTCTTGCTCCTCTGTGTTGTTCTTCCTCCACACTGAACAAATCCGATTCAAAGAGTCCTATTTTACTGTGTGTGTCCATGTAATGGAAAGAAGTTCAACCCCTGACTATACTTCCAACTGAGATTGGAATCTGCTATTTCTCAATATTTCAGTGATCTGCTAATTAAAAATGCTTATCAATTGTTTCAGTATTTGTTTTATATATTTTTTTCAATACATTTGAGCTGCTGTTGTTGCAGAATTAGAGGTTTTATCCTATATTTAAAGATTGGAACATTGGGTCTTCATTTCTGACTTGCTGTGTTTAAGCATTTGCAAATAAGATGAGAAAGATCCATGATTTTGGTATGGGGTAAGCTTATATGAAAAGAAAATTTAAGCATTTAAGAAATGTGTTAATTGATTGCATTTTGTGTGAAAACGACATGAATTGTGTTAATGGTGTGGCCACAACAGACAGATGTTCTGCTAAATGTGTTTAGAGTTTTGAAAATGTGACTAAAGAATGGACAAAAGTATGTTAGCAATTGAAAAAAACTGTATATGCAGAGCCATGTTTTTTTTTTTTTTTTTTTCTTCAAATTCTATAACAACTTTGCTGTGGTAAATATCACCTTTAGTTCATTGGAGATACTTTGTCCACCAGCTTTTCAGCAGGGCAGAGCCATACCAAGTTCTAGACCACAAAATCAAGACTCTCTCTCTCTCTCTCTCTCCACAGGGTTTTTTTCGTAGAAGTATCCAGAAAAACATGGTGTACACATGTCACAGGGAAAAGAACTGTATTATCAACAAGGTGACTCGGAATCGCTGTCAATACTGCCGGCTACAGAAGTGCTTCGCTGTGGGGATGTCTAAAGAATGTAAGTGTTAAAAACCTTTATCCAATACATATACAAAACTTCATCTCAGGAGTTTGTCCCTTCAACAGATACATATTTTTTCCCCCACCTTTTCCATCAACTTTCACACTGTGGAGTTATCAGCAATGATATTATTCATTGTAAGTGATTTAGTAACCAAAAATATTGCACTGTAATATGCAATTGTCAATAAAATGTTGTGCCCTTTGTCTTTGAGATTCATTTAAGAGCTTTAACTGTTTTGTCCTTTTTTATAGTCAGCATAACTCGACTCATGTGAAGTCACAGCAGTTTTGTCAGAGGTGAGATGTGTTGGTAGCCCTGTTTAGTGCACTGTCCCATATTGTATTTCAACCCAATTTCGCCAGTGAATCACCAATGAAACCCAAATTCTTTTGTGCATTGGCTATAACTAGGTGTAAAACTTTTTGAGAATGGTTACATCATCCTACATGAGAATTGTTTTAGTGTGACATTAAATGGGTCCTGTATAAAATAAGAACAACTGAAATTTCTTTATAATCACAATTGCTTCTCTTAGATAGCAATGAGATTTTACGAGTTCACATATCCATATAATTAAATGGAGTAAAGTTATGCGTATTTGGCGTGCTGTCCAGGGAGAGGGCTCCGAGCTCGGAATTTTGGCCCGAACCCAGAGTACTCCCCCCGGTGTGGTAAAAGTAGATAGAACTTTAAGTGAGGAGATGGGGTGGAGGAGGGATGCTGATAAACTCTCAGATGAACAGAAGTCAGTCTGCTGAATTTATACCTTTTGACATTGGTTGAGTTGATTAACTGAATGCTCTCCACCTGTGCTAATTAGGTTAATTATCTGAACTTGCTCCTCCCGAATTTTGTTAATAAAACATCATTAAATGCAGCACGTTATTCATGAGAATAAGACCATAGTAAACTCGCATGTGTCTCCTCTAGTTTTAAAGTAGTAGATCTCAAAAATGTCTCAAGCTTACTTCCTTCCTCTTTTAGTCAATGTTCAATTTGATTGGTTGCTTTGAAGCTATACCTGCCTGAAACCAGACAGCTTTTAAGTGCACTAATTTTTTTCTTTAAAAAACATTTAATTGCTAAGCTCAATGTTTATCCCACTCAAAACCCTTACAGAAAAATGACTTGAGAATTTAAAAACATTAAGGCATAAAACTGCAACATTTGTATAGTTTTGCTCTGGGGTTATAAAACAAAAAGAAATGTGATTATTTGAACCTGGATAATATTCTATATGTAGCAAGTTCTTCATAGGAATCTATATGTAATGATTTCTTACATTAACCATTATCCCATTGAGTGGTTACTTAATTAAATATGTATGTGTTCACTTGAAAATGGACAAAAACAATGTTACAGTTCACAAGGATTCCAGTGTATCACTTTTTTCACCCGGAGTCGAACTGCAAATGTACCACTATGGCAAAATGTACGCATCATTGCTTTAAATTCAGAGTACTGCCATTCAAGTCATCTAAAGCAGTTTGCATTTTACACATTATTGCTGTTGTTTGATTGCATCAGCGCTTATGGCTCAGGTCGACTTCACACTCCATTTGGTGCAGGAAAAGAGATGATTCCATGCTCTTCTTCTGAATAAAAGAGCAATAAATACAGCAACATCACGGTCATCCTTCCATTTCCTGCTTTTTAGCACACTGGATGCAATTGACTCATTGAAGTTGAATAAGTACAGTAATGGCCAAAAGTGGTGTCTGGATGGGATATTTGTTTTTAATTATAAAAATATGAGGAAATATATTTTATATTTCTTTAAATATTTTAAGTATGGGAGAAGAACAAAACACTAAACTTGGTTAAGGTATTTATCTGATAAAATTATTTGACAAAAAGGCAAAATACAGTTATGGGTTTTATTTTACCATGCAAAAACATGCATAGAAAAACCAAAAGCTCACACGAAAAAACATGCATTGACTACAACTGTTAGGATTATGCTTGTTTGTTTCTGTTCTTGTGACCTAGTTTTCAAGTCTGTGTCTTTCGCATTCGGTTCAACTGTTCTTAATTAATTAGCTCATTAGTTTCCTCATTTGTTCGGGTATACTCCCTGTTTGGTTCAGTTCTATGTCTGGTCTTGTTGTTGTTTAGTGCAGTGTTTCCCAACCCTGTTCCTGAAGGCACACCAACAGTACACATTTTGAATGTCTCCCTTTTCTGAACCATATATTTCTGGTCTTGGAGTTTCTAATAACGAACTGATGAGTTGAATCAGGTGTGTTTGATTAGGAAGATTTGGAAAATGTGTACTGTTAGTGTGCTTCCAGGAACAGGGTTGGGAAACACTGGTTTAGTGGATATGTTTACCTGTTCTCCTTATGTTTCTTTTACGTGGATTTATTAAAGTCTGTTGATTCTGTATGCTCCTTTGTTGTGAACTCATTTATACTGCTACATATGTGACAAAAGACTAGACCAGTCCAAGGCACACCTTCCAGTGAGTGGTTCAAAGGAGGATTTTGCCGCATTTGTGGAGCGGGTGCTGGTTCATAACAGATTGGCTTTCACCATCTGCCACTTCCCTGCTGCTGTGAATAAGCTAAATTTGGACTAGGCTAATGTTTTGGATTTATTTTAGGAAATATTACATTTAAATGCCCCGTTACCGCAGGTCCCGTTCAGTCCAGAGTTTCCTGTGTTTCCAGAGTGGCTGCCCAAACTCCCTCTTCCACCTCCTCTACTAAATCCAGCTGATTCATCCGCCCTTCCTTTGCTGGTTCCTGTTAGTCCCTCGGCTCATCCACAGTTGGCCCCCTGCAGTGTGGAGGATTCGCCTCTGGTCTTACAGTTCCCATCTTCGCCTGATCGTGAGGATCCCCCATCTCTGCCTCCAGCCACAGAGCCCCAGGACTCAGCTCCACCATGGCCCGTCATCCCACCAGCTCCACCAGGCTCCCTCGTTCCCCCGTCTCCGCCTTAGTCAGATGTCACCCTTGCTCCAGCGCAGAGTTCCTGTCTCCTGGTTGCATCTCTGCCCTCCGTCCCTTTGGCTCCAGCGGGCTCTGCCTTTCTGCCAGCTCCACCGTTGTCCTCAGTCGCACTGGCTGCACTGCAGTCTCCATGAGCCGTCAGCTCCGCGTTGGCCCTCCGGACCTGCAGTGTCACCCTGGCTCTGTGTCTCCTCGACTACGTCTGAGTGTCCACCCCCGGCAGAGGACGCGCCTTTCAAGAGGGGGCGTAATGTTAGGATTATGCTTTATGTTTGTTTCTGTTCTTGTGACTTAGTTTTCAAGTCTGTATCTTTCTCATTCAGTTCACCTGTTCTTAATTAATTGGCTCATTAGTTCCCTCATTTGTTCTTATTCTTTGTCTGGTCTTGTTGTTGTTTAGTGGATGTGTTTGCCTGTTCTCCTTGTGTTTCTCCTACATGGATTTATTAACCCTCTGAGTTCTGCTGGATCTTTTCCTCATGACAGCAGAAACCATTTAAAATGCTCTGTAATTTTTGGCCATACAGATTAGTGTAAGACATCATTATAAAATATAAAGAGTCTACTTTTATTTGTGTACACAAAATAACAACAAAATTGTGTTTTTGTAAAATAAAGAAACTAAACAGTGTGCGCTTTCAGCTGTCTCTGTCTCCGCGAGAAACTTTCTGAAACACGTCTGAATAATGAACTGAAACAGCTAATACTTATCACACAGACATGAGAGAAATGTCTTTAGAAAGCTTGAAGTGTCTACTTTTAAATGTAGTAAGTCCTAGTGAAAATGAATATTCTGTTTATTTAGTCCTTATGAAACTAATGAGAGGTACAGTCTTCTCTGCCTGGCTTCATTATCTGTAATGTGACCACACCCATGGGCAGCACAGCCTTTGACTTGCAAATCGTCCACGTGTGAGGCACGCTAACCTGTAAACGCCCCCATCACCTCAAAATAAAGCATCAGCTTCATCGTGATTCCTCTGCTTTTCATCTAGTTTGGAAGACATGCTGTGAGTTTACCTTAAATTTACCTCGGAAGAAGAAGAACGCGATTGATATCCAGCGGAGGTAAGTCAATTATACCCACTTACATTAGTAAACGTGTTATTGTTATAAACTGTAACATGTTAGAATGTTTATACAGTGTTTACTGTGAAATACTGCGTTCATGAATATCTGCTCAAACATATGTTTATATTGCGCTAAGTAAACAATGTTTCATAAAGTAAATGTTCTTTATAAGTCACTTTGTGACTTTGTAAGTCACTTACGATATGCATTTGAAAAGCAAAACACGCTCACTTCATAACGTCATGATTAAGGCTTGACATTAATGGCTCGTTTCCACTGAGCGGTACGGTTCAGTTCGGTACGGTACGGTACGCAATTTTTGCCGTTTCCATTGTCAAAAGTTGTGAATGGTACCCTAATTCTGAACCGTACCGTACCACTTTTTTGGGACCCTTTCGTTGGGGTACCAAGCACAACAGTACCGTACCAAAAGGGTGGAGCTACACTCTGCAGAACGTTGATTGGTTGACAGAGAATCGTCACTTGCACGTGCTACAAGGGGAATGACAACACAAGAGGCGCCACACACAAATGTTCAGGCAACGCATGCATTGATTATCTTCACTTCATGTAGGCTATATAACAAAACAAAATATAAAACACAACCCTGCCTATTTTCGTTTTTATTTAAAAAAATATGAAACCTATTAATATGTGGTTCAGGCAATATGGGCATGTACTCTGATTATCTTCACTGTACGTAGCCTATAATAAAATGAATTAAGACAAAACAACCTTCTCTTTTTGTTAAAAGTCAGTTTTAATTATCAATAATAACCATTATAAAAGTATAAGTATAAAATATGACAAGTTATACAATAAGTGTCACAGACACGTCAGGTTCCAACGTCACCCAATCACAGCGCGCACCTTCTCCAGAATACTGATCACCGCCACCTGCACCTCATCACTCTCCTCATCAACAGCACTATAAAGCACTCACGCACACAGCACTCCACGTCCGGTCTCGTTTGCATACCCTACATGTTTATGCTTACCTCAAGGACTCCGCTTCGCATACCTACCTGTCTCCATTGTGTCGATTCCCATTGTGTGCCTCGTCTGCTCCGTGAGTGTGTTCCCGTCAGCTTCCAAGTGCTCCAGCGATCTCCAGTCTCCAGCGTCTAACTCCCTGCAAAGAAAAGGACAGTAACTATCCCACTTGTTATCAGTTCAAGTCAAACTACTACCAGTTCTCTCACCTGTTTCATTCTCCTTGCTCTCCTGTGGTCAAAATAAAGACTGTGTTACACTATACCTGTGTCTGTCCTCCGTCTACTGTAACAGAAGACCGGACCAACACCGTTGACCCAGGATGAGCCAACCCGACCCCTTTCAGGATTTGGTGGATGCGCTCCGGCGCACGCTGACCGTCCATCCATCGCCACCATCTCCAGTTCCTCCATCTTCACGTGCACCAGCACCAGCTAGCCCCACAGAGCACGTCAACACACCTCCTTCACTGCCGCCGTACGCCAGTCCCATGGCCAAACCGGCGCCCTACTCAGGATCGGCGGAGGATTGCAGCGGGTTCCTGCTGCAATGCACACTGGTCCTGGAGATGCAGCCGCACCTGTACCCGAGTGACACGCCAAAATAGCGTTCATTATCTCTCAGCTCAGCGGCAAAGCATTGAAGTGGGCCGATTCCATCTGGTCCCAGCAGGGCGCTGTAACCCAATCCTACTCTTCGTTTATTTCCCACTTCCGGGAGGTATTCGGGAAACCCATCACAGACTCTTCAGCTGGTGAGAAACTCTATAATTTGAGACAAGAATCTATGTCCATTTATGATTATGCTTTGCAATTCAGAACGCTTGCGGCCCTCAGCGGATGGAACGAACAAGCCCTGATAACGAACTACCGGCAAGGATTGGAACCTCAGGTGCGGCTGCAACTCGCTGCATGCGAGGACAACATCGGCCTAGAAAAGTTCATCCAGCTCTCCATCCGCTGCGCCACTCGCATGCAGGTGTGCCTCCAAGAGCACCAGGACCAGTTCTTCTCCACCGTGCCACTCTGCCGATCCGAACCCGTCAGCACTCCAGAACCAGCGCAAGAACCCATGGATGTAGTAAACTCTCGTCTATCCTATGAAGAACGCCGCCGCCGCCTCACCCTTCGTCTCTGTCTCTACTGTGGTGAACCGGGGCATGTGATTGCAGCATGCCCCACACGACCGCCTCGACCCCTGGTGAGTGCCATTATTCCTGCTACTCGTAAAATGAAACCACTCACTACTGCCGTCAATCTTACTGCCGCCAATGTTTCCCTTACAGTGGTCGCGCTCATCGACTCGGGGTCCGCCGGCAACTTCATCTCTGGTGCCCTCTGTCATCAACTCCGTATCAAGACCTCTCCGTCTCCGACCATCTACAAGATCTGCTCCATAACCAGCCGACCCCTGAGCCGTAAGCACGTCCGCTCCGTGGCAGGTCCTGTTAACATTCAAGTTGGACTTCTACATCAAGAAGAGGCGCATCTGCTGGTTCTGGAGGACTCCACCGCTGACGTGGTTCTGGGGCGCCCCTGGTTGGAGCAGCACAATCCGACCATCTCCTGGAAGACGGGCGAAGTCCTGAAGTGGGGCGACACTTGCTTCAAGCACTGTTTGACGGATCTGCCAGTTCCACCAATTTCCTCACCTGATCTCTCTCTCTGCGCCACGTCCATCGAAAGTCCTGTTGAACAACGTTCTGTTGAAATCCCCGAGTGTTACGCCCCCTTCAGTGACGTATTTTGCCCTCAGCGGGCTTCCAAGCTGCCTCCACACCGGCCATGGGATTGTGCCATCGACCTGCTTCCGGGTGAACCAGTGCCCAAGGGAAAGATCTACCCTCTTTCCATCCCGGAGGAGAAGGCCATGGAGGATTACATCAAGGAAGCCCTCGCCCAAGGTTACATCAGGCCGTCTACTTCCCCTGCTGCTTCCAGTTTCTTCTTTGTGGCTAAAAAGGACGGAGGCTTGCGGCCCTGTATTGACTACCGAGCACTCAACAAAATAACTGTGAAATTCCGTTACCCCCTTCCTCTCGTCCCAGCGGCCCTAGAACATCTCCGTGGTGCCACTGTGTTCACAAAGTTGGACCTCCGCAGCGCGTACAACCTCATCCGGATACGTGAGGGGGACGAGTGGAAGACCGCCTTCATCACCCCTACTGGCCACTACGAGTACTTGGTCATGCCGTATGGACTAGTCAACGCCCCCTCCGTATTCCAGGACTTCATTCATGAGGTGCTCCGGGAGTTTCTCCACCGGTTTGTCCTGGTCTACATAGACGACATTCTCATCTACTCCCGGAGCCAGGCCGAACATCGGCAACACGTTGCGGAGGTCCTCACCCGCCTTCGCCAATACCATCTGTTCCTCAAGGCCGAAAAATGCACTTTCCTTCAACCTTCCGTTTCATTCCTGGGATATAACATCGACCACAGTGGCATCCGGATGGACGAGAGGAAGGTGGAATCCATAACCAACTGGCCAGAACCCACCACCATAAAAGAACTCCAGCGTTTCCTCGGTTTCTCAAATTTCTACAGACGTTTCATCAAAGGTTACAGCTCTATCGCCCATCCACTCACCAGTTTACTCCGCAACCAGCCCAAGTTTCTGTCCTGGACCCCGGCAGCCACCAACGCCTTCAACCAGCTCAAAGAAGCCTTTACCACCGCTCCCTTACTCGTACATCCTGACCCAGAGAAACAATTCATTGTTGAAGTGGACGCGTCTACCACTGGAGTGGGAGCGGTGTTATCGCAGCAGCAGGGGACCCCAAGTAGACTCCATCCATGCGCCTTCTTCTCCCGCATGCTCAGCCCGGCGGAAGTCAACTATTCCATCGGAGACAGGGAACTTCTAGCGGTCAAGCTTGCCTTGGAAGAGTGGAGGCATTGGCTGGAGGGAGCCAAACATGCTTTCCTAGTATTAACGGATCACAAAAACTTGGAGTACCTTCGCTCTGCGAAAAGATTGAACCCTAGACAAGCTCGCTGGGCCATGTTTTTCTCCCGCTTTAACTACACGATCTCCTTCCGCCCTGGTACGAAGAATGTAAAAGCGGATGCTCTCTCCCGTCTACATGCCCCTGAGGAAAAGACTGAGGAACCAGAACCCATCATTCCTAGCTCCCTCATCGTGAGCCCCATAACATGGTCAGAAGAGACCATTCCCTCCTCCAATGCCTCCACTAACCCTCCGCCAGGCTTGCTCTATCTTCCACGGACACGACGCACTCCCACCATTCACTCAGCCCACACGTCACTTGGCACTGGTCACCCGGGGGCCAATGAGACCCTCTCGTTGCTGAAAGAACGCTTCTGGTGGCCAGGGATGGCGGCCGACGTCAGAAGGTACGTGCAGGGCTGCAGGGAGTGTGCCATCTCCAAGTCTCCTCGTCATCTGCCAGCTGGTCACACCTAGGAGTGGACTTCATATCTGATCTTCCTGTCTCAGACGGATACACCACCATCCTAGTTGTTGTGGACCGGTTCTCAAAGTCATGTCGTTTAATTCCACTTCCTGGATTGCCTACTGCAATGGAGACCGCCGAAATACTCTTCAACCAAGTCTTCAGATATTTCGAATTCCAGAGGATATCGTCTCCGACCGAGGGCCTCAGTTCATATCCCGTGTATGGAAGTCCTTCTACTCACTCCTAGGTGTGGCCATCAGCCTAACATCTGGATATCACCCCCAGTTGAACGGGCAGATGGAAAGGAAGGTTCAGGAGATTGGCCGCTTCCTCCGTACCTTCTGTCATGACCACCAGGACTCTTGGAACCAGTTCCTGGGTTGGGCCGAGTACGCCCAAAACTCTCTCCGACAGTGAACTACTGGGCTTACACCGTTTCAATGCGTACTCGGTTACCAACCCCCACTGTTCCCCTGGGATGGGGAACCCTCCAACGTTCCGGCAGTGGATTACTGGTTCCGAGAGAGCGAGAGGGTCTGGGACTCAGCACACCACCAGCTGCAACGAGCCCTGCGCAGACGCAGAATGGTAGCCGACCTCCGACGTTCCAACACCCCGGTCTTCCAGCCTGGTCAGATGGTCTGGCTATCCACCCGTGACATCAGACTGCGTCTGCCCTGCAGAAAGCTGAGTCCCAGGTTCATTGGCCCATTCCCCATCGTCAAGCAGGTCAACCCGGTCACCTATCAACTCCGCCTTCCACAAGGGTACCGTATACATCCAACTTTCCATGTGTCACTCCTCAAAGCCCACCATCCCTCTGTTCTTCTCACAGGACCTGACGTGGCTCCCGCCGAACCCCCCCCTTCCACTCATCCTGGAGGACGGAGCTGCGTACGAGGTTCGAGAGATCTTGAACTCCCGGCGTCGTGGTGGTCAGCTTGAATACTTGGTGGATTGGGAAGGATATGGTCCCGAAGAACGCTCCTGGGTCCCAAGGAACGACATCTTAGATCCCAGTTTACTCCAAACCTTCCACGACAGTCACCCTGAGAAACCGGCACCGCGGGGAAGAGGACGACCACCACGGCGTCGGGGTTCTCGGCCCTCTGGAGCGGGCCGTGGAGGGGGGGATACTGTCACAGACACGTCAGGTTCCAACGTCACCCAATCACAGCGCGCACCTTCTCCAGAATACTGATCACCGCCACCTGCACCTCATCACTCTCCTCATCAACAGCACTATAAAGCACTCACGCACACAGCTCTCCACGTCCGGTCTCGTTTGCATACCCTACATGTTTATGCTTACCCTTAAGGACTCCGCTTCGCATACCTACCTGTCTCCATTGTGTCGATTCCCATTGTGTGCCTCGTCTGCTCCGTGAGTGTGTTCCCGTCAGCTTCCAAGTGCTCCAGCGATCTCCAGTCTCCAGCGTCTAACTCCCTGCAAAGAAAAGGACAGTAACTATCCCACTTGTTATCAGTTCAAGTCAAACTACTACCAGTTCTCTCACCTGTTTCATTCTCCTTGCTCTCCTGTGGTCAAAATAAAGACTGTGTTACACTATACCTGTGTCTGTCCTCCGTCTACTGTAACAATAAGAAATAAAGACAAGCAAACAATTTAGTCAAATGTACAGCGTGCGCACTACAACGGTAAAGTAAAATAAATATAAAAAGTTATAAAACTTTGCTTTGCCCTCAGCAAAAACGATTTGCCCGGGAACAAATTATAAATTCATGAGACCAAAGATTGCCCGTTATACACAAGATGAATGATATATTTTTAACCACTACAGAGACATCTGAGCCAGCGGCAAATTTCAGAAGGACTAGCCGAGATACAGCTGCTCTCGGCTGCGTACATTAGCACCAAGCGCCCGGTGATCGCCTGGATCTCACAACTCCGACAACGTCAGATCAAATTTTCAAATAGGCGCTATCTTTATAAATAAACCACAGATTTCAGGTTTAAACAACTACATTCTCACCTGAAAAACTTTTAAAACTACATTTCATGACACAATAAAATAGTTTTTAAATTATTAAACGAGGCATAACACCCGCCAAATGCGGGTAGATTTCAGCTGTGGTGGGTAAGACAGCCACTCCCACTAGCCACATTAGCGGGTTGAATATAATTTCAGCCTACAGCCAAATGAAAGGTAGCTATGCTCGTTGTAGCACAAATTACAATCCGATCACAATTCTTTATCGATTAACTTGCAGTTAGTGAAGGCGGGATCGACGGAATTGAGCTGAATGACACACAACAGAAGCGCTCTCTCGAGTGTGCTCTCTCTCTGTCGCATGCATGATCAGATCTCCTTGCGCCTGAATGGTCAAATGGTCAAATACACGAGCACACAGATGTCATAATGTCCATCGTCTGGAGTATCTCACATGGATACAGTCGGTTATGGCTTAAGTGCATGTAAACAGGTGGGTAAAAAACTGGAAATGTGTCAGTGTATTACGTACATGCATTCAGCAATCTGTATGTCATTAATGTTAATCAAACAACAAAAGATGTTAAATAAATGTTAACTAAACCTACTGTATCTGAAAAAGAATTTAGGCTATTTAATTTACTATTGTATTTGAAATTTGCTAATTTGCTTCTTTGTTCTTTTTATATAGCCTAACAAAAACAACTTATACAATTATAAAATGTATCATATTATGGTCATATTACCCACCCCTTGTCCACCCGTACATACAAGCTGATATACCATGTAGGCCTAGTCTTGATTTAGGTGGTTAATCTGCATTTGAAAGTTTGAAAGGGTTTTAAATCTAGCTAATCATGTAAAATGACTCAAAATCAAGTAATTTTAGCATGCCAAAGTCAACTTTAATCATATAAAATGTAATTTCACAACAGCAAAATTGTGGCCAGTGAAAATGCTGAGTGGCTAGTAACTTTGGAAAACCACAAGCCACATTGGCTGGTGAGCAAAAAAAGTTAATGTCAAGCCCTGGTCATAATTATAATCATTATTATTTTCATTTGGGATCTGAAGTGGCTTCTTATCATAGAATGAGGCAGACAGTATATTATTTTGAAGTATTCTAATAAATTAATGCAATGAGTTGCATCATAAATATACATTATTCTAATGAAAATATCCAACATGGCTTGAAGAACACAGATAAACGATATACTCTCACAGATTGTGTTCTTCTTTTTATTCAGTGATAGTGATATCACTACAGTGATAGTTGTATTATGGATATCCTTGAACAGCATGTTATTTTACTTCTGTGGGGCATATTTGGACTTTCTGCATGAGGCGCCCTACGGCTTCCAGTATGAATTAAACATACATAATATTTATAATGATTTATAGTAATAGGCCGCCTGCTTTTTTGCCCAAAAAATAAACGTTTTCTGTAAAGTAAAACAATTATTATTATTATTTTATGCAGCCCTACAAGTAGGTACAACAAACCTGGTGTTCTTTATAGTTTATGTGCATTTTAAATCACAATTTTAACCAGAAAAATCACAATTAGATGCAGCCCTAGTTGCTTCTGATATCAGCATGTTCACAGTTGTTTTGTTGTTGTTTTTTACAGGAACCAGGTGCCACTGATGAGTCATGTTGAAACTGGTTTTCTCTAAGAGCACTGTACCAACATCAGTAAACTGCACTACATGAGCATGGTAAAATGAAGAAGAAAAAAACACCTTGGAAATGACATATATGTTGAACAGGAACTGTTTCAGGAATGGCACAAAGGTGTGTGACTGTTCAAGTCTCTGTCTTTAGATAAGTATGCTCAATAATGTGCCTTTTTGGCCTTTGTTTTGTATATTTGGATTATGTTGTGTTGTAAATAAAATACATTCATTTAAAAAGCCATTCTTTTAAATCTCCTCACATTCTTTGTTCTAGTTCCATCGCAGTCCTATTCAGCTGATAGGCCCATTAGGGGAGGGTCTTTGTCTTCCCAGGAAACACATCATTATTCATGATAATTCACGCCCTCCCCGCATACAGCCTTCTGACACAAAACATGTTTTTTAAAATCAGTTTATTGTTTAATGTGAATGAGTGGGATTCATTTTGAAGCAAAAAATATAGCCTACATCATACATTTTTCAAAAGTCTTGTGAACAAATGTTCAATATGGGATTTGTGGCCTTATTTCAGTGACTTAAAAATATATACTTTTTTCACAAAAAATGCATAAACATTATTTCTCAAAACTACAAACTTTTACATACATGCTGCTCATATATTTTTGTAGCAGAGTTTGTGCTGAATACAGTGTAAATCAGACTTTAGCCATGAAAATGTTAAAAATAACAAAAACAAGCACAAATGTCAGGGCATGTCAAAACACCTCCAGGGCCCAGAGGGATAAAGACTGTTGATTTTGTATTCTCCTTCGTTGTGAGTTTATTTATACAGCCACAGCATGACAACAAAATAATCAGTTAATAATAATTTGTTGGTTCTCTCTTGTAATTACATGTTCATAATTTCTTTATATGACCACCCCACCAAAAGTATGTCCTCACAATTTGGCATGTTTCATTGCATTACCGCAAATAAAACAACTGACTCCAAGCACAGCAACACAATATGCATACAAAATCTTTAACATATTTTTTAGTGATATTTGAATAAAGGGTAAAGATGTCAATTTTCTTAGGCCAGACCACTTTTGGCTATTACTATATGTAGCAGCTCAGTCATAGATATAGATGGACCTCAGTTGAAAGGCCTGTTTTACACAAAAATTCAGCAAAAATAAAATGTGTTTGCATGTGGTTTGTGTTCAGACCAATGCAAAAAAAAAAAAAAAAAAAAAGCAGTACACAAGAACAGTGGGATAATATGCTATTTACTATCAGGATGGTGATATCGCAGATCTTTCCATGACACCTGCTTGTCATGGAGAAGGACCAAAGTCAGACACAATTAACAGATTTTTTTTATTCGCAATTATGTTTATCAGGCAACACCAAATACAAGAGCTATTCACTGTTACCTTGCAAAATTGTATGCTTTGGGCACATGACCAACAGTGCAACACTTACTGGTTGGCCAGTTTCATTCGCTGTGTGATGGAAAAGAGATTAAAACACCTTTCCATAAAAAAAATTGCATCACATTATTATTACTATTATTATACATTTTATTTATAGGCGCCTTTCATGACACTCTGGGACACCTTACAAATTCCATAAAACAATGAGATTAAACAATAAAGCCAATACAACAAACAGACATTGAAATCACATAAAAGCCTGCCTAAACAAATACGTTTTAAGACTAGACCGGAAGACTTGAACTATTGCGAACTTCTACAGGAAGGTAGTTCCATAAATGGGGACCCGCATAACCAAAAGCTCGTGACCCCATGGAAGTTGACCAAGTGTGTGGGAGAACAAGAGTAAGTGCTGAAGCCGATCTTAGATTGCGGAAAGGAGTGTGTATATGAAAATCTAGAAGATATGAAGGAGCCAAATTGTTAAGTGCTTTATAAGTTAAAAGTAAATTTTTAAAATTTACATGGAATTTAACTGGGAGCCAATGCAAATTTTGTAAAACAGGAGAGATAGGTTCAGAGATAGAAGTTTTGGTAATAACTCGAACAGCGGCATTTTTTACCAACTGTAATTTGTGAAGAGATTTGGAAGGAAGCGCATAAAACAAAGCTTTTACAATCAGAGATAAAAAAAAAAAAAAAAAAAATCAATCGTTTCACTCCGACCCAGCAAGCAATTTTATGTCTATTAGACATCTAATAGCCGTCAAAACATAGCCCGGCCGTCTAGGCTAAAACAAGGCAAAATTTGGGCTGTCAGTGAAAATCTAATAGACGTCTAACCATAACCCAAAAATAGACTAGTCATCAATTAGACGATTATTAGACGACTACATATATGTGTCTAATAGACGGTGAATATGGATCTAGGCTAAAACGAGGCAAAATTTGGGCTGTCAGTGAAAATCTAATAGACGTCTAACCATCACCAAAGAATAGACTAGTCATCAATTAAACGACTATTAGACAACTACATATTTATGTCTAATAGACGGTTAATAAGGGTCTAGGCTACAATAGGGCAAAATTTGGACTGTCAGTGAAAATCTAATAGACGTCTAACCATAACCCAAAATTAGACTAGTCATCAATTACACTACTAATGAATGATTACATCTATACATGCAATAGACAACAAAATAATGGCTAAAGGATTATTTTCACTTAAATATAACAGGTTCTCATAAATGACAATCCGTCCAAACAAATTAAATATAAAAGGTTTTATTTAGAAAAAGAACTCAAGATAATACACAATGATAAAAAATAATAAATTAAATTTTACAAATACAATACAAATAAACATTAAAAGAAAATTACAACGTGTAACATAATAAAAATATAAAACAAATTGACAAAAAAAGTTAAATAAAAATGTTAACAATATTTTTTGGTTTATAAAACAACCTGATTAATTTTCAGTTCCATAAATTCCATGTTTTATGTAAAGCACTTTGAATTACCTTGAACATTGTTGTTGAAATGTGCTAGCCTATACAAAATAAACTTGCCTTGCCATATGAAAAACTCATATTTTTCTTTCATAATGATCAAAAGATTAAAAGATATACAAGGCTTCCATAACAAATAATAGTAGAGTGTTTACCCCCTTGTATTTAGATAATTACAGAGTTTTAGGGCACAAGGAAACACTACAGTACATATGCATGTGTGTTAATTTAACCACGTTTTACTCTGAGTCTGCACTGTTACCCGCTAAAATGTCACGGCATGTACATAAATAATAAACACATGTCAAAATGAAAAACACAGATACTTACAAGACCAAAAGCAGGAAAGAATTTGCTTTAACATTTGCTGTTGCTTGCTCCCCGTCTCCAACAGTTGTAAAATGCGGAAATGTTTATCGCGAGATCTGGCAACAGTGATCGAGAGCTAACGTTCAAGTCTCGCGTTGCCAATGGTCATGTCTCAGTAGAGCCACAGTTGCCATCTAGCGGTTGAGAATTGTAAATTTTTATTTAACTACATATAGACTATGTCATGAAATGCCACTTAAACCTTGTAGAAATCGTTGACATTGCGAACATGTGAGATATCAACCATCGCAAGCACTTCCTGTCCAAAAACTACAATAAATCAGGATTGACTATAGGTGGGCTACAAACAGCCGGTCTGACTACGAGCTAAATTGTGGCTACGCACAGCCTACACAATATAACATGTCAAAGATGTGCAACCAAACACCTTGTAATCACTGTTGACTTCACTTACATGATGCAATATCATACAAATCGCAAGTTATTTTGGCAAAAACGACATGTAACCAAAGCAAAGATTATTTTGGCTAAAAGTGGGTTACACATAGCCGGACTATATCGGGTCTATAGTTAACCGAGACGGTGAAATGACGGCTATTGCTTGCTGGGGAGCAGAATCTGTATTTTAACGTTTCTGTTCCAGCATTCCTTCTGTATTATTAACGTTCCGAAATTGGTTTGTTTAGAAAAAATGAAGAGTATTTGCCGTCTTAGCCAATAGACCTACCTATCTTTTATAATAAGATTCTGTCCAAATGTAAACCTATTAAACAAAAGGAAAATCTATCAATGGGTTATAAAGTATTTTTTTCAAGATATTTTAAAATGTTTGCTGCATGGTTAAAAATACCGATGCTATTCCTGAAAGGAAAAAAGATATGTCGCGTATACGTCGCATTTTATTATGGCCTAATGTAAGTTATCGGTAGGCCTAAATAAAATAAAATGTATACAAATAGCCTAGCCTATATATAATATATAACATAATGTATGTTTACAAACATTATAATTATGAACAAAACTGCCCTATTTTATTTTACCACAAAACCTCTAAAGTTAACAGCCTATTCAGGCTAAATACACGTCAAGCCAAAACAAATTTTTAAAAAAAATCTCTTTTCTGTTTTAACACCATTCCATTGCTATATTCAAGGCGAAAAACAGGTTTATTTATTAGAATTAAAACTAAATAAGATGCTAAACGAATTAATTTAAAGTGAATCTGAAGCCTACCTTTCACTGTTTCCATTTTCGAGACGAATGCTAAACTATTATTTATTATGTAAGCTTTGTACTTTACTCACATTATCAACATCATTCTTCACATAACAGTATAGTGAGTCGGTGGTCATGGGTGGTAAACGGCAGATTGTATTACAGAATTGAATTGAGCAGTGTAACGTTTTATATGTTTGGTTGATGGCATTTTATTTTAATTATTTAACAGGCTGCGATATCAAGTAAGCAGTGCAAGAATTTGTGCACGCGCATAAGGCACCGGCGCGGCCACTGCATTTCCCCCCCTTCTAAGACAGTAAACTGTAGGCTACTGCGTAATTTATGGTCATACAGATAAAAGCAAGGCATAATTCATACATTTACACTCAAAAGACACTTAAATAACGAAAACAAGCAGAATGTCTGTTTCCTTTCCTAAATCTTTGGAGTGCGCCACAATGAACCATTTTCGTTTTGTTAATCTGTAGACCTAATTATATAATGAAATATCGCGTAGCCTATAGGCCTAATTATTCCCTTATATTGTGTTATGTAGGCCTATAGTTTTATTCTGTTTTCTCTGTTCACAGAAGCGCTGCATGTGCATGATGTGACGCTGTGTGAACTTATGATCTCCTGCAATTTTCGCTGGTTTCAAAACGCACAACAAGCTGCATATTAGCCTACTTGACATTCATTTTCACTTAAATTTAGGCCTAATGCTTGACGGTTGGTGACATATCATCGGAAAAAATAAAGCCAGGGCATTGCCATTGTGACTTACCTAACCTATGATGACTTGACAACTGAGCCTGAGCGCATCAGCACGGGCATTTCACTCACTGTAGAGCCTGAGCGCGGGCATTTCACACACTTTGGATGCATCAGCGTCACATGTGCATAGGCTGTACTATTTGGATTCGTGATTGGTTGACTGCCAAATCAAAATATTAAATAGAACGACAAAATAACGTTATTAACCGGTTAATGGCCATTTCAAATTAAATTAAATTTGATTTAGTTTCTGTTTCTGGTTATGCTCCAGTCAAAATTTCGTTAGTTTCCAGTTTTCGTTTTCGTTCCTTGAACTGGTTCAGGGCCCTGATTACAATACTTGATTCGTGATGTTATAATAGCATGCACAAGAGTAGCCGTACTCTTGAGTGAAAGGACAGGACGCAAACGATTGATATTCCTAATATGAAAGAATGCAGAACCTGTAATGACCTCACTGAGATTATATGTAGTGCTTCACAGCTGAAAGATTCCTAGAACACTTGATAATAAACACTTGGGGAGGGGGAGGTAATGTTACATTCACACCTTCCCGGATTCCAGTTCCCAGCATCCTCCTGTTCTCCACACCTGTCTGCACTTCCCTCATCAGTCTTCCCGCCATCTCCCCGGATTCCCAGCACCTGTTGTCCTCGTCAGCAATCCCTTTAAGTTGGACTCACTCCCTGCACTCCTTGTCTATGATATTGTTTAACTTAGTGTGTTACGCTGTATATCTATTCCTTGTTTACTATTAAAGCCTATCTAATTGTGGAATTCCGTACTCGACTCGTCTCTGCAGCAACGCACATAACACCATGACACCAAACAAAACAAAAAAAATTGGAATAACCATACAGGAAAACAGTGAGTGTAGAAGTGCTCTGATGTAGTGCTTAATGATCTGGAATTAACTAAAAACTGAACTAAAAAGGTCAACCACCTTTTGATTAATAATTGATCAACTCTGAGCTCTTCATGAAAGTGAAAGCTAAATAATACTTTTTATGGAATGTTTTGGGTTTAAAACAAGCTATTTGAAACTGTGATATGCTGACACATAACACATACAGTAATTTTAAAATGTTCTCTCTGTCTGTACAGTAATACACTTATTGTAAAGGTCTTAGAAGTATGGCATGCCTGGAAAAATCTAAAATTGAAAGTTCTAATTTTTAGATGATTGATATGGACAATCAAATCAAAGTAGGCAGGGCTTACTGTTCACAGAAGCAGAGCGTGAATTCCAAGTCACCTTTATTTATATAGCGATTTTTACAGTGCAGATTGTATCAAAGCAGCTTTACATTGATAACTGGTACATAATTTTTGCTGCACAGCAGCTCTTCAAGAATAGTGTCAATGCAGGCAGATCAAAGCACTGTTGAATACATGTCAAGAATACTGTTGAATATCAAATGTCAAGTCAAATGTCAAGTGTCCCCAACTAAGCAAGCCAAAGGCGACAGCGGCAAGGAACCCAAACTCCAACAGGTGACATCAGGTGGCAAACAAGTGGCAAATAGGTGTTAAAATGGAGAAAAAAAAAAAGAGAAACCAGGCTTAGTCGGAGGGCCAGTTCTCCTCTGGCGAACAGTGCTTTGTTACGAATCAGGTTGCTATCATAAATCTGATAGGATCGCAACATTCAAAGTATTTATTTCAGTTCCATCCAGTTGAGGATCGTATTCATCACGCCGGTATGGATGGTTTGTTGAGGAACTGTGCTACTGGCTGTCGTGTCGATGAGGCCTTCACAGTGGATGATCTAGTCGACTCGATCTCTGCTGACACTTCAGGGCTGCGTTGTGGTCGTGTCCAATTGAGGATCGTATTCATCACGCCGGTATGGTCGGTTTGTTGAGGAACTGTGGCGCTGGCTGTCGTGTTGATGATGTCTTCACAATGGATGATCTAGTCGACTCGATCGTTCCAGTGGGAAGCGTCAGTTTAACGTTTAAAGAGAGTGAGGTAAGATAAATAGCGAAACGTCAACTGTTTTGCGAGAGAAATTTTAAATGACCGACAGTAACATCCAGTAATGCAAATTACTCTATTTTTTCTCAAATATGGCTGTTTTGAATTGAAAACATGGATTTACGTGATTCATGTAATTCCTAACATGACGAGACAAGAAACATTTTCGACATAGGCATAACAGGGGTGGAAATGGGGAGTAACGCGGGGGGACGGCGTCCCGGGAGTGAATTTCGAGGGGGGACGGCGTTCCAGTTCAAATTGGTTTGATTTTTTTATAGAAATTAAGGAATTTCTGTATTTATTCACTCCATAGCCTACGAAAATGAAACCGATTCAGTGCAAAAACATAGCTCAATAAAATTGCATGATTAATCATAAAAAGATCGCAATCTGAATTCAAACACCCACACGATCTTACTCATTGCTCAAAGTGGGCCGGTATGCACCGGCACTTCTCTATTTTAATCTGTAGCGTACCCACGTTTTGTCTTGCATACCGGCACTTCTCACATGTTGCCGGTACTCTAACCACCACACCGAAACATAGAATCGGGCTGTTAATTAATTGTATAAATTGCGCATTCTGAGCTTTAATAAGCATGAGTGGCGCACTGCGCGCGAATCACCGCAGGCGCGTTCACCAGCGCGCTCCAAAAGTGTAATAAGATTTGCGCGAGCCATTCCTATGATAAAATGTGAAACCCATTTGAATTCTATTGAGAATGTAGTAAAATGCTATGGAGAAAGTCAAACATGATCTAAAGACAGCCACTAAAAAGACTGATGAAAAGGGGGGAAAACATGATGATGATCCTGCAAGCTTTTTAAACTTCTCATGACCACCTTTCCTAGAATTTATCACGTTCTATTGTATTTATTGTGGTACATTTTAACTAACTTGTTTAAGAATTTAAAATATATAATCTATTAAGGCAATAGATTTAAAAAAGAGAGAAGAAAGTTAACATTGCCCTAAGCATGCAATGAGGAGCCATCAATGGTCTAGCTGCAAATTATATCCTTATTGTTACAAATGGTTAAAGGTGATAGAGAGGATTTTTTCGTCGACTGAAAATCCAAAGACTGTTACTGAGTTTTTGAAATGAGCGCATGCGTAAGAACAACCCCCCTCCTTCACAGCTCATTTCAAAGGAACGCCTCCCAAAACTCGTGCACAAGTATTGGAACACGAGTGTTTACCACCGGCATTCGCTGTGTCGTGTTTTTTGGATTCATTATGTCGGACTCACCGCAGGTAACTCATAATCTGCAGTTGTTACTCCTGTCTCCTGACAAAAACATTGCATGCGGCGCCTGTGGAGTGTGGAAAGTTACTGGAGCGCGCAGCCACGCACGTCTCTCACAAGGAACGTCACGGCAGTGATTGACAAGCCAGAGGGCCAATCGTTTACGCGATGATCGCGTAAACGATTGGCTGATGTTTTTAAGGCCCTACCTCATGCACAGATGATGTATATTAATATTATTACTTTCAGTGCACCTAATAAATAGTCTTTTATCAGTTAGTAAAGACAGTTTCAAGTAATATTGCAAAAATGTATAAAACAAAACATCCTCTTTAGCACCTTTAAACAATTACAATAATTACTTTTTCATAAGGCCAAGTACAAGTTAGAATCATGGACCTTCTTGAATTATTGATTAAACATTAGTTTTCCTCATGTGTAAAATGTTTTCTGTTAACATGACACATATGCCCATTAGGAAAAATCTGGCTGTATTCCAAGAATTAACATGTTCGGTATAAGAACATTTGAACACATAACAACAGTTTGACTTCCCATGGCACTTTGTAAACAAGTAATTGTTAACTATAGGCTGTTACTGTGAGATATTCTGTGTGCAGTTAAATGGTTGGGACACATTCAAGTAGCCGACTTTAAATGGCTACTTGAATGCACAGGTTTACTGGCTTTAAGGGTGTGCACTTCATCAGGAAAACTTTCATTCTATGCACGTCTGAGTACAGCAGTTTCAGTCTCTTTGCATTCTGTGGCAGACAAAGGTGGGGCTGCTGCCCCATGTAGAGACTGATATGTGGTCATGATGAGGTCATCCCAAGATTTGCAGTCATCTACATTAGGTAAAGAAGTGTGACTGATTGAGACTTTACCAGAAAATGATGATTTATGGAGTTCTTCTGAATCTTCAATTGGCACTGAAGGGTGGATTGGCCAGTGGGCTGGAGATTGGCATAGAAATGCTGGACCTTGATTGCATCTGCAATGCTGGGACTGATCTATGAGGGTCTTTCCCCGGGTGATATCGTCAGTGGGATTGTTATCAGAGTCCACATGTTTCCAATTATCATGCCCCACAAGGTCTTGGATCTCTGTGACTTGCGTGCCCACAAACACTTTGTAATTGCATGACTCAGACTGTATCCAATGTAATACGGTTGTTGAGTCTGACCACATGATTGTCTGATGTTAAGTGCACAGAGTTCAAGACGTGGCATGGAGAGTTGCTTTTTGGGTGCCACCTTTGACCTCACCATGATGAATGCAACTTGGATATCATCACCTGTTTCCACCCGTAAATAAGCTACAGAGCCATATGCCGTCTCCGAGGCATCACAGAAGATGCATATCGATAATGGAGGTGTTGTTGCATGCTGGTGTGTAACACCTAGGCGGTATTATTCTCTGTAAATTAGGAAGCTCTTCTTCCCAAGCATGCCATTCTGAGAAGAGGTCAGCTGGTAGTGGTTCATCCCAACTTCCAACCCTCTTCCATAGTGTTTGTACCACGATTTTGGCCCTGGTGATAAAAGGGATGATGTATTCGAGTGGGTCATACTGGCTTGCCACAATGCGATAGATATTTCTCATTGAGCTTTCCCCAATTGTTGACACAGGCCTGTGCTTATAGCCTAAAGTGTCCTGGGAACAGTGCCACACTAGGTCAAGGGCCGACTCTTGCGGGTCAGTTTTGTTTGCAGAAAGCCACTGCTCACAGCCCACTGATTTGGCTTCAGCGGGTAGATGCGCAATCCCATCAGGAACATTACTAGCCCACTGTCCACTGTCGAAGCCACCAGCTGCTAATAATGCTCTCATTTTGTTGATAAGTGGCTTAGTATGTTGCTGAGATTGAAGGGACTGTAAGCAATTGTCCACATAGAAAGACTGCTGGACAGACACAACTACATCTTCATCGCCCATGCTGTTGTCCCTGACATGTCTCTGGAGGGCATATGTAGCGCAACATGTACTACAAGTTGTCCCAAATAGTAACACTCGCCATTCATAGATGTCTGGGGTGCGATCTCTTTCCATGTCTCTCCAGTGAAAGTGGAGCAGTGGCTGGTCTTCAGGTAGCAGTCTGATCTGGTGAAACATGGCTCGTACACTACCACTCAAAAGTTTGGGATCGATAAGATTTTTAATGTTTTTGAAAGAAGTTTTGTCTGCTCACCAAGGCTTAATTTATTTAATTAAAAATACAGTAAAAACAGTAATATTGTGAAAAATTATTACAATTTAAAATATCTGTTTTCTTTTTGAATATATTTTACAAAGTAATTTATTCTTGTGTTGGCAAAGCTGAATTTTCAGCATCATTACTCCAGTCTTCAGTGCCACATGATCCTTCAGAAATCATTCTAATATGATGATTAGTTCCTCAAGAAATATTTGTTATTATTATCAATGTTGAAAACAGTTGTGTACTTTTTTTTCAGGATTCCTTGATGAATAGAAAGTTCAAAAGAACAGCATTTATCTAAAATACAAGGCTTTTGTAACATTTTACACTACCGTTCAAAAGTTTGGGGTCAGTAAGAATTTTTATTGTTATTTTTTTGAAAAGAAATGCATTTAAGGATGCATTAAATCAATCAAAAGTGACAGTAAAGACATTTATAATGTTACAAGAGATTAGATTTCAAATAAACACTGTTCTTTTGAACTTTCTATTCATCAAAGAATCCTGAAAATATATATATATATATTGTACACAAATATTTTGTACAATTGTAAACAATAAATGTTTCTTGATCAGCAAATTGACATATTAGAATGATTTCTGAAGGATCATGTGACACTGAAGACTGGATTAACGATGCTGAAAATTCAGCTTTGCCAACACAAGAATAAATTACATTTTAAAATATTTTCAAATAGAAAACAGTCATTTTAAATTGTAATAATATTTCACAATATTACTGTTTTTACTGTATTTTTAATTAAGTAAATGCACCATTGGTCAGCAGACAAAACTTTTTTTAAAAACATTAAAAATCTTACCGATCCCAAACTTTTGAGTGGTACTGTATGTCTCCACTTATGGCAACAACATGCTCTCTGAACCTGAGTAAGACTCCCAACAGTGGTGGACCAAGAGTGGGACAAGGTAGTAGATTATCATTTAGGTTCATTTGCTTATAGGTGAAAGAGCAATTAAAGACCACCTGGGCTTTGTCATTGTGGAGTACAATGTGGTGAGGAAGGTACCATGAATCACTGGAATGGGCTGCTTCTGGGTTAGTTATTCGTACTGTGTAACCAGCCTCCTCAAGTTTGTGTATCTCTTTGTTATACACGTTTGCCAGGTCAGGATTATTAGTGAGGCGACGTTCTGTAGCTCTTAAAAGAGCCATGACAGCAGTGGGTAGTGCTTGGAGTTTAGCCGTGTCTTGCTTATGAAGTAGTGGGGTAGCATAGCGGGTTGTACCATCAACTGTAACACGTACCGTTTTCTCCTCAAACATGGCAAGTGCAGCTTTATCTTGTCTGGAGTGAACTATTTCTTTCTCATTTCTTGGTGGCAGTATGTCAAGCTGCCACAACTGCTCAACATGTTGACGTAACTCTTGCGTAGAACAAAAAGGAAAGTCATGTGGAGGCACAAGCTTACATTTGAGGGTTGCTGGAGAAAGGTTGTTGGCCCTTGAACTGTCCAGCCAAGAAGTGTGTGTACCGCTATAGGGCTACCAAGCGGACCCATATGGATTGGGCAGTTTGGTGTGATCAGCTGTGGATAATCCTATGAGTAGCAAAGGCTGCACTTTATTGAATCCTGGCAATGGAATTGCCCTGAGGTGTCCATATCTCCTCTTCAGTGCGTCCGCAGGACAAGAAGACTGCTCAGCAAGATTGAGATCTGTGGCTATGAATGCGTTCTGAATCTGGTGTTTAGCATTTAGGTGTGACAGAGCAGATACCTCGAAGGAGACTGTGGTTCCTCTTAGCTGAACAAGTTTGTGTCTTATTGTTCAAAGAGTCAAAGTTTCCTCAGATCCTTTTCAATGTTTGACTGCTGCTGGCAAGATGATCATTCTTTCAGACCCATCGTCCAACACTGCATGGGTGTCCAGGAACCTTTTACCACTGCGATGTCTTACTGGGACAACTTTCAGCATCACTGAATGACTGACCTGATCCAAGTAAACCTGAGAAGTGGTTGTGCTCAATGTGAGTATGCTTTGGTTTTCCGCAGTAACTGCAACTTCATGTAGAACAGGTAAGTGGTGTCCTCCACAGGTAGAGCAAGTCTTCTTGAGCATACAGCTGTCTTTGTTTGTGACCTCATCCACACCTCCAGCATTTATTGTGCTCCTTAATGCAGCTTCCTCTTTGAGTGTGGTTCAACTTGCAAAATGCTGCACATGCATTGAAGTAGTGTTCATGGTTGTTGCAGTATGGACAGAAGGGCTTAAAGCGATCCCGCTTTTTAGCTGTAGCTGCCATTTTAGTGACTGTGAGGGAGCTGGGTGGCAAATTGATGGATTTAGGTTGTTCAGTGCCTGTGAGAAAGGGTTCTGTATGCACTGAACCTGTTACACATCGAGATATCTGAATGGCCTGAGACTTCTTTTCCAACCACTCTGCAAATTCTGGCAATGTGTAGGTCCTGGAACTACCGCTCACAATAATGTGCTGGTTGAGACAGTATTCTATGAATGAGTCTGGTGCATTGAGGATAGCTCTCAGCTCACTCTGAATTAACTGTCTGGGTTGACCGTATCTCTGTTCGAAAGCTTGCATAGCACTAGTGTAAGAAAATGGGCTGTTGACATACCTTTTAGCAACCTGGTAAGCAGCGGGAAGATGTAGATGATCCAAGAGCACTTTATATTTATAGTCCTCACTTAAATGTCTGTGTGGGTCAAGGATGCTGTCCAGTCCTTTCTTGAGCTTAAGGAAATCACTCTCTTTCCCTGAAGAGAAGACTGCCAGCTTTGGTTTGGGTATACCATAGGATGAAGCAATGGCCATTTCTATCAGTCCAGGCGTCACAGAGTTGACAGAATAATGGTTGTCATCCAGGCCAAGGAGGTGGAGGCAGAGATAGTGGTAGATAAGTGTGTTGGGGATGCATTGCTGGTTGCGCTGGCACAGGCTGAACTGGAGCTGGCACCATCTGGGGGTACTGTGGCTGCAGTGAGGCTGGCGCAGATTGTACAGCAAATGGTTGACGTTGGGGTTGAACATAAGAATGTGCAGGCTGTACAGCAGCTAATTGATGCAGTGGCTGCGTGCGGGCTGGTGCAGGCTGCATTGGAGACGGCTGATGCTGTGGCTGTACCGGAGAATAGGCAGGCTGAACAGGCTGAGCAGCTGTGGGGGGCCATGAATCTGACCGTTGCAGTTCAGCAAATGGTCTCTGAGGCTGTGGCCCTGGCAGGCAAGATACACAAGCTATATTGGGTGGCTGCATGCTTGGTTGTGATCGCTGCTGCAGTGGGGGCTCGTGATAAAGTGATTCCTCATAGTGTGGGGATGAGGTTACAGTCACAGGCGGCTCTAATGCAGTGTTACTCAGTTCAAGGTGAGAAAGACTCTGGTAATGTCCATAAACAGGAGATCTAGATGGAAAGGATGCCTGTCTAGCACTATCCATTCTGATTTGACGTTCTCTTATCTCACTGTTTAACTCTTTCCACCGGGCCTCCAAGTGATGCAGCTTTGCACTTTCAAAATCTCTGTCCCTGGGAGCAGGAGTAATATAGCCCCTATAGGGGTCCTGGCTTGAGATATTCCTTGAACGCCATTTGCGGGTGAAGGATGATCATGCCGTGGAGGTGGATAATCAAGCACATAATCCTCCAAGTAGGTGGGCACCCGCCGGGTACGACTTGGACGAGGATCTGGCACTTGTTCTCCCTTGTAGTAATCTCTGGATGTAGCCATAGCGCATCTGATGTCCCAATCCGGCTTGAACTGTGTGCAGTTAAATGGTTGGGACACCACTGGCCTAATTCTTCGGTCAGAAAGAACTGCAACTACTCCAGAGTGAATGTGACTGAATGTGACATATTAGTTAGATTTCAGTAGAATAAACATTCAGATTTTAGTTTTTCTAAGAAAATGTATGTTTGTTTATTTATCCATGTCTTTTTAGATAACTGGTATCAATCTCAGACAAAATAATTTGCCAGGTCTACTTAGGTCTATGGAAACCCTACTTAGAGGTTCTTCCACATTATTAAGCAAGTCACAGTTCTCATGCCATATGGAGAGGAAGAAAGGTCTTTCTGAAGATGAAAAGCATGAAATGGTCCAATGTTGTGCAAAAGGCATGAAAACAACTAATATTTTGTGAAACTGAATGGAGATTATCAAATTATCATAAGATTTCTGAGTGATTTAGAGCACAGCAGAACTCGGTCAGATAAAGGCTTATTAACCTGTTAACTGTCACGCCCATTTTTGAGTGTAGACCTGCAAAGGTAATGTCGAAATTAAATGAATATAATTCTGGAACGCTTTGGAATATAAACCTCATTCTGGTCTTGTTTTAAAGAGGACACTCTGAAGTTTATTACACAAGTGTCTGAAGTTTAAAAAATTAAACAACAAAAAAAGTTATAGCTGTTTAAGTTTATTGTAATAAAAAAAATAAAATATTTTTTATTAAAATAATATATAAATAAAAATTTGGTTCACCCTTAAAATTATATAAAATGAAAGCCATAAGTCTAAAGAAGTTGTGTTCCAAATTTAAGACACATATCACAAAAAATGAGCTTTTTGTGAGCTGCTATACCAAGAAAGGCCACTTGGTGAAATTCATGCTCCAATGATGATTCCTAAGGGACACTTGTCTACCGCTTGACCTCACACCACAACAAAGATTTATATCCTTTTTTTTTTATTAAAAACACTGTGCTCAGGATGTAAATTATTTTAAAACAGTATAAACAGTGCATTAATTGTTTTTTTTTCCCATGAACATATACAATAAATACAAAAATATACAAATATACTAATGAAACGAATACCATTACTACTATAAATAACTATTCATACAACTGTACATCGCTATGTATAACTATTTACAACATTTCAGTAATAAATACTACAAGGTATTTTCATCATGCCAATTGTTGAAACAATCTCGATGTGGCAAGAAGCAGAGGGCCACATTACATGCAGAGCAGATGACAGGGGTTTTCTTGTGGCACACTCTGCATTTCCTTCTAGAAGCACGTTTGGACTGTGCGATGTGCTTTGGTCTGTGGCATGCAGAACGGTTGGAGGCAGGAGCAGCAGGTGGAGCAGGAGCAGGAGCAGCAGGTGGAGCAGGGGGTGGCATCCAGTCAGCAAGCTCACAAACTAGAGCTTCTCGAAATTCTTTCTGATTCTTTGCCCTCTTGTTCTGCATTCCAGCCAGCTGCTGGTGGATAATGAATGCATTTACCACCGCAATGTCCAAAAAGTGGTAGAAAAAAGTGTGGTACCACTTTCTAGTTTTGCGCAGTGCTGTGTAATACCCAATGAGGGCATCGGATACATCAACTCCACCCATGTTCCTGTGTGTAAAGTAAACATACCAATGATCAATACATAAAATATTAACGTTTCTGCATTTCCAGCAAATCTGCAATTCTAGAAAATAAATTTGACTCACTTGTTGTAGTCTGCAACTGCAGCAGGAATGGGAACCGTCTTTTCTGTCCATTTCCCATCTGGAGTTTTGACCCTCCTTTGCACAGTCTGGTCTCCATTGGCGGAATGAAAGGAAGAACACATGAGGACTTCTCTTGTGTCCTTCCATTCCACAAAGAGAAGTTTGTCATCCCTGATCCACCTCTTGCTTCCACGGGGTGCAGTTTTTGGCAGCATGTTGACGGTGGTTTGAGGGAAGCCCACCCTGTTGCATCTTATGGTTCCACAGGCCCAAATGTTTTTTTGTGAGGAGGTCCCTAAACAGCATTGGGCTAGTGTAGAAATTATCTACATATAACTTATAGCCTGAACCCCAAGACTTTATCATCTACCAGAGCCATCACAGAGTCGTAGCTCAGCCCCTTGTTCTGTTGGCTCTTAGCTACGGGGGATTTGCCTTCATAAATGAAAAAGTCCCAGGTATAGGCATGGCGTGAGTCTGCAAGCACAAAGAGCTTGTACCCCCACTTTGTTGGCTTATCTTTATGGTACTGCTTTAGACCAATTCTTGCCTTAGATGCAACCATTCTCTCATCAATGCTGATGTTCTGGTGTGGATGAAAGAAGCTCTTGCAGCCATCACGAAGCTGGTCATACAATGGCTTTAGCTTGCAAAGGCGATCATAGGCGGGTGTACCTTTTTTATTCAAGTTTTCAGCATCAACTTTTGGATCACTGAGGTGAAGTGCTGAAGAGATGGCATGGAATTTTCTGCAATGACATGACTGATGCTGGGAAGCTGATACTATAAAGCCTGGAGCCATTCCAATAATCTGTCACTGCCGGTAGCTTTACCAGACCCATGTAAATGACAACTGCCATGAAGGAGAACAAGTCCTTCTGACTTATGTCTTGCCTTGGTCTCCTTGTGGTATCCAGGTGCTCAGCATAGGCATTTGAATTTTTTATTATGTTCTGGCACACAGATGATGAAAAGAACAATTGAAACAGCTCTAGAGGACTGTAGGACTCTATTGATAATAATTTGAGGCCCAGGAGTTCGAGCTGGTCTAAACAATGGTTCATGTGGTGAAATATCTGGCTCATCTTGGGTATGCCATCTATCTTCAGTGCCAGATGAATCAGATTGGATCAGTCTTCCTCGCCCTCTGTCTCTTCCTCTCTCAGTGCTTCCTCTTCCTCTCTCAGTGCTTCCTCTTCCTCTCGGAGTGCTTCTTCCTCTTCCTCTCTCAGTGCTTCTTCCTCTTCCTCTTCCTCTCTCACTACTTCCTCCTCTTCCTCTCCCTCTTCTTCTGTCACTGCCTCTGCCTCTTCTTCTCTCATTGCTTCTCCCTCTTTCTCTTCTTTCACTGCTTCTCTCTCTTTCTCCTCCTCGCTCACTGCTTCTCTCTCGTCCTCTCCCTGTTTCACTGCTTCTCCCTCTTTCTCTTCTTCTTTCACTGCTTCTCTCTCTTTCTCCTCTTCTCTCCCTGCTTCTCTCTCGTCCTCTCCCTGTTTCACTGCTTCCTCTCTTGTTCTGGCTCTCCCACTGTCTCTGAAATTACTAGCTGGTTGGCAGGTTTGTCCAGCAGTCCAGTCCTCATCAGAAGCATTGTCTTCACACCTATTGCAATAATATGCATATATAAATGTAATTATATATATATATATATATATATATATATATATATATATATATATATATATATATATATATTTTATAGGCATATAAAAAGCAAAAACTACAGCAGTGTATTTCAAGAGACTAAGTATAATACATCATGTCCACATATATATGCTTTTCCATAACATACATTAGTAATGACTGTAAATAAAATGTATCAAACTCACCAAAAATACATGATTACACATTTTGTCACATTTACACACTGTTCCCTAACATACTGCATATTAGTAAAGAAAGACTGTATATAAATGTATGACCTTACCGATCTAGAGAGGTGTCTGAAAAATCTGCTTCTGGAAATCGCTGGAATCATCCCGCTCTTCATCACTAGACTTGCAAAGCTCATTTACAACTTCTGAAAGTGTATAAAATGTCCTTTTTTGCCTCTTCGGATCCATGTCATGACCATAAAGTGTGGAGTGTCGAAGTGCAAATAAAATGGTTGCTCCTAGCCCTTGCAGGTTTACTTTTATGATTGTTGATAAACGTTCAGCAGCAGTTTTCAAACTGCAGGTGGACATGTGATTAGCAACAAGAGCCAATTTGCTTTTGATTGGATAATTGTTTTTCAAAGTCAGGTTTCATTGGCTGCTGAATTGCTTTGAACTCATGAGGGTTAGATACAGCTCTCGCTGTTCTTTGGTTGAAACTTACTCAAATGACAACCATGAAAAATATATACTTTCAATATAAATTCAATATAAACTTTAAATACATATATTTTTTTCTGTAATATTCTAAATATTTTAGACAAATACTAGAAAATATTTTGTTTGACTTATTCAATTCTCTTAGCGAGCTCCTCCCCTTGTGTGTGGTGTCAGGTTTCGTATTACAACATTTATTTCAACTATTTTATAATAAAAACCTTTTCTAATTTTTACAAAACGCATATCGTCGGAAAGGTCTGAGTCTCACGGTTACATATCTGCCAACTGTTTGGTGATATTTGGACTGAAATGTATTCATTTGTTACAGAAGTATGCATTAAAAAAATCAACAGTATGTCAGTGACACTCTGAGGCTATTTTTGGTACACCGCCTAAACAAAATCTCATGGGAACTTCAATTTTTGTGATATCAACTTAAACTTTGGAACACAAATTGGCTAGATATATGGCTTTAATTTGATATTAATTTTAGAGTAAACATTATTTTGTAAAATGTATATTTTATATAAAATATAAAATATTTAGTACAATACATTTGATTTACATTATATTTAAACTTCCATAACTTTTTCATACTTTAATTTTTTGAAGTGCTTTCACTTGAGTTGTAATCAGCTGATTGTTTTCTTAAAAATGAGACCAAACTTATGTCTATACTCCAAAGCATTCTTGAATTACAACCATATAAGTTTGGATAGTGCAATAGTATATTGGATAGTGAATATTTTCAAAAAAGGGGGGTGACAGTTAAAAGTTTAAAGTACCATTTTCATGGTAATGCAAGGTTCGATATTCAAAATGGATTTCACAGCACGAATCTTGAGTTTGTAATCTTTCAAATGATATATAGATTGTCAACATTAGATCAAGTTAAGTATAGGATATAATTGTTTAAACATGCAGAGGCAAATGGGCCCACCGGTGGGCCAGTGAAAGTTAACAGGTTAATGAAAGTTCCTGTCAAAAAAATTAATTGTATTAAAAGGGCAACTATAAAAAAGCCAGTGTTGAGCAGCAAACAAGTATTTGAAGCTGCTGGTGTCTCTGGAGTCTCAAGATGCTCTCCATGCAGGCTGGCAGTTGTGCGTAAAGATGCATTTCAGCCATCACTAACCAAACCTCACAAAGAGAAACATTTACAGTGGGTGTACAAATACATTTTAAAACAGTTTTATTGCTGTGGTGTTTTTTTGCAGCATGGGATAGTGCATAGTGCATTGTATTTCAGAAGGCACTATCCTCCTTTTTATATCATATCTGAAAATGGCCAGTTATGAACTTCACATATCTTGCAAAAGTCATTTTAATACCCTCAGAGACCCTAAAGGGACCTTCCATCTCATTTCCCAATATTCCAAATCATCACCCGCCAGCTCCTTGCTGACATCACAGTCTTGTTGGAACGTAGTGGCCAGTTACCAACCATCCAGAAATCCATCCGTTTAGACCATCTATTGTAGTACAGCATTAGTCAGTGAATAAAACTATTTAAAAAATGAGTCTTCATGTATTTCTACACCCACTATTAATGTTATACACCCTCTCTTTGTGAGGTTTGGTTAGTGTTGTCTGAAATGCATCTTTACGCACAACTGCCAGCCTGCATGGAGAGCTTCTTGAGACACCAGGAGCTTCAAATACCTGTTTGCTGCTCAACACTGGCTTTTTTATAGCTACCCTTTTAATACAATTAATTTTTTTGACAGGAACTTTCATTAATAAGCCTTTATCTGACCGAGTTCTGCTGTGCTCTAAATAACTCACAAATCTTATGATAATTTGATAATCTCCATTCAGTTTTCACAAAATATTAGTTGTTTTCATGCCTTTTGCACAACATTGCACCATTTCATGCTTTTCATCTTCAGAAAGATCTTTCTTCCTCCCAATATTGCATGAGAACTGTGACTTGCTTAATAATGTGGAACAACCTCTAAGTAGGGTTTCCATAGACCTGGCAAATTATTTTGTCTGAGATTGATACCAGTTATCTAAAAAGACATGGATAAATAAACAAACAAGCATTTTCTTAGAAAAACTAAAATCAAAATGTTTATTCTACTGAAATCTTACTGATATGTCACTTGCATAATAATTTGGAATGCAGTGTATTGTGTGGATATGCACATCAAATTTTTCTGTGAGAAAACAAAATGAGGATGATAAATATACATGATAGAAAATACAGAGATTAGAACTGTATAACTATACACTGATAAATTAAAATTATATAAATGTAACAGTAAACCAGAGCTTATTGTAATATATGAGCACTATACGCAGCTATATTAAACAGACCAGGCTGCCGCTGCTAACAAGCGGTGTCAGATTACAAAGTGCGTGCTGCTCTAGAGCCGTGCGCTCTTTATAATATTACTAAAATGCTGATCAGACATTGGATAAATATTCTCATCATCAACATGCATAACAACCAAGTCCCTTTCACAAACGAATAAACATCTTAGATAACAAATAACCAGATGATTTGTCAAATATGTGAGGTATTGCAGCCATTGCGCATATATTGACACTTCTGAGGTAACATTAACTCAATTATGCTATAAAACACTCTGAAACACATCTACAATAATAATAAATGTTGTGACTTACAGAGTTATCAACGCACAGCAATACCACACAAGGAAAAGCAGATTAATAAACAAGGAATAAACAAAGCCAAGAAACTACGTATAACTCTGCTACTGCACGCTGCTGTCTGAGCAAGTATGACTCGCGCATGCTGTGCTGCCCTCTAGTGACAGAATAGGGAATTTTGTACAGTTACTTTATTGCAGTTGTGTTATCAACCAATTTTGCATGTGTGGACCATTTTGCAAAAATAAAGCAACAAACAAATAAATAAACCTCACGAGGGAGCAAACCCAAACTCCTCGCAACCGAGGGAGACAACCAGTCCCCCATCCTAAACGGAAGTGAACAAAATAGAGTAAATCACCCTTTGAAAGTAACTTGATACTTCAAATAAAGATTGCATCAATTACATTGTTACACCAGTAGGTGGCGACAAATGATTATTAAAAATGTATTTGTCATTGAATCATTCCAGGGCCGTAACCACCCTAGACATTGAGGGACAAGTCCCCCCAATAATTAGAAATGGCCAAATCGTCCCCCTCAAATATTTGAAATTCTTGCACTGCTCTGCTGCACTTCATTACAGAACTCTGCATGTTGTTAGGATGACAAAAAGGTTTAAAAGTTACATTTTTCATGCACACAGTCTTCACAGCACAGATGGGTGCATAATCGATTGCTTAACCCTCAGGGGTCTGAGGATTTTTGGGGCCCTGGAGAAGTTTTGACATGACCCTGACATTTGTGCTTTTTTCAGTTGTTCATAAACATATTAATGACAAAAGTGTCATTACGCTGTATTCAGCACAAACTAGGCTACCATAATATGTGAGGAACATGTATGTACATGTTTGTGTTTTTGAAGGAATAACGTTTATGCGTGGTTATTTAAAAAACAAAAAACTTAAGTCACTGAAATAAGGCCAAAAAAATATATTAAAACTGTGTTCACAAGGATTCTGGGTATTGGAGGTTGTAGACTAGAGTTTTTGCTTCAGAATGAAGTAAAAATTATCCTTCCTACTCCTTCATATAAAACAATAGAGAGATATAAATTTTCTAAGACACTTTTGGTCAAGAAACACAGTATGCATGGAGGCATGAATCCTCATGTATAATGGGTGATTCTCACCTGAGAAGACAAAAGAATTGAATAATAATGACCTGAAATGACTTGCATATTAATGAGGCCTTTCAGTCAGGTAGGCTGTGAAAAAACCCTCTGTGATCATGCTGATAACAGGATTAAAGTCCACTCAGGACAAAAAAAAAAACATGATTTTTGTGATCTCATGCATGCACGTATTATTGCACATGATATGAAGAAAATTTTGTATAGGCCTATGTTAAATTACACTACCAGTCAAAAGATTGAACACATTGCCATTACAATGTTTTTAAAAGAAGTCTCAAGTCTCTAACCAAATAATGGTTTTCTATTTTAATATACTTTAAAATATAATGTATTTCTGTGATGCAAAGCGTCTGAACATTCCTACCTCTAGGGCATTTCATATAGGTTACTATATTTGTTATATTATATAGCCTAAATGTTGATGTGCAGTTAACAAACTATACATCATTAAAAAGATCTAAGACTCAAGCTTCACATTTTGACTCTTAAAATCTTATATTGACCATAATTTCTTAATATGCTTAAAAGCATACACAATTGGAGAAATATTGATGGATTCTCATATGTTTATATCAATTTTCTATACAGAGGAGTAATATTTATTATTCTATATTTATTGTCATCATTATGAGCGCTGGATGCTGTGTTTTTAATTCATACTTGAGCCGGAGGGCGCTCTTCCCCCTTTTGTCCACAAATGCCTCAGTAAAAGAAGAGGCATATCATGTGACAATCAAGGAACTAACAGAGGCAAGAGATCGCTAAATATGGCTATTCAAAACACTTTTGAAGACAATAAATACACGATTGAGATGATGTATGCATGTATTGACTGAATTTGCATCTGAATAGCGCTCGCTCCGTGGGCGTGGCCGCATTAGCGGATAATGAGCTGAATCACGGACTTCTGACATGGCTCTCTTTTCATACAGATTACATAAACACAGAAGGTTTGTTTTCGATTTGACTTATATATTTTAAAACCTGACATCTTAACGTTTTTTTAGACATAAGTGTAATTTTTTTGTCATTAGTATTCACTAAGTTACAGTTCATTTTCTAAGAACTATCAGATTGGACTTCGTTCAGAGGGAGACGAGAGATCACGCATCATGTTAGTTTTCTTTATTTTACAAAAAGCACAACATTTTGTTTTTACTCTGAGTGTATACAAATGAAAGAAGATATTCCACAGATTAAAATGGTGTATAACTCTTAATTGTATGTGCAACATTGACAGAGTATTTTGAGTCTCTTTCACACTGATAAGAAAAAAACCACGGTGGTATCGCCGGCGATACCCTCAGACCTCAGAGTGTTAACACCGTTGCAGAGGTTCTATTTTTCCGGTAAAATCACAAAACAAATGTGTCCCTGCTCTTGATATACAACCATTGATGGACATCTTTGATTTTAATGAGGGAAAAAAAAAAAAAAAAAAAAAACCTATGTGAGGGCGGATTAGAACAAGCAACCTTTGATACTGTTAACAAAAATTCTACCACTAGACCACTAGGGAAATCAACTGTCTATTGCGGATCTATGTATTTATTCACAAAATTGAAGAATCTCGGAACTAACGATATATTATTTTATGAAACTATCACATTAAACAGTTCTCAATGTACCCCCCCCCCCCCCCATTACAAAGAATTGTTCAAAAACATTGATTCATCTATGAAACAAGTGACATCTTTATAATTGAGTCATTGAATCATTTATTCAAACTGATTTTTAAATAATAATAATAATTCATTCAAAATAATGAATGGTTTTTGTAAATAGACTGCAGCAACTAACATTACGTCAGAATCTCTAGTACTCTCTACTCTGACCTTTTATGTGTCTGCTTGATAATTAAGAAAATATTGTTTGGAGGAATCATGAAATAGGCCTGTTTAATGTTAGCATATTATATAATTATATAATATTTTATATTTAAATACATCTGAACAGTCATTGTATGTGAAAAAAAAAAAAAAAAAAAAAAAAAATTCCTCCCATATAGAGTCCCCCCAGTGAATCTCAGCCATTTCCTGCCCTGGGCATACAAATAATAAAACTACATGTGTACATATTTTAATGCAACTATTATTTGCAAATAGTTCAAAATGATTATTTCCAAACTAGATTTAGACCTAGAATTTCCTTCACTGTTCTGTTTCTTTATGCTTTATAAAAGATTGTTCCCCCCAGGGCCATACCCACCATTGAGGTATTTTTCTGAGGTGTATATAAAGGTTGTGAAATAATTGCCTAATATTAATTCTACTTTGGTGCTGCATGGATATATTGCACAACGGCAATATTACAGACCTTCTTAGCTGTCAAACAGTGCTCAATGTCAAAATGTTTGAGATGACCAATCAAATTAAAGTAGGTGGGCTTTATGTTCACAGACAGAAGCTGCTGAATGCTGATCGTGAATTCCAGCGCAATGCTTCGGTCATAAATTGCAAGGAAACTCTCAGCATTTAATATTTGTAAACTGTTTTACAATAGACAATTAAACGACAAATAGAAATATTTAGTAAATATTAACTTTTTAACTAAAATAATAAACTTTTAATTTCAGTATCTTTAGTTGAATATATAGGCTATGTGATTCGTTGTAATTCGTAACTGTCACTGTCACAAGATAAGAAACATTAAAGGGTTAGTTCACCCAAAAATGAAAATTCTGTCATTTATTACTTACACTCATGCCGTTCCACACCCGTAAAACCTTCATTCATCTTCGGAACACAAATTAAGATATTTTAGTTGAAATCCGATGGCTCCATGATGCCTCCATAGGGAGCAATGACACTTCCTCTCTCAAGATCCATAAAGGTACTAAAAACATATTTAAATCAGTTCATGTGAGTACAGTGGTTCAATATTAATATTATAAAGCGATGAGAATATTTTTGCGCCAAAAAAAACAACAACTAAACAACGACTTATTTAGTGATGGCCGATTTCAAAACACTGCTTCAGGAAGATTCGGAACACAAATGAATCAGTGTATCGAATCATGATTCAGATCGCATGTCAAACTGCCAACGGCAGAAATAACGTGATTTTGGCGCTCCGAACAGCAGATTCGATACACTGATTCATTTGTGCTCTGATGGCTCTTTCTAATGGACCCTTGAGTTTGTATCCCAAAGCAACTTCAGCAGGTGTATACCCTGTACTTTCATGCCTCGCCGTGTTAATTGCAAACCTAAATTCGGCTAACCACATATCCCATTGTCTGTGGTGCTCTTCCACATATGAAGCCATCATTGTTTTGAGAGTGCGATTTACCCTTTCCATGAGGTTTGTTTGTGGGTGATACGCAGTTGTTAAAACTCCCCATTGCTTACAAATCACATTAATAAGATGGTATGTGAACTGTGCTCCATGATCGGATACAAGGTAAGCGGGAGTTCCCCATCTAGTGAATATTTCTTCCACTAAGATGCATGCTGTTTGGGGTGCCTTGACCGTTTGTAAAGGAAATAACTCCACCCACTCGGAGTATTAGTCAACCACCACTAGTAAGTGTTCATTCTGCTTACCACTCTTCGGAAAAGGTCCAATTAAATTTACACCAAGCATGTATCCTGGCTCAACCACAGGTGTTGACTGTAAATGGCCAGACAGCTTTGACAAATTAGGTTTGTAGTTCTGACATATATGACAAAACTTGCAGTACTTCCATACATATGCGTGCATACTAGGCCAATAGGCAACTTCCATTAGCCTGAGCAATGTCTTCATTCTCCCGGGATGCCCACTCAGTGGATTATCATGCGCGTACTGCAAAAACTCATTTCAGAGGGATGCTGGGATGACTAATTGCAATTTCTCTCCATACTGACTACTAAGGACATTGCGGAATAACAACCCATTTTCACACACATATCTTACAGGTGTGTTATCTGCATCCACCTGAGCATCTGCCTTCTCATTCAGTTCTTGCACTTCTGAATCATCACTCTGTGCAGTGGCTAGTTCAGACAGGTTGACTGGTAACATTACTGGCTTAACTGGGGACTTCATGGCTTTAAGAAATGGGAGCGTTTAGCGGAAGTTCTACCCGGAAGACTCTAATGCACGTCATTGCTCATTTTCTAACCAATCGTTACACGTCACCTGAGTATATAAGTTCTGTTCCCACCCACTATCGTGTTCGCAGATACCATCGCCGGCGTTCACCTCCATCCTCCCCACCACCACCAGGTTGGTCCCTGTCCATACAACGGGTGTAGGCTCCGCCCCTGCCTTCATCTTCAGGCAGGATCTGCAAACGTCTGCTACCCTCCGGATTGTACTATGGACGGGGCCTATGCCAAAGAACTTTATCATTTATCTTTGATATTTACATTCGTACTGTTGAATAAATTGTATTCAAACGTTTCTTTGCTTCCTGAGTCTTTCTGGTAGAACTGTCAATCTTCCTGAAGTTGCCACTGGTTCCATGCTTCTTGATAGCACATCTGGGATTACATTGGACTGACCCTTTCTATACTTAACAGTAAACTGGAAACCTTGCAAACCAATGGACAGTCAAGCACATCCACTCTACGGTGTAGAAGTGTCTACGAAACCACTCTGATGCAGCATGGCATTGTCTTGCTTCCCAGGAAAGATATCATCTTCAAGCCCAAGTGAAAAAATATATACTTGAATGCACTAAAAAAAAAAAAGTACAATCATATTTTTGTACATTCATATTTTTTGTGCTAAATAAAATTGTAAAAGTTATAAACTATAAATACACTAATTTAAAGTATATTTCTACTTCAGTAGTACTTCAGTGCACTTAAAAAAGTATACTAAACACCTCTAATACTTAAATTGATTTTAGTGCATTGAAATAAAGTATACTACTGCAAAAATATACAGAGTTTTATTAGTGTATTTCTTAAAAGTGTGCTTTGAATGCTTTAAAAATTAGTTCAATCTTAGTAGACTTTTATATAGTAATCCTAAGTTTAAATTAAATTGATTTTATTAAAAATATATTACTAAAGTACTAGTTATAAGTACATTTTCCGAACTGTGGTACTTAAGTACACTTAATATAAATGCACTAATTAGCACTAACACTTAAATTGATTTTAAGTGTAGTCAGATAAAGTAAACAAAATATACAGAAGTGTTTTATAAGTGCATTACTTATGCGTGCTATGAACACTTTACATAAAAATTTAGTCGATTTTTACATATACTGTCACTAAGTTCTATGGATTTTCATGAAAAAAACATGCAGGTTAAATGTGTAGTAAAATTCACAATTTAACAGTAAGTATAATTTTAGCATAAAGTCCTTAAAGTGCTATATTTTACATATTTTAATGTGGGGGAAAAAGTGCTACTAATGACATACTAATAGTATACTTGATTGTACTTGTCACTGTTCAGGGGTTCACTGGTTTTCTCTGGGCAAATTCTAAACAGAAGGGAGCATCCCTATTTCCTACACCCTTCGAAGGGTAGAGCCCTTGAAGGGGACTTTGGAGGGAGCAGGGCACATTAGCTTTTCTTGCGACAGAAATGTCTTATTATTTCTGTTAACAGCTGTTGCAAATAAAGATACCTTTATATATTTTAAAATATGTTTTATATATATATATATATATATATATGTGTGTGTGTGTGTGTGTGTGTGAGAGTGTATTTCTCTGTTCTCAAGTTTAAAACTTGCCGTCTCATCTTTGGACACTGTAAGAAAATACATTTCTTACTTATGAAACTTATTTAAGATGACAAAAATGTGTGAAACATATAACGAAAAAAAAATGAACTTGAATTGCTATGTTTGTAAGTTAACTCGAACTCTCCTGCCATCTACCTTTAAAACGACTGAATCATGATTTTGCTGGGTCACATGACCATAAATAATAAAATTACTTCCTCGAAGTGACCATCGCATGTACCCTTCACTAACGGCCTTGTGTAAGGGCCCTTCGTGAAGAGATTCAGTTGTTCACTTTTATTTGGAAGACCCCTACTTCTCGAAGTGCCCTTCAAGGGTGCAAAAATGCCATTTGGAATTTGCCCTCTGTCTCTCTGTGAGTGTGGGTTGCTGCTGATGAGCTGATTAGCGTCAGCTGGGGCTCATCAGCACCGCTATTTAATGTCTGTGCATTTTGCCCTGTGTTGTCAGACCGTTGGTGTGTTCATGCAGTGTTAGACCTGGCTGTGTTTGAGTCTCTTATTCTTGTTCTGGATATTCCCCGTCAAGACAGTTTTGGAATACCTGTTGGACTGGTTTGCCCATTGCAGTCTCTCTGTTACCAAGAAATACTTTGCCATCTGCACCCATGGTCTGACCCTTGCTATCTTTCCTGCTGCTATTTTTCTTTTTCTTAAACTGATATTTGTTGCATTTGCTATTGAATCCTCCTTGTTTTATGTGACAGTACTATTTAAAGACACCATTAACATGCAGTTAATTATATCATATAAAGGGAGTATTAACATAGTTACAATACATTTGAAATGAATTATACATTATAAATAAATTTTGTATATTTATCATACATTATTCTTATATTTTATATAATTCATAAGTGTATTTTCTATGTCTGATGAGTATATTTAAAAGTCTATGAAAGATGGGTTCAAGTGTACTACAAGTGGTAACTAAATACTTTTTTTTTCAATACAGAGATAGTATGTTAAAAGCACATTTTTGTTCATATCCATGGTGTCTCAAAATAGTACAGAGTACACTTAAGCCGGGTGCACACTGTGCGATTTATAATAGTCAGATTGTACGTACATGATCCTCATGTCACACTGTGGGATCTCAGCTGTCCTATATGTCAGACTGTACGACGGTCAAGACACGTTAAAAACTGAAAACTTGTCTGGAATTTTACATCAACCCAAACACGTTCGATGACTGTGAGCTGCATTACGTGCGGGACTGAAATGGTGGCTAACAAAGACATTTCTATCATTAATTTTGATCACGGCTTGTCTTGAAAAACGAAGACAATTTGACGTTCGTCGAAGGAAAAGTCACACTGGAGGATTGTGCGCCAAATCTTCTGACACTGCCAGAATTTCGTCTGAGGTAAAATTTGATCACAATCGACATTAACTGGCTGTCTGTGAACCATGGGCGTTTCCTCCGAGGAGGCAAGGGAGGCAGTGCCTCCTCAAAAAAAAAAAATAGGATGAGAAAATAATCCATATTATATATAAAACAGCACAAATATTACAAATGATGACATTAAAAAGAGCGCAAGTCATGCGTATTTCTGAAGGAACACTGCCCAACGACGACACTCGCAGGTAAAGTTACAGCAGGAGTCATGCCTCCCTTTACTCTCATAGGAAACATAGAAAACCATTAGACCCCCGGCGTGCAGTGGGTTTTGTGGGGGGTAATTGAGAATGAATGGAGGAAAGTCACATGAGAGGAGGCAATGTCTCCATCACGCTATGATTGGATGTAATTGGTTATGTTTGGATATGATTGGTTTGTGCGATTAAATACCGCCTCTTGTTGACGTGCGCGTTCCGCATGTCAGTTTAACTGAACAAATGATGGCGTCAGTGGGAAGACTAATTGAAAAGTAAGTAAACAGATCACAGTTAGATATCACTGCTTTATGTCACGTCAAAATCAAACTTGAAATGAACTGAAAGCATGATGACTGCAGGGTTTTTTATTTTGTGTGTGCAATCAGCTTGGTGAAATTAAAAATACAATCCGTATCTGTGACAAACGGTGTTTACGGAGCATGACTGATGATCCAAAATAGCCTAAGTTGACTATTAAAAAGAAAAACATCAATACACAAAATTTAAATTATTATTGCCTTTAGTTATTATTTTGGAATGAATGTAGAAATGCTTAAAAAACTAACTTGATGAGATTGACTTGTTTTTGATAAATAGAACATTACATTGTTAATGTAAAATTACAAAATAGAATTGTATTTGGTTTCTTTTTTGTAATGTAAAGTAATGTTCATTTAACAAGGAAGATGTGTCAACGTTAAGAGTAATGCATGAATTTACATTGATTCATAAATAAATAAAAAATGTCCTCATTTCAGAACATCACTGCACGCCACTGCTGTGAACATGTCAAACTAGCGATCAAAGACTACAGATTTTAGGCTAGGATTATAGGAATCTTTTAGGATTTGCAAAATTTGTCTCAGACGACCAAATTGTGTTCAAAATCGCACAGTGTGAACCAGCCTTTCGATGTTCTTAAGATTATCTTAAGAAGTACTAAAGAAGAATTGTTAGTATATTTTAGTACAAAATTAGTGCATGAAAATAGAGCATGTTAAGTACACTGTGGAAGTGTACTAAATGTACTGAAATAAAGTGTATTTTAGTGCACCTTTTTTTCACCTGGGTCTACAATCACAATATACGCCTCCACATCAGTGGTAACTTCAGACATATGCAAGTCACCCATGCCGTTTGCACTGATGAACCCCCATACCATGACAGATGTTTGCTTTTGCACCTGTAACTGATGAAAGTCTGGATGGCCCCTTCGTCTTTGGGACTGAGAACTCAATGTCTGTTTTTTCCAAAACATACTGAAATGTGGACTCGACTGACCACAGCACACATTTCCACTGTCTTTTGGACCATATGAGATGAGCTCAGGCCATCAAAAATCTTGTAAAAATTTGTACTTTTGTCAGTTAAATAGAGGTTCAAGAGAATTAACAAATCACCGATTCTTGGTTGCATGTAACAAAATGTCCCAACTTTTCTTGATTTTGTGACTTAATGAACATCCAAAACAATGCTGTGTTCTGGGCTAAATGTGCTTGTTGTATGTGTGCACATATGATGGTATTTTGACCAGTTGAAAACTGGTAAAGAGTTTATAAAATGTGTAAAGGAGCCAAAACAGTGGTTTCTGACATTTGTAATGGACAACATAGCATCTACAGACGAGGTATGCTTCAGCTGTCCTTCTGTCCTTTTTTAGTGTGTTTTTGGTTCGTTTAGATGTCTTTGTTCTGTGTTGCGTTCATATTTTAGTCAAACCACACCAGAGTTCGTTTTGGAACCTTTTCAGGGGTCTCGGTCCACTTGTTTGGTGTGCACCAGGGTTTGGATTGCAGTGTTCACACTTAATCAAATGAAACGCACTAACAGAGCAATCACACTAGAGTTTGTTTTAATCTAACCAAATCTAACGGGCCTGGGCCTGGTTGCATGAAAGTTAAAGGGTTAGTTCACCCAAAAATGAAATGTCTGTCATTAAGTACTCACCCTCATGTCGTTCCACACCCATAAGACCTTCGTTCACAAATGAGATATTTTTGATGAATTCTGAGGGTATCTGATCCACACATAAGCAGCAACATCATTGCACCTTTTGACATCCAGAAAGATAGTTAAAAACATGGTTAAAATAGTCAACGTGACTATAGTGGTTCAACCTTTATGTTTTGAAGCGACGAGAATACTTTTTGTGCGCAAAAACAAAAAAACAAAAAAATGTCTTTATTTTTTTTACATTGTCATACATAGTGAACTCAGCGTAGGCTTCCTTGTTTACATCCGAACGCCAGCTCGTTATAAATCACTTTTTGTAAACAATATTATCACAGATCATATATGCACTGTTTGACAGAAACCTGGCTAAAACCAGATGATAACATTATTTTAAATAATTTTACTCCCCAAGGTGCCTGTTATAAACTTGGGCCTCATCTGAAAGGCAAAGGAGGAGGTGTTGCTGCAATCTTTAGTTTTAGTTTTTTTTATTACTCAGAGGTCTGGTTTCAAGTATAATTCTTTTGAAGTGATGGTGCTTGTGTAACAAGTATAAATTATAAATCCCTTTTGACATTTGTACTGGCTACTGCAACACATTCTCACTCCCAACTTGTCACATATTGACACTTGGTCAAGACCCCTGGGCGTCACTTTTTAACACACAGGATACTCCTTTACATACCGAGCAAGAGCCATTCCTGAGAGAAACTATACCACAGAGAGTCCCCACCCAATACACTCTCACATACTCTAACTAATGATCAATTAACATGGGAAAAAACAATCAGAAACTCCTACACTTTGTCACAGTAGAATCAGGATGAGACTCAGGGTTGTCACACTGGTATGCCAGTTTTAATTTTGTGTACGGTATGCATTTTTCAAAAACCACCATACCTGTCACAGTTATCTTCTGTTAGTTTCGGTTTTCATGTTCTTTCAGTTTGTTTTCATTTGTCATGTGTCTTCTTTGTTCATTTGCCACCACCCATCAGTCACCATGGACACTAACTAATCATCACAGCTGTTCATCATATGAGTTAATCATCTGTGTATTTAAGTTCCTGCTTTTCATCAGTTCAGGGTCTGGTATTGTTTGTATATTGTGCACTCTGTCTTGCATGTTGGCATTTATCTAATAAACCTTGTTTTTGTTTTTTTTATATATTCATCTTTGTTGTAAGGACTGAGACAAATCAGTCACAATTATTTGTTATATTAAACAAATAATTGCTTAAAACTTACTCTGGGGTCTGTCCCCATCCCCTGAGAAAACCAGCCTTAGTTTTATTGCCCTGAAGTATGTGTGTGTTGCACATGGAAAAGCAGAGACAAAGAGACACAGAAAACCTGCATCTTTCCTGCATTTTTCCATCAGAACACAGACTTTCCTGCATTCATTTATAGACAGACTGTTCTATAAATGAACATGCACATTCCCAGGAAACGGTATCCATTATTACTGTTGTTGTGGTGTACTCAGTAGTGTATTTACATGTTTTATGATACATTTAAGGTAACTTCAATTATGCCATGTTTAGTGTCTATGGGTTCGTATCAAGAAGTTTTAAATGCTTGTGTATACAATATGTTGATACCTGTGTAACACATCAGTATTACAAGAATCTTTAATAGTTCCTTTTCAACAACTCAGACATATTAAATCACACTCGGTCATAAAAGCCCCCATAGAGGAATTTTGCCGCTTGGAGATCCTACCCATTTCACTGGTCAGGTCAACCGTTAGGGGTGTGACTTCTCCCAGAGTTTAAAACCAGTACACTATACTCCTCCCACTCTCTTACTTCTCCGACAACACAGCAACTGCAGGGGCTGCCTGTGGTCCTTTGGGCCTGGGCCTGCCTTGCAGCCAACCATGTGCTTGACTAGGAGAGGGAGAACTTTTTCCCCACTAAGAGTCAAATTAACAGCTCAAGTTGTTTCATATGTCTTCAACCAATGCAGAAGGTATTGGTTACAACTCCGGACCGAATCATCAAGGATCCTTCCTCAGCCAGCAGATACGATGCTCCTCAGCCTAAAGGCATTTTGCAAGTATCGTACATTTGAACACTAAACAGCGATTTAGTATTAATTTGTAATCCACCTGTGTCAGCTAAGGTGCTTTATTACTGAGGAAACTGATGATTATTTTCCAGATTGTCTTTGACTTTTCCCATAGCTCCATTTCTGGTCCCACTTCTGGTTCAACTCTATCATTGTTCATTTTTACCTACGTATGTGTGTGACCTGCGTGTATGTTATGTGTTTGTGAGTTAGTTAATAAAGCTTGTGCACAATACATGTTTGGTTCTGACTCCGTCTGCTAATAAATTGCCTCTTAAATGATTTAGATCTTGACTACATGCTCTGAGTAGTTGTTTTCCATAACCTGGAAATGAACATTTCTTAGAATTAATAAACAATTAACACTGAGTGTTCACTGGCCGAACAGGTTAATTGATTGTAATATTAATTTTAATGTAGCTACATCAAGTTAATCCGATTCACATATTCATAAATAATCATAATTAATAATCATAATGAGTTAATTAATTATTAAAGGTGCTAAAGAGGATGTTTTGTTTTATACATTTTTGCAATATTACTTGAAACTGTCTTTACTAACTGATAAAAGACTATTTATTAGGTGCACTGAAAGTAATAATATTAATATACATCATCTGTGCACGAGGTAGGGCCTTAAAAACATCAGCCAATCGTTTGCGCGATCATCGCGTAAATGATTGGCCCTCTGGCTTGTCAATCACTGCCGTGACGTTCCTTGTGAGAGATGTGCGCGGATTGGCCCTCTGGCTTGTCGATCACTGCCGTGACGTTCCTTGTGAGAGACGTGCACGGCTGCGCGCTCCAGTAATTTTCCACACTCCAGTAACTTTCCAGTAACTTTCCGCACAGGCGCCGCATGCAATGTTTTTGTCAGGAGACAGGAATAACAACTGCAGATTATGAGTTACCTGCGGTGAGTCCGACATAATGAATCCAAAAAACACGACACAGCGAATGCTGGTGGTAAACACTCGTTTTCCAATACTCGTGCACGAGTTTTGGGAGGCGTTCCTTTGAAATGAGCTTAGAGGACGCATGCGCTCATTTCAAAAACTCAGTAACAGTCTTTGGATTCTCAGTCGACGAAAAAATCCTCTCTATCACCTTTAATATTCCCGCTTTGAGTTAATTCGCTACATCGTCTTCCTTGGAACCTTCCACTTAGTGTTACAATACTGGTGTGTAGATGAAGCTCTTTCTTGTGGTTATTATGGTCTTTTTTGTATAGCTTGATAAAAGTCATGCTCAGCAGTGCACACAATGGAGGAATAATTAATTTACTTTGTTGCCATTTATTAGTAAACGCTGAGTATATTTCTGTAAACATGCAAATTTTAATTAAATGTGCCCTAGAATGCTTTTTCACAAGATGTAATATAAGTCTAAGGTGTCCACTGAATGTGTCTGTGAAGTTTCAGCTCAAAATACCCCATAGATTTTTTTATTCATTTTTTTAACTGCCTATTTTGGGGCATCATTAAATATGCGCTGATTCAGGCTGCTTCTCCTTTAAATATTCGCTCTCCCTGCCCCCGAGCTCGCAACTCTAATACATTGCATAAACAAAGTTCACACAGCTAATATAACCCTCAAAATGGATCTTCACAAAATGTTCGTCATGCATGCTGCATGCATGCATGAGATCATGTAAGTACAGTATTTATTTGGATGTTTACATTTGATTCTGAATGAGTTTCATAGTGTTCCGTGGCTAATGGGCTAAAGCTCACATTACACACTGTTGGAGAGATTTATAAAGAATAAAGTTGTGTTTATGAATTATACAGACTGCAAGTGTTTAAAAATTAAAATAGCGATGGCTGTTGCCTTCGTGAATACAGTAATAAACGATGGTAACTTTTACCACATTTAACAGTACATTAGCAACATGCTAACGAAACATTTAGAAAGACAATTTACAAATATCACTAAAAATATCATGATATCATGGATCATGTCAGTTATTATTTCTCCATCTACCATTTTTCGCTATTTTTCTTGCTTGCTTACCTAGTCTGATGATTCAGCTGTGCACAGATCCAGACGTTAATACTGCCTGTGTCAGGTGAGCCCTAGAAGACCCAGAGGCGAAAGGAATTTGCAAATAGTTTATTAGAGTTCCAGGAATAACAGAAACAGACTGCCAGACGTGAAGAAGCAGGCACGTTGCAGCTGGAGAACAAAAGAATAAACAGCGGCTTCCCGAGTCACAGGTCCTCAACTGTAGTCCCACTGGAGTGAAGTACAAGCAGATGGAAACGGTCCGTGCTGGCAGATAGAAGTGACCACGCCAGACGACAGGCTCACAGTTCGACTGAACCGACAGTGGGAAACAAGTTCGGGTCTCTGGACTTGGGGCTGGAACTCAGACTCTGAATATCGACTGCTAAGACACACACGAATAAAGTTTAGCGAGACAACGAGGAGCACGTCACACTCACATACATCAATTCCCAGACACAGACAAGAACGAAGAACAAGGAGAAGTAGGCAGCGCAATCAGCGTGAAGACACAGAACAGGTGCGTGCGCGAGAGCGCAAATGCCAGAAGTAACGGGGAACAGCTGAAATCAATGAAAGAAGAACGATAGAGGGGAAAAAAACACCCAAAAAGCACGAGTGATCAAACCTGGCTCATGACAGTACCCCTCCCCTGAGGAGCTCCCCCTGGCACTCCCAAGGAAGAGGACTGGCGAGAGTGAAGGAAATCAACGATGAGCGAGCGGTCCAGGACATCCCGGGCCGGAATCCAACTCCTCTCCTCAGGACCATAGCCCTCCCAATTGACGAGATACTGGTAACCCCGACCCCGACGGCGCATGTCCAGCAGCTTCCTGACCCTGTAAATAGGATAACTCTCAACAAGTTCGGGACAGTGGGCAGGGCGGGCGGGAGCGTCTTAATGAACGGCTTAATACACGAGACATGGAAGACCGGATGGACGCGCCTCAAGTTAGGAGGCAATTTGAGCTTGACGGCCACAAGGCTAAGGATCTTGATAATGGAAAAGGGCCCAATAAAGCATGGTGCCAGTTTACGTGATTCGGTTCGAAGTGGTAAATCCTTGGTGGATAACAAACATATCTGTCCACAAACATATCTAGGCGCTTTAATGCGACGACGGGTGCGTTCTCTATTTTGACAAAAGGCGGATCTAACAGCTCTCCAAGTTTGTTGGCAACGGCGGATAAAAGCTTGGACAGAGGGACAGAAGTTTCAGTCTCCTGAGAGGGAAATAGAGGGGACTGATACCCTAATGAAGACTGAAATGGAGATAACCCGGTAAGCGACGAGGGAAGAGAATTATGGGCGTACTCGACCCAGGGGAGTTGCTCGCACCACGACGCTGGGTTACGAAAAGCCAAAGAACAAAGCATGCGTCCTAAAATCTGGTTAGTACGTTAGAGCTTGACCATTCGTCTGGGGGTGAAAACCCGAGGACAAGCTGGCAGTAGCCCCAATCAACCGACAAAATTCTTTCCAGAATTGTGAAGCAAATTGGGGACCTCTGTCCGAAACAATGTCAGTAGGGAGTCCATGCAAACGAAAAACATTCTTAACAATAATCTGCGCGGTCTCCTTGGCGGAAGGGAGTTTACAGTGTTACCGTTAGAAGCAGGGAGACCAGTAACAAAGTCCATGGCCAGATGTGACCATGGACGAGACGGAATGGGAAGGGGTCTAAGGAGACTGGCGGGCGGAGAATTATTCGACTTGGTCTGGGCACACACGGGACACGAAGAAACAAAACGACGCACATCGCGTGTTCTAGAAGGCCACCAGAATCATTGGTTTATGGACGCTAGGGTTCCTTCAACCCCTGGATGGATTACCAGCTTAGAGGAATGACCCCATTGGAGGACAGCGGGCCGCATGGTCCGAGGAACAAACAATTGATTAGGAGGGCATCGTTTCGGAACAGAAACACCAGTGAGAGCGGTCTTGACCTGTCTCTCGATTCCCCAGGAAACGCCTGCCACCACGCAACCCTCTGGTAAGATACCAGAGGCGTCGACCTCGACAATAAATTGTTCGGTAGGTTCAGGCATGATCAGAATGGGTGCTGAAGTGAACAGCTCCTTCAGTTTGTCAAAAGCGCGCTGCGCTCCCTCGGTCCATTCAAATCGTTTCTTAGGCGAAGTGAGAGCTGTTAGAGGCGTGGCAATGTGAGTTCCCTGAGTCCATGCCGAGAGGCGTATTAAACGCCGTCTTCCACTCATCTCGCTCTTTAATATGCACCAAATGGTAAGCGTTATGGAGGTCCAATTTGGTGAAAATGCGGGCCCCCTGAAGCAACTCAAAGGCGGAAGACATAAGAGGCAAGGGGTAGCGATTCTTGACCATTATGTCATTCAACCCTCTATAATCAATACAGGGGCGCAATGAGCCGTCCTTCTTCTTAACAAAAAAAAACCCAGCGCCAGCAGGAGAGGTGGAAAGAACGATAGTACCGGCTGCCAGACTCTCAGATAAATATTTCTCGAGAGCTTCGCGCTCAGGGGCAGAAAGAGAGTATAAACGACCGTGGGGAGGAGTTGTACCAGGAAGTAGTTCTATACTACAATCATAGGGACGGTGAGGAGGTAGAGACGCTGCCCGGGAACGACTGAAGACCGCCCGCAGATTGTGATACTCCTCCAGCACTCCGGACAAATCACCAGGCTCCTCCTGCAACACAGATACAGAAGAGACAGGAGACACAGCAGATGTAAGATATTGGACATGACAAGACAAATGCCAAGACTGAATGGTTCCTTGTGACCAATTAACTTGTGGATTATGTTGAATGAGCCAAGGATGACCCAAAACAATAGGGGCAATAGTAGAACGAAAAACAGAAAAATAAATAGTCTCTTGGTGGTTGCCTGAGATGATTAGACTAACAGGTGCAGTAATAAAGTGTATACTTGGCAGCTCACTGCCATCTAATGCAAACACAGGAGTAGGGTCATCGAGCTTTAACAAAGGAATCTTCTCATCATGAGCCCACAGCTCATCCATAAAATTTCCCTCAGACCCAGAATCAATGAGAGCTTGGCATGTAGTAGTCGTTCCTGCCCACCGGAGCACAATGGGCAGAGTGGTGACTGATTTGGCGGGAGAAGAACTTGAAACAGCGCTCGACAGTATCCCCTGGTCTACTGGCGAGCATTCCCTTTTAACGGGCAAATGGCCACCAAATGTCCCGAACGCCCACAGTCAAGTCAAGTCAAGTCACCTTTATTTATATAGCGCTTTTTACAATGCAGATTGTATCAAAGCAGCTTTACATTGATAACTGGTACATAATTTTTGCTGCACAGCAGCTCTTCAAGAATAGTGTCAATGCAGGCAGATCAAAGCACTGTTGAATAAATGTCAAGAATACTATTGAATATCAAATGTCAAGTGTCCCGAACTAAGCAAGCCAAAGGAGCTTGCTTAGCAGAGCCTGAAACACTGCCAGCATCTCCAGCCGATTTATGTGCCAAGAGAGCTGGTGTACCTCCCAACGACCCTGAGCTGAGCGACCACTCATGATCGCTCCCCAGCCCGTGAGGGACGCATCTGTCGTAATGAAGTTCCCAACACGGGTCCCTGGGACAGGAACCAAGGCTTTTTCCACATGACCAGAGCAAGAAGGCACCGCCGCGTGACTTTGATCATGCGAAAAGGATTTCCCCTCGGAGAAAACCCCTTGGTCCTGAGCCACCACTGTAAGGGTCTCATGTGCAGAAGGCCAAAAGTAACAACGTTGGACGCAGCTGCCATCAGACCCAACAGTCTCTGAAACTGTTTTACAGTGAGTGACCGGCCTAACTTCACCCCATTCACGGCCCCGAGAATGGATGTCACACGAGCGGGAGACAATTGCGCCTGCATCGAGATCGAATCCCAGATTACCCCAAGATAGTTGGCAACCTGACTCGGAACCAGCACACTTTTCTTGGCATTGAGCCTCAGCCCAAGCTTCTTCATGTGCGACAGCACAACATCTCGATGTTGAGCTGCCAGACGTTCTGTTTGAGCTAAAATCAACCAATCGTCGATATAGTTCAGCACGCGGATGCCCTGGAGTCTCAGAGGAGCCAAGGCTGCATCCACACACTTTGTGAACGTGCGGGGTGATAGAGATAGGCCGAAGGGAAGAACCTTGTATTGGTATGCTTCGCCCCCGAAAGCAAACCTGAGGAACTTCCTGTGAGAAGGATGGATGGATATGTGGAAATATGCGTCCTTCAGATCTATTGCCACAAACCAGTCCTCGGATCTGATCTGTGGAATAATCTGTTTGAGTGTAAGCATCTTGAACTTCAACCTCTTTACAGATCGATTTAGAATACGTAAATCGAGAATCGGACGCAACCCTCCATCCTTCTTTGGAACAATGAAGTAGCGGCTGTAAAAGCCCGACATTTTGCTGGGAGAGGGAACCCGTTCTATAGCCCCTTTTTGCAAAAGCGTCGTAACTTCTTGTTCCATTACCAGAGACTGCTCTGGAGCTACCACTGTGTGAATCACTGTGCGAACTGAATTCTGTAGCCCTGTTCTACCATGAGCAGCACCCATTTCGAAATATTTGGAAGACATTTCCATTCCTCCAAAAATTCTACTAAGGGAACCAGCCTCTCGAGACTGGTCTCTGGTGTTTTTTGAGCACTTGGCTCGTTTATGTGATGCGGCGCACCGGCAGATAAGCGAATCACGTGCTGGCCGACCCTCCTCGGAGGATCGACAGAGACTGCTGCGCCCTGTCGCACACTGGGTGGCAGGGTTGGCAGAACAGTCCCTTGAGGGCACCGATGGGGAACGATAGAAATTAATCGTCGAACTCCTTCGGAGGGGGCTGCCCTCAGAAACCCTGGCCCATGAGCGTCAGGATTTCTTTTGAGAAGCCTTCCGGGAAATAATGACGGTCCTCAGATCCGCTCTACCCCCGGAAGGCTTCGGCTGTGCAGCACGCTCCGGTCCCCAAGCTTTCCGCGGGGGAGCACGGGCGGCCCCACTAGCCTTTTGCTGGGACCTGTGTCCCGAGGAGCCGGCTGTCGGCTGAGGCTGCCCCCGCCCAGCAGCCTCAGGGGGATGAGATTTTTGGGGGAGGAATCTCTGGAACGCCGCTTTCTGTTTTTTCGCCTTCTCGAACCTGTCGACGACAGTGTTAACTGCGTCACCGAACAGGCCCTCGGAGGAAAGCGGCGCATCCATAAGGATATGTTTGTCCTTATCCTTGATGTCAGCAAGATTGAGCCACAGATGTCTCTCCGTGGCCACCAGGGCTGCCATAGAGCGGCCTACTGACTTGGCCATCTCCTTGTTGGCACGGAGAGCTAAATCTGTGGCTTTCCTCAGCTCTTGAATGGTCTCAAAGGTGACCTCCCCACTCTCGTCAATTTCCCCCAGCAGATCAGCTTGGTATGCCTGCAGTATGGACATTGTGTGCAGACATGCCGCAGCCTGACCCGCTGCCGAATAAGCCTTGCCCACCAGATTCGATGTTTGCTTTAGAGGTTTGGTGGGCAACATCGGGGATTTCAGGGACGATGCCGACTCAGGCGAGAGATAGCTCGCAAGCGTCTCCTCAACCTGAGGCATCGCCCCATAACCGTGTTGCTTCAGCCCAGTGATGTTGCTGTACATTGATGTCTGTGGGCTGAAGACACGGTACTGCACGGGTCTATTCCACGACCTCGACACCTCGGTGTGGAGGTCGGGAAAGAACGGCAGTCCCCGACGCTGGGGTAGTGACCTAGCTGGGAGGAAGCGTTCATCTAACTTGCTTTTAACTTTAGGAACCTTAAACTGTAACACCGTTTAAACTGAACTTTCCTCCACGGGCCAGCTTATATTCAGTTTCTCTACTGCCCGGGTCACTACCTCCATAAGCTCCTCATGGGCTGGAGATGAGGATGACGGTCCCTCATCACCACCCTCGACACCTTCAACATCAACCTCCTCAGAGGAAGATATATTCAGTGCCGGTGCCTCCCTTTGAGGGGAAGAAACCGCAGTGCGTGCTTCCACCACCAAAGGAGAGACACTAGATCTAGCAGGTAAGGGGAGCGATAAGGCAGAGCCCGTCTCTCCCCGCTCTGCTAGATCCATTTGTGAACCCCACGAGTGCAGTCTTCGCTGTGCCTCGGTAGCAGCGGGACCAGACCCGCGGGGAACACTCGCCGCGGCGCCCTCCTCAAAGAGCGCCCGGCATGAGCGCAGCGTCCTGAGAGTGAGCCGCTCGCAGTGCACACAGACAGCCCCCTCGAGAGCTGCCTGTGCGTGCTCAACTCCCAGGCACTTCACACACGTCGTGTGTGTCCCCTGCCACGATGAATCGCGGACAGGGAGGCGCACACTTAGTGAAACGCTGGCTTTCCGTCATATATATATATATATATATATATATATATATATATATATATATATATTTTTTTTTTTTTTTTTTTTTTTATGTATGTGTCTTATTCACTTTCTGGAAACTCTTGTCCTCAGACGAACAGATCACTTTTTGGCGAGATGGTAGACAAACAACAGTAAATAAGACAGACAAGATACAAATAGCGCTTACTGAAGACAACAGAAGCTAGTGTTCTTTGTTTCCGGGCATGCTTTATACGTTCCGGTCCGCGACGTCGCCCGCCTCTGACGTCACGTTCTTTCATTGGTTGGATACAATAGTGCTTCACGAACACAAAAATGCAGAGGATTCCCATCACGTCACTGACGTAGCGTCGATAGTTCCCACGAAAGGGAACTGCATAAATTTGATTCGAATTGTTTAAAACAATTAAAATACTATTTGGCCAGTGGAAATGAATGAATCAACTCTATTCCAAAATCTTTATATTAAGTATTTAATACAATTTTGTTTTTATGCATATTTTGATATATTTATTCTAAAACATAAGAATATTGGATGATTTTTAGCAATGTAATGTGTATGGCACAAATGTTAACCATTTTGTCATGTGGGTGGGAATATGTATGGAAATGATATGTAGATGAGGTTATGCATAGTAAAACTAGGCGTCATAAGCTCCATATATGGTGATTTCGGGGAGGAGACAGAGTGGAGAAGCACGTACGCACAATCATCCACTGCCTGGGATTTATAAAGGGATTTGTGCGCAGGTTCTGGCGTACGCATGGTTTTATAAACACAGAATCTAGCTTTTGCATGTACGTACACTTTTAGGATGAAATCTACGCAAAGTTTTATAAATGAGACCCCAGATCCGGTTGACTACGGTAAACCTCGGGATAAACAGAAAGACTAATATTAGCGTAGATGCCATTCTTTTTCTGAAGTAACGAGTACATCTGGTGTTATAGGAAGTGTTCCCGGTTCTGGCTGACCTAATTTATGCAGCCTAATAATCCTTTAACGGATTTGAAAATATAAATTGATAATGTGTTATGTGTACGCCAGGTTAAAGAGATGCGTTTTTAGTCTAGATTTAAACTGACAGAGTGTGTCTGCATCCCGAACAATGCTAGGAAGATTGTTCCAGAGTTTAGGTGCCAAATAGGAGTAGGATCTACCGCCTGCGGTTGATTTTGATATTCTAGGTATTATCAGCTGGCCTGAATTCTGAGATCGCAATAAACGTGAAGGACTATAATGTATTAAGAGCTCACTTAGGTACTGGGGAGCTAAACCATTTAGTGCTTTGTAAGTAATTAGCAAGATTTTAAAATCTATATGATGTTTAACCCTCTGGAGTCTGAGGCTGATTTGGGGCCTGGAGAAGTTTTGACATGCCCTGACATTTGTGCTTTATTCAGTTGTTCATAAACATATTAATGGAAAAAGTGTCATTACACTGTATTCAGCACAAACTAGGCTACAATAATATGTGAGGAACATGTGTGTACATGTTTGTGTTTTTGAAGGAATAACATTTATGCGTGGTTATTGAAAAAACAAAAAACTTAAGTCACTGAAATAAGGCCAAAAAAAGTATAGTAAATCTGTGTTTACAATACTTTAGGGTTGTAGACTAGAGTTTTTGCTTCAAAAATATGTAAAAATTATGCTGCCTACTACTTCATATAAAACAATATATTGATTTAGTTTTTGTAAGACACTTTTTGCCAAGAAACACAGTATGCGTGGAGGCGTGAATCACCACTGAATAATGGGCCATTCTCACCTGAGAAGACAAAAGAATTGGATAGTAATGAGCTGAAATGACTTGCATATTAATGAGGCATTTCAGTCAGGTAGGCTGTGAAAAAAACCTTCTGTGATGTCTCAAGCTCATCATGATATATGAAACATACAGAAAAATATTATTACAATATAAAGTAATGGTTTTATATTAAACTTTAAAATATAATGTATTTCTGTGATGCAAGGAGTCTGAATATAGGCTTTTAGTTTAAAAGCATGCACATTTGGAGAAATATTGGATTCTCATATGCTTATGTCAATTTTCTATACAGAGGAGTTATATTTATTTAATATTCATTGTCATTACTATGAGCGCTGGTGTTTTCAATTCATCCTTGAAGTCGGAGGGCACTCTCTGTGCATTTTTAGTCCACAAATTCATCTAAAAGAAGAAGAGGCTATTCCATGAATGGAGTTTCCAATTCATACTGCAGCCGGAGGGCGCTAAAGAAACAAAAACTCATCTAAAATTCATTTATAGAAGAAAAGAAAACAGGAACTAACTGCATGTCTTCTAGAGCTCGCTAACCATGACTTTTACATCCAGATAAACACTTTTCAAGACAATAAATACATGATTGAAACGATGAATGCATGTATTGCCTCTGAATTTGCATCTGAATAGTGCTGGCTCCGTGGGCGTGGCCGCATTAGCGGATAATAAGCTGAATCACAGACTTCTGATATGGCTCTCTTTTCATACAGATTACATAAACACAGAAGGTTTGTTTTCGATTTGACTTACATGATTTAAAACCTGACATCTTAACGTTTTTTTAGACATAAGTTTAATTTTTCTGTGATTAGTATTCACTAAGTTACAGTTCATTTTCTGAGAACTATCAGATTGGACTTCGTTCAGAGGGAGAGGAGAAATCACGCATCATGTTAGTTTTCTTTATTTTACAAAAAGCACAACATTGTGTTTTTACTCTGAGTGTATACAAATAAAAGAAGATATTCTATAGTTTCAATTTATATATTACTTATGTCTCTATGACAAAAAATGACGGAGTATTTTAAGTCTGTTTTGCTGCAATGTGAAAAAAAACCTGAAAAACGCGCCGACGCGTTTTCAGACCTCAGAGTGGAAGCCAATGCAGTGATGACAGAACTGGGCTAATATGGTCATACTTCCTAGTTCTAGTAAGAACTCTAGCTGCTGCATTTTGTACGAGATGTAGTTTATTTATCAAGCGAGCAGAACAACCACCCTGTAGAGCGTTACAGTAGTCTAGCCTTGAGGTCATAAACGCATGGACTAACTGTTCTGCATTTTTCATTGAGAGCATATGTCGTAGTTTAGATATATTTTTAAGATGGAAGAATGCAGTTTTACAGATGCTAGTAACATGACCTTCAAATGAAAGATTGGTATCAAGGAGCACACCCAGGTTCCTAGCTGACGACGAAGACTAAACAGAGCAGCCATCAAGTGTTAGACAGTATTCTAGATTATTGCGTGAAGAAGTTTTTGGTCCAAAAATTAGAATCTCTGTTTTTTCTGAATTTAGTAGTAGGAAATTACTGGTCATCCAGTTTTTTATATCAGCTATACATTCTGTTAATTTAGCGAATTGGTGAGTTTCGTCAGGGCGTAAAGAAATATAGAGCTGAGTATCATCAGCGTAACAATGAAAACTAACGCCATGCTTCCTAATGATATCTCCCAAGGGTAGCATGTACAGAGTAAAAAGCAACGGTCCTAGTACTGAGCCTTGCGGTACTCCATATTTAACTTGTGATTGATATGACATCTCATCGTTTACTACTACAAACTGATAACAGTCAGATAAGTATGATTTGAACCATGCCAATGCAATTCCACTAATGCCAACATAATTTTCGAGTCTGTTTAGAAGAATATTGTGATCAATAGTGTCAAATGCAGCACTAAGATCCAGTAACACTAATAGAGAGATACAACCACGATCTGATGATAAGAGCAAATCATTAGTAACTCTAATGAGAGCAGTCTCAGTACTATGGTATGGTCTAAATCCTGACTGGAAATCCTCAGATACTATTTCTTTCTAAAAAAGAAACATAGTTGTGATGAAACTGCCTTTTCTAGTATTTTTGACAGAAAAGTGAGATTTGAGATCGGCCTGTAATTGACTAATTCTCTAGGATCAAGTTGTGGTTTTTTAATAAGAGGTTTAATAACAGCCAGCTTAAAGGTTTTTGGTACGTATCCTAGTGATAAAGATGAATTAACAATATTAAGAAGAGGATCTATGACCTCTGGAAGCATCTCTTTCAATAGCTTAGTCGTTTAGACAGTTCTTCCTGTCCTAAAGCAGTAAATGAATTGAATTTTTCTTTAGGGACACTACAATGCACTGTCTGACACAAGACTGTAGTAGACGGTTGCATGGTTATAATTTTTTCTCTAATATTATCAATCTTGCAAGTAAAGAAGTTCATAAAGTCATTACTGCTGTGCTCTTTGGAAACATCAGAAGTTGAAGCTTTATTTCTTGTTAATTTAGCCACTGTATCAAATAAATACCTAGGGTTGTGTTTATTTTCTTCTAAAAGTTTTGAAAAATAGGCAGATCTAGCAGTTTTTAAGGCCTTTCTGTACTCAGTCATTTTCTCTCTCCACGAAATGCGGAATACTTCTAGTTTTGTTTTCTTCCAGCTGCGCTCCATTTTTCTAACTGCTGTTTTTAGGGCCAGAGTGTGCTCATTGTACCATGGTGTTGAATTAATTTCCTTAATCTTTTTTAAACGCAAAGGAGCAACTGAGTCTAATGTGCTGGAAAAGAGAGAGTCAATAGTTTCTGTTGCAATATCGAGGTCTTCTAAGCTGTCTGGTATGCTAAGGCGTTGAAACTGATCAGGAAGATTATTTATAAAGCAATCTTTAGTGGTATAAGTGATGGTTCTACCATATTTATGGCAGGGAGGCAGTTTAGCCGCTTTCACTAAATGTAATATACACGAGACTAGATAATGATCTGAGATGTCGTCACTCTGCTGCAGAATTTCAACGGCATCAATATCGATTCCATGTGACAATATTAAATCTAAAGTATGATTACGACAATGAGTGGGTCCCGACACATGTTGTCTAACACCAATAGAGTTTAGAATGTCTGTAAATGCCAATCCTAATGAGTCTTTTTTATTATCTACATGGATATTAAAATCGCCAACAACAAGGACTTTATCTGCAGCTAGTATTAATTCTGATAGAAAATCGGCAATCTCTTTGATAAAGTCTGTATTGTGCCCTGGTGGCCTGTATACAGTAGCCAACACAAATGTCAACTTACATAATGTTACGTAAAGCACCATCACTTCGAAGGAATTATATTTGAAAGACTTCTGGCTGATACTGTAAATATTACTATAAATTACAGCAACACCTCCCCCTTTTCCTTTCTGTCGAGGATTGTGTCGATAATCATAACCTTGAGGGCTAGACTCATTTAAAGTAGTGTAATCGTCCGGTTTTAGCCAGGTTTCTGTCAAACACAGCACATCTAGATTATTGTCTGTGATAATATCGTTTACAATAAGTGCTTTTGAAGAAAGTGATCTAATATTTAACAACCCAAGCTTTATCATTTGTTTATCATTATTATCTCTAACTCTATCTAAACATCAATTAAATTTTTACCATTAAATGGGTTTGGAAGTTTTTTGTTTTTATTAATTCGGGGTACAGACACAGTCTCTATTTGATAATATCTATGTGCAAGAGTTTCTATGTGTTGGGAATTATCTGACTTCTGTAACGTGAGGCAGCTAGCAGACGGTCGATTTAGCCAGTCTGTCTGCTTCCTGTCCTGGGCCCCAGTTTGTCCTGTTTCAGCTCTAAGACTATGTGCCATATTATTAGACAGAAGAGCAGCACCATCCCGGGATGGATGAATACCATCTCTTTTCAACAGGTCAGGTCTGCCCCAAAAACTTTTCCAATTGTCTATGAAACCTATATTATTCTGTGGACACCACTTAGACAGCCAGCCATTGAGTGATGATAATCTGCTAACTATCTCATCACTCCGACGAACAGGAAGGGGACCAGAGCTTCACACACCTCTTTAATGTTAATTTTAGTGATCTCCAACTGGCGAAGTCGAACATCATTTGTGCCGACGTGAATAATAATTTTAGAGTATTTACGATTAGCATTAGCCAGCACTTTTAAATTTGCTTTGATGTCAGGTGCTCTGGCTCCAGCCACAGTATATACAAAGGTGACGGAGGATTCAACGCTGATGTTCAGCAGGCGAAATGCAAATTCCAGCAGTCTGCATGGGCTCAGGGAACTGAGAAGCATCAAACTAAACAGTCGCTGGTCCAGGTTGGGGTAGAGATGGAGCTCGTTGGGTACCGCGGGCACGGCGTCAGAGGTCAGCACGCTTCTCCAAACGGATAGCCAATTCCACCAGCTGATCGAGGGTAGTGGGGACCTCTCGCACATAGATCTCGTCCTTAATCTCAGGACACAATCCCTCCAGAAACCGCGCCGTCAAGGCGGGCTCATTCCACTCACATGACGCTGACAGAGTACGAAATTCTATGGAGAAGTCAGAAACTGAGCGTCCTCCCTGGCGTAAGACAGCAAGCTGATGGGATGCTTCGCGTCTGCTTACGGAGCGGTCGAAAACCTTTACCATTTCCTCCCGGAACGCAGTGAAGGACTGACAGCACACCGCCTTTGCCTCCCAGACTGCCGTGGCCCAGTCTCGCGCTCTCCCTGTCAGCAGAGAAATAACAAATGCAACCTTCGCACGGTCGGTCACATACGTAGAGGTTTGGAGAGAAAAAACAACTTCACATTGAGTTAGGAAGGCTTTACACTCTGCGGGCTCACCGGCATATCTTGGTGGATTGTTCACTCTTGGTTCAGAGGCTTGGCTGGGAGGCGGAGAATCAGAGAGCTCATGACGGAGAAATTGAAGTCGGTGTGATAAGTCTGTCACTTGACCAATGAGGTTCTCAACCGCATGTCTTATCACAGAGAGTTCCTGCTCATGACGACCGAGCATCGCCCCCTGCATCCTAACAGCAAAGTGAATCTGTGTTTCCCTCGCCGGGTCCATTTCGTGGTCCGGGAATTCTGTCAGGTGAGCCCTAGAAGACCCAGAGGCGAAAAGAATTTGCAAATAGTTTATTAGAGTTCCAGGAATAACAGAAACAGACTGCCAGACGTGAAGAAGCAGGCACGTTGCAGCTGGAGAACAAAAGAATAAACAGCGGCTTCCCGAGTCACAGGTCCTCAACTGTAGTCCCACTGGAGTGAAGTACAAGCAGATGGAAACGGTCCGTGCTGGCAGATAGAAGTGACCACGCCAGACGACAGGCTCACAGTTCGACTGAACCGACAGCGGGAAACAAGTTCGGGTCTCTGGACTTGGGGCTGGAACTCAGACCCTGAATATCGACTGCTAAGACACACACGAATAAAGTTTAGCGAGACAACGAGGAGCACGTCACACTCACATACATCAATTCCCAGACACAGACAAGAACGAAGAACAAGGAGAAGTAAGCAGCGCAATCAGCGTGAAGACACAGAACAGGTGCGTGCGCGAGAGCGCGAACGCCAGAGGTAACGGGGAACAACTGAAATCAATGAAAGAAGAACGATAGAGGGGGAAAAAACACCCAAAAAGCACGAGTGATCAAGTCTGGCTCATGACAGCCTGCCCTTGTCTAATGCCTTGAACATGAGCTGGCATATGCAAATATTGCGGGCGTACATATTAATGATCCCGACTGTTACGTAACAGTCGGTGTTATGTTGAGATTCGCCTGTTCTTCGGGGGTCTTTTAAACAAATTAAATTTACATAAGAAGGAGGAAACAATGGTGTTTGAGACTCACTGTATGTCATTTCCATGTACTGAACTCTTGTTATTCAACTATGCCAAGGTAAATTCAATTTTCAATTCTATGGCACCTTTAAGGATAAGGCTTGTTGCAATGACTTTCTCATAACACATAAAGATTTTTCACCACTTGTTGCCATAAATACATAACATCATTGACATAAAATCTTTGTCATAAAGCTTCTTGAGATGGCAAATTTTGAATTGGTGATAAAATGTTGTGCAGCAAAAATTAATACACCCTCCTAAAAGTTACTAATAAATAATAAAACAAAATATTTTTTTTCTGGTGTAAGTTTAAGGCAATATTTGATCAACAGGTAAGCGTGTTGAACCAAAACTTTTGAAGAGAAGTAATTTCTTGACAATTAATAGTGTTGTACGGCCCACTGAATCATTCTCAGACTTACTGCTGACAACAATGGAACCACTTGGGAAAGAACTGTCAGGAGACTTATTTCCAGTGTTGGGGAGTAGTTAACTACATGTAGTGGCGCTACTAGTTTAACTCCATTTTTCAGTAGCTTGTATGTAGTTCAGCTACTTTTAAAACAGTGTAGCTTTTCCAGTAGTTAACTACATTTTCCAGCAAGTAGCGGTGTAGTGTGACCAAAAGCTACAAGCTACATTCCGTTTTGCGTTCTGACGAGCCTAATTCATTCATAAAGCAGCACAGAGTCTTCAGATCACAAACTAAAATCGTGCATTACCGCCATCTATTGTTATATAATGCATCTTGCGGCTTTATCGGTTCAGTTCATCAGCAGTTCATCGAGAAGAGAACGCCTGATGATTATGTAAAGGACAGGAGTGGGTTCACACTGCACAAATCGATTAGTAAATGTTACGCTTAATTTATAAACATGATTAAAACGATGTGTGTCGAAGACTTCAAGTACATACAGGTGAATAATAGCCTTTTTAAATTGATTGTTCTGCTTTATTGCAGTCTAAAACTGTCCCGCCAGTTTTATAATGAACATAAGATCACTAACGCGGTGTTTTGATTCATTGCATTGGCAAAGCATCCGTCAATTTAACAGAAAACAACAACATAGCTTAGTGCGCTGATCTAATAAAATCGGTTGCTCGGGTATAAGAATGTTCACGCGAGAAGCGTATGATTCGCGTAGTGAGACATTTAAGATGTTAAATCATTTTACAATTAATTGGAATAGAATTTCAAGAATATTGATACAAAAATTTTTATATTTTTCTAGTCTGCATTTACATTGCTCATTATTTTTATTATTGCATATTTTTGTCCCGTGTTATGGTTATGGTAGCAATTTTGAGCATGAATCCTGCATTTCTATGTAGAAATCATTTCTGAAACTGCAAATAGTGCAATTGGTCGTCGGTCCTCTCATAGCATGAAAAAAACTTATAATACATTCAGAATTTTAATATATATAAAGCATGCAAAGAGAGTCAGTGTAAGATATAGGAGTATTGACATTTGAGTATATACATTTGAGTAGGCCTATTGTATCTTTTGATATAGTTTACAAAATAAAACAGTATGCTTTGAAATCATAATTGTAGTGCATTGCTTTGTTTTAAACCCCAAACACCTTACTTAAACATTCTTCATTAACAGTTATCCAGTTGTTTGTAATAAGCTATGTCATTTAAAAAAAAAAAAAAAAATTAAAAGTAGTTTCAATGTAGCTAGCTACTTTTTGATAGTAACTTGTAGTGTAGCTAACTACTTTTTCAAAAGGGTAGCTTGACTGTAGTTTAACTACTTTAATTTATGAGTAGCTTGTAGCTTGTCAAACTACAGTTTCAGAGTAGCTTCCCCAACACTGCTTATTTCTTAGCACAAAAGAGGACAGTGTTACAAGAAGATTACCAAATCATTGTTTTAAGTGTGAAAATATAGCAAAAGTAACACAGAAATTCAAAAACAATGGACTTGTGACAAGGCCCCTGAAATAATCAGGCCTTCATTTTAAGCTTTCATTTAGTGATTTTTTTGCAAGACAAAGAGCAGGAGAAATACCAAGTGAGTGTCTCAGAGCCAGCAAAAGCTATGAAAAAAAGTGACTGTTTATCTCACAGAGTAAGATGCAGCCTCCAGAAATGACATGCATGGTTGTTGTTCTCACTGGAACTACCTACTGTAGCCAAAGCACAATAAAGTCAGTTAGCCATTTCCAAACCCCATATTTACAAAATATAGATTCTGGGAATCAATACTCTGGTCTCATGAGACAAAATCAATCAAACAGCAGAGGAGGAGTACAGTGAGAAGTGCCTGGTTCCCACAGTAAAGTTCAGTGGTAGTAAAGCTCTTATATAGGGATGTATGAGTGCTGAAGGTGTGAGGGAGTTGTGCTTTATCAATGCATACACAAACTTGAAACAGAAGATGTTACCCTTTCCTCATTCCTTGCATTGTTGGGCATTTTTTCAACATGACAATGAGGATATGCATTCTCCCGAGGTGAAAAGCCTTCTGTGGACATGTATTGCACTCAATCTTAACACTCTTGAGTGCCTGTGGGGGATTCCATAGAGACGAGTTGAGCAACACTCCCCATTAAAGATCAGGGGCCGTATTCACAAAACATTTTATCTTACCACTAAGAGTTCTCCTAAATAGCAGTAAAAGTTCTTAGCTAAGAGTTTTCTCTTAAAACCTAATAACAAAGCTGCTGAGACCAACTTTTACTAAGGAATAGACTGAAGTCTTAAGCTAAGAGTAAGGGCGGGGTTGACCTCGTTGCTATGGACTATACACACAGTGATTGGCTGATGGGGGAGGAGTCAGCGATTTAATCATTGTAGAATGAGGTGTCATGTTTCCATATTAAAATAAAGGTTTAAAAATACAAATGTTGCCCTATTCAAAATAAAATGTTGCCATATTGTTGCCATAAAGGTTTTAAAATATAGGCTAAGTGTCACTAATTAAACTAGTATATATATATGTGACCCGATCTGGCGAAATGAGTCGGAAGTCGCAACGTTCTATTTTAAGATACGGGCCGATAATGTGGAAAAACAATGAAAAAATCATTTTTTTTTTTTAAGCTAATTTCAAAGAACAGACTTTCAAAAATAATCTCCCAAAGTTTCGTAGTCCAGATAATTGAGTAAAGGTATTTAAATGGCTATTAAATTTGACATGGTTTTACTAAATTAGCTGGAAATGAACTTCTCAACTCCTCTCATCACTTATGAGCATTTCCCAGTATCCCCTGAAACGTCATTATCTCTGGTCTACAAATATGGTGTTACACGTTGTATAGAACCAATCAAAAAGCTTAGAAATGTAAACACACTGACCTAAACGCTGATTTTTAACAATGGGAAGCCCCGTTTCGACTGACAGGCATGCGATCGGTCCAGCCATCCTCCTGTCAGACTAGCGCGCCTTATAAAATAAAACTCTCATTTGCGTGTCTCTCTTTAAAAGCCAATAAAAATTGAATCCATATAGGTAGCACAAAAATTCTTTTTGCATACAAAACCAAAGACTTTAAACTTTCATATCAAGCCTCCAACATGCTTCTGTTGCGTTGTTTTCACCCTCTAATGAGTCTGAGAAATATGCGTTTACAACAAAAATAGCACAGCAGCTAACTGAATACAAGTATGTATTTCACGTGCTCATAACTTCATGAAAAATGCACAGATCATAAAAATCGCACATCAATATTTAAAGCACATTCTCAAGATTAAAATGAATCCAAAATCAATATAATATATTGCGTTGATCACAAGATATTACTCATGGAATGATTTAACATACTTGGCTAAAAACATGTCTCTCATCTCTCCGGGATGCAGTGTGTATCCAATGTTCCCGGACCTATCCATGTTCGTTTTCCAACATGGAATAACACAAAATAGATATCATTTTAAAGCTTAGAATCTCATCTTTTTAATGCATCTAACCATTTTGAAAAATTCCTAACGAGTGCTGAGAAGCACCTCTAAACCGGAGTTTACCGCCCGTTGGCGCCACCTGGCTGCGGAAAAAATGAACAACAATTTTTCAAACTATTCTTTATAATATCACCACGAAATTTGAACCAGATGCAGCTCACATATAGGAGAGCATCACCAAAAAATAATTTTTTAACGATCTTATTGTTTTCCTGAGTTATTCCATGTCAAATAAAAAAAGAAAAATTATTTTTTAAAAATTATATATATTTTTTGACTTTTATCAGCTGTTTCTCGGCAAGAAAATGTCCAAATGTAATGTAATTTATATTTTCTTAAAATTTAAAATGTTACCTAATGATACCTACCTTTTGACTCTCCTTGCTAGAGTTTTGGAGTTATGAGTCTTTACTTTTGTGTGTCACTCAGGAAAAAAAAAAAAAAAAAAAAAAAAAGAACTCTAAAAAAGCCTTCAGGTCTTAAAGGGTTAATTCAAATAAATACTTTCATAATATTTGAGCTTCAGCCTGGTTTAATAGCATTTATATATATATAAAAATGTCTTTGGTCAAATTAAGCTGTAAAATAAATAGTTTATCCCTTTAAATGCAATGGATTTTGAAAGATATCAACAAAAAAAAACGGGCAAAAAACTTTAAAAGCGATTTTCTCAGGTTTTCAATTTGAAAAAGAGGGCAGACGACCATAATTAAAATGGGTATATCTTTAAAACCATTCAAGGTATGACTTTCACTAGGATATCATTTTAAAGCTTATTGTCTCATCTTTCCATTGATACCAAAATCTCAATTTTGAAATTTGGGTCACTGTGACTCATTTTGCTGGATCAGGTCACATATAATGAATGTAATGAAAGTGCTGCAGTTCAAGGTTCCTTATATGACTTTAGGGGGACGTTCCATTTTGGTTATTTTATGGTCAAAAAAAGAACGTTACAAAGAGAATATTTGGGACATTAACAGAACGTTCCCACACGGTCCTCTGTTGATCATTTAATAACGTTCCATTTTGGTTATTTTATGGTCATGCATGAATGTTACAAAGAGGACATTTGGGAAGTTAACAGAACGTCCTATAGTGATAGTCCCCTCAACATTCCCAGAATGTCCTGAATGTTCCCTGAAGGTCCACCAAATAACTTTCCCCAAACCTTAAAAGAACTCCACATCGTGACCGTCTCTGAACGTTCTGGGAACGTTACTAGGTGACAGGTTACCCCGCTAGAAATTTTACGTTCCCAGAACATTCTCAGAACGTCCCCACTGGTGTTGAGTAACGTTCCCATTATGTTCAGAGACGGTCACGATGTGGAGTTCTTTAAAGGTTTGGGGGACGTTATTTGGCGGACCTTCAGGGAACATTCAAGACGTTATCTGAACGTTTAGAGAACCACACTTTATTTAGAAATGTTCTCAGAACGTCCCTGCTGCCCTTTTCAAAAACATGAATTGAAAATTAGAGCTAAATTGACTAATAAAAGTTTTTGTTTCTTTGTTTCTTTCATACACATCTTCTTAATGAGGTGTAGATGTTTTATCAAAATTTATAAATGTCACCGTTATGGAGGTAAGCGCTTGTTTTAGTTGGGCTCCTGACCCTTGACAATTTGACTTTAGTTTTTCTCCAATTGTTGTAACTGTGTTTTTCTAAAGCATTTGGTACAATAAAAAATTGTGAGAAAATCAAAGTCTGATCAAATTGGTTTGGATGCTTGATTATTGATGATGATATAAAGTCATACAGTGGTCTTATTCACAAATCTTTGAATATTGTGTTATCATTCATCTAGACATAATGCAGGAGAACCTGTCCTACATTGAAATTATGAAAGTTTTTATCCTTATGCAGAAATTATTCAGACAGTATCATGTAGATTCACACAGACATCAAGATTCTGCATATGATCCTCAACAATGGTGACAAAATTTTCAGATAAACACTGAACATCACAAAACAAGCTACAAAAAAGATATTTTAGTGTCACCATCGCTGAGGATCATACGCTGATTCATGATGTCTGTGTGAGTCTAAAAGACACTGCTCAAAACTCTGCATAATGTATAAAAAAACTAATAAAAAAGGGGATAAAAACACCTTTAATTAATGCAAAAATGCAATTTAATACACTCAGTTTAGATTTTGGTGATGATCAATGAATCAGGACACTCCATGATGATTGCATCACCAGCACAAAACAACCAAATACATCTGATCAGACTTTCTCCTGCTTTCTTTTGCTATAACTAATGTGTTTTGAGAACACAGTTAAAGCAGCCAAAGAAAATCGAATGTTAAAAATGTCAAGAATCAAGAGCCCATCTAAAGCAAACGCTCTTCTCTATAACGGTGACTTCAAACTTTATTATTTTGTATGAAACACCCACACAGCCGGCGACATTCTCTTGACCTTGTGCAACTTTGTCTAAAAGTTCTCTAAAAGTGACAAAAATTCTAAAACTTTACAGAACATTTGGGACATAAAACGTCCTCTTTTGGTAATGAAAGTGCTGCAGTTTAAGGTTCCTTATATGATTTTAGGGGGACGTTCCAATTTGGTTAATTTTATGCTCACACAAGAACGTTACAATGAGGATATTTAGGACATTAACTGAACGTTGCTACATGGTTTTTTTGTTGGTCATTTAATAACGCTCCCGATATGAGTTTAGGGGAACGTTTTATTTTGGTTATTTTATGGTCGCACGAGAACGTTACAAAGAGGACATTTGGGAAGTTAACAGAACGTCCTATAGTGATAGTCCCCTAAACACGTCCTGAATGTTCCCTAAAGGTCCACCAAATAACGTTCCCCAAACCTTAAAAGAACTCCACATCGTTCTTGCATGACCATAAAATAACCAAAATAGAACGTCCCCCTGAAGTCATATCGGGAACGTAATTAAATGACCAACAGAGGACCATGTGGGAACATTCTGTTAATGTCCCAAATCTCCTATTTGTACACTGTAAAATGTATTTTTTTTTTGTAATTAGTGTAGTTTACTTAGAAAGCTTAATTAAACTGTTGGGTTTACATAAAAAAACTTACGGAAACCGATTGCCTTAAATTTAGTAAGTTAACTCATCATTTTGAATTGATAAAACTAGCTACCACACAGTACAGAGTACTTAGAAATCTTGAGGATTGGTAATTCAATTTTACAAATTGAGTACTTAGTTCAGTCATGTTAAAAATCTTGTTCACATTATGTAGAAACTGTCTTAAATTTCTCAAGCATTTTTTACTCAAAGTTGCAACAATGACTACTTTTACATGGACAGCAGTAATCTAATTACTGATCTTATTCTGATTAAGACAATATTATGATTAAGGTGTTTACATGAGTTGCCTTTAAAATATTCCTTTCATGTTCCCGTTTTACATGTTATATAACATAGATCGATTAAGGGCAAACGTCATTACGTCCCCACGGCACGCCGTCCGACGTTCTCTACAGAATTTCACGTATCACCACGCAGTTTGTGCTATATACAGTTTTGGGTGTTTCATTTTGAATCTTACAAAAGCTTCAAGTGCAGTTAATTATTTGACATGCAATATACGTGCAAATAGATACGGAGCCCTGCACATGACATGCAAGAAAAAATAAATAAATTGTGCGCACGATTTACTAATTAAATTCCCTCGATTTATAAATGATATGCGCATGATTTATAAATTGAGGGAACAAATTAGTAAACCGTTCGCACGATTTAGCCTAGGCTACTATTTATTTTCCCTCTCATGTGAGGGGCTCTGTAAATACAACGGTGGATACAAATTCTCCAGCAACAGGCCTCCTGTACTTTAATTCGGCAACTTTCATTCATGCCACCACGACAAACTCAGGTTCTGGATGAGAGATGAGGTGAGAGGAATTTGATTTGTGGCTTCTTGCTTGAAGCTTGCTCTCGTTTGCCGTCAAAACGGTATGTGTCCTGTAGCAAAGTGCGGCGAAAACTGCCACATTACGTTAATAGTGTGATTAAGGTGTGTACATGTCTACAATGCACTCCAATAATGCGACTAAAATAGGAATACTCCACCTGTCTTAATTCGATTTGTGTTTACTTCGAGTGTGACTTTAGTCGGATTAAGGTAATAAAACATTGCTGTTTACACGGTCCTTTCTTAATCAGAGTATTGTCTTAATCGTGTTAATATCGGATTACTGCTGTCCATGTAAACGTAGTCAATGGACCATACATTTATTTGTATTTATTAAACTGGAGATACTGTTGAAAATAATAAAGTTTGATGTCACCATCATGGTGGAAAGTGTTTGCTTTAGTTGGGCTCTTGACCTTGACTTTTAACATTAGTGTTTCTCTGGCTGTCATAACTCAGTGTTTATAAGACACAGCTGTTATAATGAAAAAAGCCAAAAGAAATACTGATTCTTATTTTATATATTTTTATTGGTTATTAAAAAAAAATACTTATTTGTTTTTAATGAGAAACCACACTTTTGATTAAGTATAAACCTCAGGATTAAATCTGTGGGTATTCAATGATATCATCAGGAAAGATGCAATAGATCAATCCCAGTATTTATTTTGGCTTTTTTCACCATAACAGCTGTGTCTTACAAACACTGAGTTACAACAGCCAGAGAAACACTAATGTTAAAAGTCAAGGTCAAGAGCCCAACTAAAGCAAACACTTTCCACCATGATGGTGACATCAAACTTTATTATTTTCAACAGTATCTCCAGTTTAATAAATACAAATAAATGTATGGTCCATTGTTGCAACTTTGAGTAAAAAATGCTTGAGAAATTTAAGGCAGTTTCTACATAATGTGAACAAGATTTTTAACATGACTGAACTAAGTACTCAATTTGTAAAATTGAATTACCAATCCTCAAGATTTCTAAGTACTCTGTACTGTGTCGTAGCTAAACCCAACAGTTTAATTAAGCTTTCTAAGTAAACTCAACTAATTACATTTTACAGTGAATACTCAAGATTTCTAAGTACTCTGTCTGTACTGTGTGGAAGCTAGTTTTATCAATTCAAAATGATGAGTTAACTTACTTGCTAAATTTAAGGCAATCGGTTTCCTTAAGTTTTTTATGTAAACCCAACAGTTTAATTAAGCTTTCTAAGTAAACTCAACTAATTACATTTTACAGTGTAACGTTCTTTTTTGACCATAGAATAACCAAAAGAGAACGTCCCCCTAAAGTCATATAAGGAACCTTGAACTGCAGCACTTTCATTACCAAAAGAAGACGTTTAAGGAACATCCCGAATGTTCTGTAAAGGTTCAGAATTTTCATCACCTTTTGAGAACTTTTAGGGAACGTTGCGCAAGGTCCTGAGAACGTTGCCTTCTATGTGGGAGGTTGTCCTGCTAAAAATTTTACGTTCCCAGAACATTCTCAGAACGTCCACTGGTATTAAGAACATTGTCTAGTAACGTTCCCAGAACGTTTAGAGATGGTCACGATGTGGAGTTCTTTTAAGGTTTGGGGAACGTTATTTGGTGGATCTTCAGGGAACATTCAGGATGTTCTGGGAATGTTTAGGGGACTATCACTATAGGACGTTCTGTTAACTTCCCAAATGTCCTCTTTGTAACATTCTTGCGCGACCATAAAATAACCAAAATAGAATGTTCCCCTAAACTCATATCAAGAACGTTATTAGATGACCATGTAGCAATGTATGGAAGGCCGTTTCAGCATAAAAACGTTCCAGCGTTACTCGTCGTAATTATATTTTTACTAGTAACAATTAAATTAAAGAGCTCTATAATTTAATTTGTACTAGTAACAATTACAATTACAGAGCTCTATAATTCAATTTTTACTAGTAACAATTATAATTGTAGAGCTCTCTAATTCGGTTTTTACTAGTAACAATAACAATTATAGAGCTCTACAATTAAATTTTTACTAGTAACAATTACAATTACAGAGCTCTATAATTCAATTTTTACTAGTAACAATTATGATTATAGAGCTCTCTAATTCAATTGTTACTAGTAACAATTCCAATTAGAGAGCTCTACAATTCATTTATTACTAGTCATATGTCTCCATTGACTTCCATTCATTTTTAATTATAGAGCTCTGTAATTCAATTGTTACTAGTAACAACTGGGATTATAGAGCTCTCTAATTGAATTCTTACTAGTAACAATTACAATTATAGAGCTCTCTAATTCAATTTTTACTAGTAACAATTACAAATATAGCTGCAAGCAGCAATTACGGGGCCAAGCACAAAAACGGCACAAGAAGCCAGCCAACAGGGCTGGGAGCATCAGACCAACAGCAGCAGTGAGCAATTAAAGACCTATTAAGATCATTTTATGCAAAATAGCTGAAAAATGATCAAAAATGAGGATTTACTGGTTCATCACTTTTGACCAATAGGTGGCGCTGTGACCAAATTAATGTGGTATGGTCAGAGTGAGGTGACAATGACACTTGCAAAGTTTGGTGTCAATATGTCAAAGCATTGCAGAGATACAGCTTCAAGACTGGGTTTTGCATCATGCCTCAAATTCGTTGCTCCGGTATATGAAAACGGTTTGACATATCGACTTGAAATCCATAACTTTTTGTCGGCATTGACTCAAGATGATACGGTTCGATTTTGGTGAAAATCAGAGCAACGGTCTAGGAGGAGTTCGAAAAAGTATGTTTTTAAAGAAAAACAATATGGCGGACAGGAAGTTCATCCGACTATGGCAAATTTAATATCTATGTTCTCAGCATGACCCAAGGAATCTACGGAGACCAGTTTCATTACAACTGGTTAACCCTCAGGGGTCTGAGGATTTTTGGGGCCCTGGAGAAGTTTTGACATGCCCTGACATTTGTGCTTTTTTCAGTTGTTCATAAACATATTAATGGAAAAAGTGTCATTACACTGTATTCAGCACAAACTAGGCTACAATAATATGTGAGGAACATGTATGTACATGTTTGTGTTTTTGAAGGAATAACGTTTATGCGTGGTTATTGAAAAAACAAAAAACTTAAGTCACTGAAATAAGGCCAAAAAAAGTATATTGAATCTGTGTTCATAAGACTTCTAGGTATTGGAGGTTGTAGACTAGAGTTTTTGCTTCAGAATGAAGTAAAAATTATCCTTCCTACTCCTTCATATAAAACAATAGAGAGATTTAAATTTTCTAAGACACTTTTGGTCAAGAAACACAGTATGCGAGGAGGCGGGAATCCTCATGTATAATGGGTGATTCTCACCTGAGAAGACAAAAGAATTGAATAATAATGACCTGAAATGACTTGCATATTAATGAGGCCTTTCAGTCAGGTAGGCTGTGAAAAAACCCTCTGTGATCATGCTAATAACAGGATTAAAGTCCACTCAGGACAAAAAAAACATGATTTTTGTGATCTCATGCATGCACGTATTATTGCACATGATATGAAGAAAATTTTGTATAGGCCAATGTTAAATTACACTACCAGTCAAAAGATTGAACACATTATAATGCCATTATAATGTTTTTAAAAGAAGTCTCAAGTCTCTAACCAAATAATGGTTTTCTATTTTAATATACTTTCAAATATAATGTATTTCTGTGATGCAAAGCGTCTGAACATTCCTACCTCTAGGGCATTTCATATAGGCTACTATATTTGTTATATTATAGAGCCTAAATGTTGATGTGCAGTTGACAAACTATACATCATTAAAAAGATCTAAGACTCAAGCTTCACATTTTGACTCTTAAAATCTTATATTGACCATAATTTCTTAATATGCTTAAAAGCATACACATTTGGAGAAATACTGATGGATTCTCATATGTTTCTATCAATTTTCTATACAGAGATAATATTTATTATTCTATATTTATTGTCATTACTATGAGTGCTGGATACTGTGTTTTCATCATTCATACTTGCAGCCGGAGGGCGCTCTGCCCCTTTTGTCCACAAATGCCTCAGTAAAAGAAGAAGAATATCATGCGACAATCAAGGAACTAACAGAGGCAAGAGATCGCTAAATATGGCTATTCAAAACACTTTTGAAGACAATAAATACACGATTGAGATGATGAATGCATGTATTGCCTCTGAATTTGCGTCTGAATAGCGCTGGCTCTGTGGGCGTGGCCGCATTAGCGGATAATGAGCTGAATCACGGACTTCTGACATGGCTCTCTTTTCATACAGATTACATAAACACAGAAGGTTTGTTTTCGATTTGACTTACATGTTTTAAAACCTGACATCTTAACGTTTTTTTAGACATAAGTGCAATTTTTTTGTCATTAGTATTCACTAAGTTACAGTTCATTTTCTAAGAACTATCAGATTGGACTTCGTTCAGAGGGAGAGGAGAGATCACGCATCATGTTAGTTTTCTTTATTTTACAAAGAGCACAACATTTTGTTTTTACTCTGAGTGTACACAAATGAAAGAAGATATTCCACAGATTAAAATGGTGTATAACTCTTAATTGTATGTGCAACATTGACGGAGTATTTTGAGTCTCTTTCACACTGATAAGAAAAAACCACGGTGGTATCACCGGCGATACCTTCAGACCTCAGAGTGTTAATACAATCAAAAGTTATTATCATTTTTGTAAATGTTGTTATAACTTTTGACCACAAGGTGGTGCTGGTCCGAAACCTCTCAGGCTCCTTCAAGGCATTGTCCTGATGACTCATACCAAGTTTCGTATCGATATGCTAATGCGTTTGTAAAGTACAGTGTTTAAGCAAAAAAATTCAAATTGGATGATGGCCAAAATGGCCGATAAATTGGATATCATTCAACTCAGCATGATGCCCCAAATCTATCGAGACCAAATTTATGATTTTTGGACAAACACATCAGAAGTTATAAGCGAAAATATCCATTTTTCATATTTCCGCACCAGTAGGTGGCGCTGCTCCGAAACACTGCATGATGCCTCAGGTCATGCTTGTGATGACATGTACCAAGTTTGGTCTGAATAAGATAAAGCGCTGCGGAGATACAGCTTCAAGAGTGTGTTTTACATCATGCCTCAAATTCATTGCTCCAGTATACAAAAACGGTTTTACATATCGACTTGAAATCCATAACTTTTTGTTGGCATGGTCTGAAGATGATACAGTTCGATTTTGGTGAAAATCGGAGCAACGGTCTAGGAGGAGTTCGAAAAAGTAGGTTTTTAAAGAAAAACAATACGGCACACAGGAAGTTCGGCCGACTATGGCAAATTTAATATCTATGTTCTCAGCATGACCCAAGGAATCTACTGAGACCAGTTTCATTACAATGGGTTAATATAGTCAAAAGTTATTAACATTTTTGTAAATTTTGTTATAACTTTTGACCACAAGATGGCGCTGCGCTGAAACTTTTTGAGTATTGTCAGGGCATGGCACCAAAGACCCATACTGAGTTTCGTAATGATACGCTAATGCGTTCGTAAAATACAGCATTTTAGCACAAAATTCAAAATGGCCGACAGACAAAATGGCCGATATGAGAAATATGGGTGGCATTCGACTCGACATGATGCCCCGAATCTAACAAGACCAAATTTATGATTTTTGGACAAACCCATCAGAAGTTATAAGCAAAAATAGCCTTTTTTCATATTTTCGCACCAGTAGGTGGCGCTGCGCCGAAACACTGCATAATGCCTCAAGTCATGCTTGTGATGACCTGTACCAAGTTTGGTCTGAATATGATAAAGCGTTGCGGAGATACAGCCTTATGTCTATTTTCGCAATCACTGTGTTCAATTCGTTCGCTTGTTTTACGAAAACGGTTTGAGAAATCAACTTGAATTCCATAACTTTTTGTCGGCATTGTCTAAACATGATCTGGTTAAATTTTCGTGAAAATCGGAGTAACGGCCTAGGAGGAGTTCGAAAAAGTACGTTTTTCAGAAAATTCAAAATGGCGGAAAAATTTTCATGACGGAAAATGACGCCATAGGGTACATTCGAATCGGCTTGACCCAAGGAATCAGAGGAATTTTGTTTCTAGCCCTTATGGTTCAAAAGTTATTAGCATAAACATAAGTGCAACTTTGGACAGCTGGTGGCGCTAGAGGGATTGAGTTAGAGACTCCAAATTTGCTATGGACAAAGGTCATTCTGTCCTCTAACTGTGTGCCAAATTTCACAACTTTCCCGTAAGCGGTTCTATGGGCTGCCATAGACTTCAAGAGCGGAAGAAGAATAATAATAAGCGTACGGAACGCCAACAATAACAATAGGTGCCTAAGCACCTTCGGTGCTTGGCCCCTAACAAGCAGCAATTACGGGGCCAAGCAAAAAGCGGCACAACAAGCCAGCCAAGATGGCTGGGAGCATTAGACCAGCTGCAACAGTGAGCAATTAAAGACCTATTAAGATCATTTAAGGCAAAAGAGTTGGAAAATTATATACAGTCAAGAATAAATATTTACTGGTTTATCACTTTCAACCAATAGGTGGCGCTGTGACCAAATGAATGTGGTTTGGTCAGAGGGAGGTGACAATGACACTCGCTAAGGATATGACTCCCGTAAAAATAAGTCAACCAGATCAAAAGTTATATGCATATGGAAAAAAAACACTAGGTGGCACTAATTTTGAACTACTCAGACTTCTTCAGGTCCTTGTGCTGATGACCCATACAGAGTTTCGTAACGATACGCTAATGCATTCATAAAATACAGCATTTTAAAACAAAATCCAAAATGGCCAATCGCCAAAATGGCCGACATGGGAAAATTGGATATCATTCGACTCCGCATGATGCCCCAAATCGAAAAAGACCAACTTTATGATTTTTGGACAAAACTATCTGAAGCTATAAGCAAAAGTAATGGCTATTTTGGCTTTTTTGTATCTCCAGACCAGTAGGTGGCATTACGATGAAACTCAGCATGTAGGCTCTGTTGTTGCTTGGGATGATATGTATGAAGTTTGGTCTAAATATGATAAATCATTGCAGAGATACAGCCATGAGTCCAAATTGGGTGCTCTGCGTTAAATTTATTTGCGCATTATTTGAGAATGGTTGAGTTTATCAAAAAGCTTTTGATAACTTTTTGCCACAATGGACTGAAGATGATCTGATTTGATTTTCATGACAATCAGATGAAGCGTCTAGGACGAGTTCGAAAAAGTAGGTTTTTCACAAAATTCAATATGGCGGACAAATCATAAGTCAATACCTAGCAAGTTTGGTATCGTTGGACTCACCAGGGACTCAGGAGTCTAAGGTCATGACTCTTTTGAAAATAAGTTGACCACACCCATAGTGATAAGCATTTGAATATTTGATTTTACCACTAGGTGGCGCTGGTCCGAAACTTCTCAGGCTCATTCAGGGCATCGTGCTGATTACTCATACCGAGTTTTGTGACGATACGCTGATGCGTTCATAAAATACAGCATTTTAGCACAAAATTCAAAATGGCCGACGGCCAAAATGGCTGATATGATAATAATGGTTATCATTCGACTCGGCATGATACCCTGAATCTGACGTGACCACATTTATGATTTCTGGACAAACCATTTAGAAGTTATTAGCCAAAATAGCCATTTTTCGTATCTCCGGACCAGTAGGTGGCACTGCACTGAAACACTGCATGTTGGCTTAAGTCATGCTTGTGATGACATGTATGAAGTTTGGTCAAAATACGATAAATCTTTTTGGAGATATAGCCTTAAGTGTGATTTTGCGAGCTTTCTATCTCCAGACCAGTAGGTGGTGTTATAATGAAACTCAGCATGTTGGCTCTGTTCTTGCTTGGGATGATATGTATGAAGTTTGGTCTAAATAAGATAAATCCTTGCAGAGATACAGCCATGAGTCCAAATTGGGTGCTCTGCGTTAAATTAATTTGCATATTATTTGAGAATGGTTGAGTTTATCAAAAAGCTTTTGATAACTTTTTGCCACAATGGTCTGAAGATGATCTCATTTGATTTTCATGACAATCAAATGAAGCGTCTAGAAACGAGTTCGAAAAAGCAGGTTTTTCACAAAATTCAACAAGGTGGACAAACCATAAGTCGAAACCTAGCACGTTTGGTACCGTTGGACTCAGCAGGGATTCAGGAGTCTAAGGACATGACTCTTTTGAAAATAAGTTGACCACACTCATAATGATAAGCGTTTGAATATTTGATTTTACCACTAGGTGGCGCTGGTGCGAAACTTCTCAGGCTCGTTCAGGGCATCGTTCTGATGACCCATACTGAGTTTTGTGATGATATGCTAATGTGTTTATAAAATACAGCATTGTAGCACAAAATTAAAAATGGCAGACGATCAAAATGGCTGATATGGTAATAATGGTTATCATTCGACTCGGCATGATGCCCCTAATCTAACAAGACCAAAGTTATGATTTTTGGACAAACCTATCTGAAGCTGCAAGCAAAAATAACCATTTTATGTATATCCAAACCAGTAGGTGGCGCTGCGCCAAAACTCAGCATGTAGGCTCTGGTCTTGCTTGGGATGATATGTATGAACTTTGGTCTGAATATGATAAAGCATTGCAGAGATACAGCCATGAGTCCAAATTGGGTGCTCTACGTTAAATTAATTTGCGTGTTATTTGAGAATGGTTTGATTTACCGAAAAGCTTTTGATAACTTTTTGCCAGAATGTACTGAAGATGATCTGGTTTGATTTTCATGACAATCAAATGAAGCGTCTAGGACGAGTTCGAAAAAGTAGTTTTTTCGCAAAATTCAACATGGCGGACAAACCATATTTCGAAACCTAACATGTTTGGTACCGTTGGACTCAGCAGGGATTCAGGAGTCTAAGGACATGACTCTTTTGAAAACAAGTCGACTACAGTCAAAGTGATAAGCATTTGAATATTTGATTTTACCACTAGGTGGCGCTGGTGCGAAACTTCTCAGGCTGGTTCAGGGCATCATGCTGATGACCCATACCGAGTTTTGTGACGATACGCTGATGCGTTCATAAAATACAGCATTTTAGCACAAAATTCAAAATGGCCGACGGCCAAAATGGCTGATATGGTAATAATGGTTATCATTCGACTCGGCATGATACCCTGAATCTGACGTGACCACATTTATGATTTCTGGACAAACCATTTAGAAGTTATTAGCCAAAATAGCCATTTTTCGTATCTCCGGACCAGTAGGTGGCACTGCACTGAAACACTGCATGTTGGCTTAAGTCATGCTTGTGATGACATGTATGAAGTTTGGTCAAAATACGATAAATCTTTTTGGAGATATAGCCTTAAGTGTGATTTTGCGAGCTTTCGGTCGAATTCATTTGTGCCCTATTCGAGAACGGATGGATCTATCGAAAAGCTTTTGATAACATTTTGCAGTCATGGTCTGAAGATGATCTGGTCCAATTTTTGTGAAAATTGGAGTAACGCCCTAGGAGGAGTTCGAAAAAGTAGGTTTTTCGGAAAATTCAAAATGGCGGGAAAATTTTCATGACGGAAAATGACGTCATATAGTGCAATTCGTGTTGACCCAAGGAATCAGAGGAAAAAAGAATTTTGTTTCTAGCCCATATGGTTCAAAAGTTATTAGCATAAACAGAAGTGCAACTTTGGACAGCTGGTGGCGCTAGAGGGATTGAGTTAGAGACTCCAAATTTGCTATGGACACAGTTCAGACAGTCCTCTAACTGTGTGCCAAATTTCACAACTTTTTACCATACGGTTCTGTGGGCTGCCATAGACTCCAAGAGCGGAAGAATAATAATAAGAAGAAAACTAACAATAACAATAGGTGCCTCCGCACCTTCGGTGCTTGGCCCCTAATAATAAGAAAACTAACAATAACAATAGGTGCCTAAGCACCTTCGGTGCTTGGCCCCTAATTAGAGAGCTCTCTAATTCAGTTTTTACTAGTAACAATTGAATTAGAGAGCTCTCTAGTGGAATTGTAGAGCTCTGCAATTGGATTATTACTAGTAACAATTGAATTACAGAGCTCTGCAATTGAATTCTTACTAGTAATAAATGAATTGTAGAGCTCTCTAATTGGAATTGTTACTAGTAAAAACTGAATTATAGTGCTCTACAATTCAGTTGTTACTAGTAAGAATATAAATGCAGAGCTCTATAATTCAATTAGAGAGCTCTACAATCATAATTGTTACTAGTAAAAATTGAATTATAGAGCTCTATAATTGTAATTGTTACTAGTAAAAATTAAATTATAGAGCTCTTTAATTTAATTGTTACTAGTAAAAATATAATTACGACGAGTAACGCTGGAACGTTTTTATGCTGAAACGGCCTTCCATAGCAATGTTCAGTTTAATGTCCTAAATATCCTCATTGTAACGTTCTTATGTGACCATAAAATAAACCAAATTGGAACGTCCCCCTAAAATCATATAATGAACCTTGAACTGCAGCTCTTTCATAACCAAAAGAGGACGTTTTATGTCCCAAATGTTCTGTAAAATTTGGTTTGTAATAAGTGAAGATGCAGAGATCTAGAGAGATCTGGGGCCGTATTCACAAAACATCTTAAGGCTAAAAGTAGCTCCTAAATTGCCGATTTAGGAGAAACTAAATGGGCGTGTCAGTCCTAATTTTAGGAGTCCTAAATTTTTGCTCTAAGAGTATTTCACAAAGCATTTTAGCGCTAAAACTAGCTCCTAAATCTGTGAAACGTTAGGAGTAGTCAACAGGACTCCTAAGTCACTAAGACCAAATCACAATCAGTCCTAATCCACACAAAGACACTGAAAACCATTGAGGGAATAGAGGATAGAGCCTTAGGTGCTGAACATTTTCTTCATAAATGCAATAAAATGCAATGCAATAAAAAAAATTGATTTATAGATTTGAATCAATGATGAGATGCCAAAAATTAATCTTTAACAAATAAATAAATAAATAAATAAATAAATAAATATTGTCTGATTACCTGTGGCAGTGGTTTACATGGGTTCACACTTACAAATAATTGAATAGAGTAAAAAAAAAAAAAATATATATATATATATATATATATATATATATATATATCATCTGTGTATTTATTCCTCTTCTCGTGCTGATTAGAAAGACCGTTTGAATGTGTTTCTCCCAAACTTTGTTTATAAAACATAATTTGTCGGTTGAATTCTGCATTCTCTTGAGATGCAGACATCCAAGAGGTGGACAATTAACTGGATAGTTTAATTAGTGACACTTAGCCTACATTTTAAAACCTTTATGGCAAAAATATGTCAACATTTTATTTTGACTGTGGGAACATTTTTATTAAAAAAACATTTATTTGAATAGGGCAACATTTGTATTTTTAAACCTTTATTTTAATATGGAAACATGACACCTCATTCTACAATATTTCTATGATTAAATCGCTGACTCCTCCCCCATCAGCCAATCACTGTGTGTATAGTCCATAGCAACGAGGTCAACCCTGCCCTTACTCTTAGCTTAAGACTTCAGTCTATTCCTTAGTAAAAGTTTGTCTCAGCAGCTTTGTGAATAGCTTTTAAGAGAAAACTCTTAGCTAAGAACTTTTACTGCTATTTAGGAGAACTCTTAGTGGTAAGATAAAATGTTTTGTGAATACGGCCCCTGTTATTGTTTAATGTTGTTTGTGTTATCTGAGTTTTATGTGTCACCATTGTGCTGAAGGGTAGCTCCTGTGCTTCAGTCAGTGATGATCCAGAAACACTGATGTTCTGCTGCATGTTGTTTTATTTAAAGACAGTAACTGTGTAGTTACTGATGCAGTGATACAGCAGTTACATTAGTTCATGTGTGTGTTTTTGTCAGCTAATGACTTAATGCAAGAGATTTGCATTTTAAAGAAAAGGTTTCAAAATATTAACTATGAAAATACCTGTATAGAGCTTTAAGTGAAAATAGTTTTTGTTTGAACAGCCACTTTTATTAGTCAAGTTTTTGACAAGGGCAGCGGGGACGTTCTGAGAACATTTCCAAATAAAGTATGGTTCCCTAAACGTTCAGAGAATGTCTTGAATGTTCCCTGAAGGTCCACCAAATAACGTCCCCCAAAACTTAAAAGAACTCCACATTGTGACCGTCTGTGAACATAATGGGAACGTTACTCAACACCAGTGGGGACGTCCTGAGAATGTTCTGGGAATGTAAAATTTCTAGCGGGGTAGTGATTTAGGAGTCCTCTTGACTACTCCTAACGTTTCACAGACTTAGGAGCTAGTTTTAGCGCTAAAATGCTTTGTGAAATACTCTTAGAGCAAAAATTTAGGAGTCCTAAAATTAGGACTGACACGTCCATTATTTTTAAGAGTTTCTCCTAAATTGGCAAGTTAGGAGCTACTTTTAGCCTTAAGATGTTTTGTGAATACGGCCCCAGAGCATTTAAGGAGCTCATCATCCAGGAGTTAAACAGGACAGATGTAACAATGGAAGGCATACTAAGTACTAGAATATTATACATTTGTTGAATTAAATATAGGGTGTACTCATTTCTGCAATTCTTAATTTAAGCAAAATTGGCTAATTTAATTATTTTATGGCTATTAATGACATATATTTCTCAGTTTTTATTATGTACTGTATATAGTGCTCAGCGTAAATGAGTACACCCCCTTTGAAAAGTAACATTTTAAACAATACCTCTATGAACACAAAAACAATTTCCAAAATGTTGACAAGACTAAGTTTAATATAACATCTGTTTAACTTATAACATGAAAGCAAGGTTAATAATATAACTTAGATAACACATTTTTTAGTTTTACTCAAATTAGGGTGATGCAAAAATGAGTACACTCCACAACAAAAACTACATCTAATAGTTTGTATGGCCTCCATGATTTGTAATGACAGCACCAAGTCTTCTAGGCATGGAATGAACAAATTGGAGACATTTTGCAACATCTATCTTTTTCCATTCTTCAAGAATGACCTCTTTTAGAGACTGGATGCTGGATGGAGGTTGATGCTCAACTTGTCTCTTCAGAATTGAAATGGGAAGGGGTTTTAACACCCTTTTATATTCAACTGTCTGCTGGACACCTGTGTAATGAATAATTAAACTCACCCGTGGTTGAATTCCTGTTAAATTAGACATTTGTAGTCTAAAATTTAGCTTTGCTCCAGAGACTTTCAGTGGGGTGTACTCATTTTTGTAAATAGTAAAATTTTAGTAAAACTAAAAAAGTTATATTATTAACCTTACTTTCATGTTATAAGTTAAAAAGATGTTGTATAAAACTTAGTCTTGTCAGCATTTTGGAAATTGTTTTGTGTTCATTGAGATATTGTTTAAAATGTTACTTTTCAAAAGGGGTGTACTCATTTACGCTGACCACGGTATGTTTAATACATTTTAGTTTTAGCGATCATAAAGAAAATACATCTTTTGTATTTGTTCAGAGTGGGTGTACTCATTTATTTGTGCACTGTATATATATATATATATATATATATATATATATATATATATAATGGGGGAAACCGTCTTGGGTTACGAGTGTAACCCTTGTTCCCTGAGTAAGGGAACGAGACGCTACGTCAGTGACGTGATTGGAATCCTCTGCATTTTTGTGTTCGTGAAGCACTATTGTATCCAACCAATGAGAGAACGTGACGTCAGAGGCGGGCGACGTCGCGGACCGGAACCTATAAAGCATGCCCAGAAACAAAGAAAGCTAGCTTCTGTGATATGTCTGAAGTAAGCGCTCCAGGCATGCTGGAGGTACGGCAACGTGACGTAGCGTCTCGTTCCCTTACTCAGGGAACAAGGGTTACACTCGTAACCCAAGACGTTCCCTTTCGTGGGAACTATCGACGCTACGTCAGTGACGTGATGGGAACGCTGTCCCCACTACGCCGTGCCTCCGAGTGTCTGGCTGCTATCTTGTAACACCAAAGCACCCGGAGTACTACTCACATTAAGATTATAAAATCTGATGAAGGTGTGCTGGGATGACCATCCAGCAGCGCCACAAATATCCGCCAAGGAAACTCCTGACATGTGAGCTCTTGAAGCAGCCATACCTCTTGTTGAGTGTGCCCTAACATCCAAGGGGCACGGACGCCCCAGGGCTTTATACGTCAATGAGATGGCCTCAACCACCCATTTACTCATCTTCTGCTTAGACGCTGGGCCCCCTCGACTCGGGGACCCATAACATACAAATAGTTGGTCTGATTTTCTCCACAGGGCAGCTCTGTGAACATAAGCGTCCAATGCCCTCACAGGACACAGCAGATTAAGTTTTTCCTGATCCGGATTAGTGAACGGAGGGGGATAAAAAGCCTCCAAAACGATAGGACCTGGGACCCTAGTGGGGACCTTAGGAATGTAGCCAGGCCTTGTATGTAGAAAGGCCTTAACCATGCCTGGTGCAAACTCTAAACATGATGGTGAAACCGAAAGAGCTTGAAGGTCACCTATCCTTTTCAAGGATGAGATGGCCAGTAAAAACACAGTCTTCAATGTGAGCATTTTATCTGACACATCTTCCAAAGGTTCAAAGGGCGCCTCAGCCAACCCTTGTAACACAATGGCTAAGTCCCAGGTCAGAGATTTTGGGCGTACTGAAGGCCTCAGTCTCAGTGCGCCACGAAGGAAGCGAACAACTAAGGGGTCTCGACCTACCGAGACACCACCCATAGGAACATGATAGGCTGAAATAGCAGCCACATACACTTTTAATGTGGAGTGAGTTAAGCCTTCTGAAAGCTTTTCTTGAAGGAATTGAAGCACATAGCTGACAGATGAGTGGACCGGGTCCACCCTATGATGACTACACCATGTAGCGAAAACCTTCCACTTATACATATAAAGCTTCCTTGTAGATGGAGCTCTGGACAGAAGGATGGTCTCCACAACCTCGGTTGGAAGACCAGATTCTATGAGCCTTGCCCCCTCAGAGGCCAGGCCCACAGTTTCCACATTTCTGGACGGGGATGTAAAATCATGCCGCCCGCTTGGGACAGGAGATCCTGTCTGACTGGAAGCTCCAGAGGAGAGCCGTGAAGAAGTTATACTAGGTCCGCAAACCATATTCTTGTTGGCCAGAAAGGAGCCACCAATATCAGGTCTACCCCTTCCTGACGGACTTTGTCCAGAACTCCCAGGAGCAGAGAGACTGGGGGAAAAGCATACAGACGTCGCCTCGGCCACATCTGTATCATGGCATCCAACCCCAGAGGAGCTGGGTGCCTCAGAGAGTACCACAGAGGGCATTGAGTTGACTCCTCTGTGGCAAAGAGATCGACTTCCGCTCGACCGAATGTTTTCCATATGAGCTCCACTACCTCTGAGTGAAGCTTCCATTCCCCCGGACTCGCGCTCTGCCTCGACAGAGCGTCCGCCCCCATATTCAAATACCCCGGAATTTACGCCGCCTTTAGCGAGAGTAATTTCCCTTGGGTCCACAGGAGGATGTGACTGACCAGTTTGCATAGTGGACGAGATCGCAGTCCCCCTTGGTGATTTATGTAGGAGACCACCGTAGTGTTGTCTGTCTGAACCAACACATGGTGGCCCCTCAGGTCGGGGAGGAAGTGCTTCAGAGCCTGAAACACTGCCAGCATCTCCAGCCGATTTATGTGCCAGGAGAGCTGGTGTACCTCCCAGTGACCTTGAGCTGAGAGACCACTCATGATCGCTCCCCAGCCCGTGAGGGACGCATCTGTCGTAAGCATTACGCGACGACATGAAGTTCCCAACACGGGTCCCTGGGACAGGAACCAAGGCTTTTTCCACATGACCAGAGCACGAAGGCACCGCTGCGTGACTTTGATCATGCGAAAAGGATTTCCCCTCGGAGAAAACCCCTTGGTCCTGAGCCACCACTGTAAGGGTCTCATGTGCAGAAGGCCAAAAGTAACAACGTTGGACGCAGCTGCCATCAGACCCAACAGTCTCTGAAACTGTTTTACAGTGAGTGACCGGCCTAACTTCACCCCATTCACGGCCCCGAGAATGGAAGTCACACGAGCGGGAGTCAATTGCGCCCGCATCATGATGGAATCCCAGATTACCCCAAGATAGTTGGCAACCTGACTCGGAACCAGCACACTTTTCTTGGCGTTGAGCCTCAGCCCAAGCTTCTTCATGTGCGACAACACAACATCTCGATGTTGAGCTGCCAGACGTTCTGTTTGAGCTAAAATCAACCAATTGTCGATATAGTTCAGCACGCGGATGCCCTGGAGTCTCAGCGGAGCCAAGGCTGCATCCACGCACTTCGTGAACGTGTGGGGTGATAGTGATAGGCCGAAGGGAAGAACCTTGTATTGGTATGCTTCATCCCCGAAAGCAAACCTGAGGAACTTCCTGTGAGAAGGATGGATGGAAATGTGAAAATATGCGTCCTTCAGATCTATCGCCACAAACCAGTCCTCGGATCTGATCTGTGGAATAATCTGTTTGAGTGTAAGCATCTTGAACTTCAACTTCTTTACAGATCGATTTAGTATACGAAGATCTATGATCGGACGCAACCCCCCATCCTTCTTTGGAACAATGAAGTAGCGGCTGTAAAAGCCCGACATTTTGCTGGGAGAGGGAACCCGTTCTATAGCCCTTTTTTGCAAAAGCGTCGTAACCTCTTGTTCCATTACCAGAGACTGCTCTGGAGCTACCACTGTGTGAATCACTCCACTGAACCTGGGCGGACGAGAACCGAACTGAATTCTGTAGCCCTGTTCTACCATGAGCAGCACCCATTTCGAAATATTTGGAAGACATTTCCATTCCTCCAAAAATTCTACTAAGGGAACCAACCTCTCGAGACTGGTCTCTGGTGTTTTTTGAGCACTTGGCTCGTTTATCTGACGCGGCGCACCGGCAGATAAGCGAATCACGTGCTGGCCGACCCTCCTCGGAGGATCGACAGGGACTGCTGCGCCCTGTCGCACACTGGGAGGCAGGGTTGGCAGAACAGTCCCTTGAGGGCACCGATGGGGAACGATAGAAATTAATCGTCGAACCCCTTCGGAGGGGGCTGCCCTCAGAAACCCTGGCCCATGAGCGTCAGGATTTCTTTTGGGAAGCCTTCCGGGAAATAATGACGGTCCTCAGATCCGCCCTACCCCCGGAAGGCTTTGGCTGTGCAGCACGCTCCGGTCCCCAAGCTTTCCGCGGGGGAGCACGGGCGGCCACACTAGCCTTTTGCTGGGACCTGTGTCCCGAGGAGCCGGCTATCGGCTGAGGCTGCCCCCGCCCAGCAGCCTCAGGGGGATGAGATTTTCGGGGGAGGAACCTCTGGAACGCCGCTTTCTGCTTTTTCGCCTCCTCGAACCTGTCGACGACAGTATTAACTGCGTCGCCGAACAGGCCCTCGGAGGAAAGCGGCGCATCCATAAGGATGTGTTTATCCTTCTCTTTAATATCAGCTAGGTTGAGCCACAGATGTCTCTCCGTGGCCACCAGGGCTGCCATAGAGCGGCCTACTGACTTGGCCGTCTCCTTGGTGGCACGGAGAGCTAAATCTGTGGCCTTCCTCAACTCCTGAATGGTTTCGAAGGTTACCTCCCCACTTTCGTCAATCTCCCCCAGCAGATCAGCTTGATATGCCTGCAGTATTGACATAGTGTGCAGACATGCCGCAGCCTGACCCGCTGCCGAATAAGCCTTGCCCACCAGATTCGATGTTTGCTTTAAAGGTCTGGTGGGCAACGTCGGGGATTTCAGGGACGATGCAGACTCGGGCGAGAGATAGCTCGCAAGCGTCTCTTCAACCCGAGGCATCGCCCCATAACCGTGTTGCTTCAGCCCAGTAATATTGCTGTACATTGATGTCTGTGGGCTGAAGACACGGTACTGCACGGGTCTATTCCACGACCTCGACACCTCGGTGTGGAGGTCGGGAAAGAACGGCAGTCCCCGACGCTGGGGTAGTGACCTAGCTGGGAGGAAGCGTTCATCCAACTTGCTTTTAACTTTAGGAACGCTTTCCTCCGCGGGCCAGCTTATATTTAGTTTCTCTACTGCCCGGGTCACTACCTCCATAAGCTCCTCATGGGCTGGAGATGAGGATGACGGTCCCTCATCACCACCCTCGACACCTTCAACATCAACCTCCTCGGAGGAAGAAATATTCAGTGCCGGTGCCTCCCTTTGAGGGGAAGAAACCGCAGCGCGTGCTTCCACCACCAAAGGAGAGACACTAGATCTAGCAGGTAAGGGGAGCGATAAGGCAAAGCCCGTCTCTCCCCCCTCTGCTAGATCCATTTGTGAACCCCACGAGTGGAGCCTTCGCTGTGCCTCGGCAGCAGCGGGACCAGACCCGCGGGGAACACTCGCCGCGGCGCCCTCCTCAAAGAGCGCCCGGCGTGAGCGCAGCGCCCTGAGAGTGAGCCGCTCACAGTGCACACAGACAGCCCCCTCAAGAGCTGCCTGTGCGTGCTCAACTCCCAGGCATTTCACACACATCTCGTGTGTATCTCCCTCCACGATGAATCGCGGGCAAGGAGGTGCACACTTAGTGAAATGCTGGCTTTTCTCCGTCATTTTCTTTATATATATATATATGTCTTTTTATGTGTCTTATTTCACTTGTTAGAAACTCTTGTCCTCAGACGAAGAGATCACTTTCTGGCGAGATGGTAGACAGACAACAGTAAATAAGACAGACAAGATACAAATAGCGCTTACTGAAGACAACAGAAGCTAGCGTTCTTTGTTTCTGGGCATGCTTTATAGGTTCCGGTCCGCGACGTCGCCCGCCTCTGACGTCACGTTCTCTCATTGGTTGGATACAATAGTGCTTCACGAACACAAAAATGCAGAGGATTCCCATCACGTCACTGACGTAGCGTCGATAGTTCCCACGAAAGGGAACAAAGCAATTCTTTTTGTTTCTTTTTTCTTTTTAGAAAATTCTAAATTTTTTCTAGTTTTAACAATGCAACAACATTTCTACTTAAAGTATTAAATGAATAATTTGTTGTAATAGGTCAGTATTTGTTAGAGCCCTTATAAATAAATCTTTTCTAATATAAATCATTTTAAGGACTTTTGCTTTTTAAATATGAAGGGGATGTACAATTAACTAGGGCAGATGTATGAGAACATTTTCATTATCAAAAACTTGCTTTGAATTTCATCACGATTGTTTTTAGATGTCTGGTATAGGAACGGTGTTGTTGAGAAAGATCCTTGCCTTGTTTGGGGGTATTGTCTGAGACTCCTCTCCTACAGAGAGCAGCTTCAAAGATGAGCCCCTCCAAGGCTTAATGAAACAGGATGGTCCCCAGACGGCCCTCCACAACACCAGGTGTTCTCCCTTTAATGATCTCATACAGCAATGCAAACTTAGTCAGCCTTTCCTGTATTAATAATGCTGGATGATGGCTGGGCTTCAGCCTGTAGTTCAATAATGGAGGAGTGTGCTTCATCGACCTTGACATATGTCCACAGATTCAGTTTGATGCTGTGCCGACGAGATGCAAGCCACAGTATTTGATCTGTTCCCATACATTTGCAACATTTTCATGGTACTGTATGAGTCTTTTGTTTAATGGAGAGCAAAAACTACAACATTAGAGATGTTTGAGGACATGCAAATAAAATATTTGCTTTATACATCACTCTTGGGAAAAGCCATTTGTTCTCCAAAAAGTTAGATTTTTTTTTTTTTTTTTTTAGCATTTCAGAGCAGTTACCTGTTATACACATTTTGACCCAGTATGTGTAAACATAAATAAATGCTAAACAGGGTAACAGGATAACATAGGAACAGAAAACAGGATAAAAACAAATGAACGTATTTTTCTCAGAAAACACAGCATTAAAGAAAATAAAATACAGACAATGAAAGGATATTTTATATCTATATTTAAAATAGGCAACTTTTTAGTATAAGTTGAAATTGTGGTCTTTTGTTTGTATATAGAAGTGAAAGTGCCCATTGTGTGGTCTGTCTTCTCTCTCAACAAAACTGTTAACAAAGGAGTACTGTGGTACTTGAATGTTACTGACTCAAGGCCTGACAGGAAATTACTTCACTGTAAATATCCCACTTCAGTCCACCAACATTCACAGTGTTAAAAGACAGAAGCTTAGTGTTTATAATGCCTCAGCTGGATCAAGGAGTCTCAAAACACACCTCTAATATGACCAAACACTGCACTTTCATTGACAGCTATACTTTCTCAAACACTTCTTTTGAAGACATAAGTGTAAACCACTATACAGTGCCCTCCACAATTATTGGCACCCTCAGTATTTATGAGCAAAGGTGGCTGTGAAAATAAATCTGCATAGTTTATCCTTTTGATCTTTCATTTAAAAAATTCACAAAATTATAACCTTTCATTGAAGGAAAAGAATTGAAAGTGGGGGGAAATCACATTATGAAATAAATGTTTTTCTCCAAAACACGTTGGCCACAATTATTGGCACCCTTTTATTCAAAACTTTTTGCAACCTCCTTTTGCCAAGATAACAGCTCTGAGTCATCTTCTATAATGCCTGATGAGTTTGGAGAACACCTGACAAGAGATCAGAGACCATTCCTTCATACAGAATCTCTCCAGATCCTTCAGATTCCCGGGTCCAAATTGGTGCTTCTTCTCTTCAGTTCACTCCACTCATTTTCTTTAGAGTTCAGGTCAGGGAACTGGGACGACCATGGCATAAGCTTCATTTTGTGCTCAGTGACAGATTTTTGTGTTGGTTTTGATGTTTGTTTTGGATCATTGTCCTGATGGAAGATCCAACCATGGGCTATTATTGGATTTCTAGCAGAAGCGGTCAGGTTATGATTTTTCATCTGTTGGTATTTGCTAGAATCCATGATACCATGTATCTGAACAAGATGTCCAGGACCTCCAGCAGAAAAATAGGCCCACAACATTAAAGATCCAGCAGTATATTTAACTGTGGGCATGGGGTATTTTTTATCCAAGTATGCACCAAACCCATCTGGTGAATTTGCTGCTAAATATTTTTTTAGTTTCATCTGACCATAGAAGCCGTTCCCGTTTGAAGTTCCAGTCAACTGAATATGTTGGAGATTGTTTCTGGATGAGAGCAGAGAGGATTTTTCTTGAAACCCTCCCGAACAACTTGTGGGGATGTAGGTGTTGCTTGATAAATTTTTTAGGCTTTCTGAGACTCAAGACTTAACTAATCTCTACAGTTCTCCAGCTGTGATCCTTAGAGGGTCTTTGGCCACTCAAACTTTCCTCCTCACTTCACATTAGGACAATTTAGACACACGTCCTCTTCCAAGCAGATTTGTAACATCTTTAGTTGATTGGAACTTCTTAATTATTGCCATGATAGTGGAAATGGGGATGTTCAATGCTTTAGCTATTTTCTTACAGCCACTTTCTATTTTTTGAAGCTCAACAATCTTTTTCTGCACATCAGAACTATATTCTTTGGTTTTACTCATTGTGATGAATGATTACGGGAATTTGGCCTTTGTGTTTCCTCATGTTTATACTCCAGTGGAACAGGAAATCATGGCTGGACAATTTCATGCTCCTAGTCACCCTGGTGTGCTAAATGTAAATATGAATAGGAATATATTTCAGAGATATTTTACTCATAAGAATTTATAGGGGTGCCAATAATTGTGGCCAACATGTATTGGAGAAAAACATTTATTTCATAATGTGAGTTTTCCCCCACTTTCAAATGTTTTACTTAGTTTTTTTGGATTGCTTAAGCACGGTTTTCAAAACAGGGCCCATGTTTTCAAAACACTATACTCAATTAGCACAACCACACACCCAATTAGCAAAACACTACAGATCCTTTGCATAATTAAAAAATCTTGTAAAAACTATACACTTCTGTTTAAAAACCACACACGTTTCACATTACTATACTCTGTTTGCACGAGTTACACTCTGCTGTGATAAACCTAAAACACTTTTAGCACTTCTACTTCCCTATGATTAGAGTAGGCTACCATCAACAAAGTACAAATATAATGTAAATTCACCAAACCCTACACAAGACCAATGTTGCAGACTGAAGAAACTCATTTATTTGTCAGCACGCCCAAAATGTTGACATGGAGATTCATAATACTGTAACAAAATGTCACTTTATGTATTGTACTGTAAGTTTACTGTAAAAAAAAAAAAAAAAAATAGACATTGTCTCTTCGCCTAGCTGGATCTGGCCAGAGAATTTCATCAACATCGCAGGCAATGTTGTCATTAGCAAGACACCTTGGAAAGAAACATCTTGAATGACGAATCCATCCTTGCATTGCTGCTACCTCCATCTGGTCACAAGCCTCCTCCATGGCTTGGATGAGGGGTACCTCAGCCTGGAGACGGAGATCATATACCTTCCACCGCCATGCCGAGAAAAACTCTTCTATAGGGTTGAGGAATGGAAAGTATGGTGGAAGATATAGGACGGTGAAATGTGGATGTTGCTAAAACCAGTTCTGATCCAGAGCAGAGCGGTGGAAAGACACATTGTCCCAGACAACAATGTATTGCATATGATCGATTTGATTTGCTGCTGTTATGTTGTGCAATTGGTCCAAGAATGTAAGTATGAGTGCTGTGTTGTAAGGGCCCATATGGGCATGGCGGTGGAGGACCCCATTCTGTGTAATGGCTGGACAGAGTGTTATATTACCCCCATGTTGCCCTGGGACATTGACCATTGCCCTGTGGCCAATGATGTTTCTTCCCCTCCTTCGTGTTCTCGTCAGGTTGAACCCAGCCTCATCTACATAAATGAACTCATGCTGGATCTCCTTTCCATCCATTCGTAAAACTCTCTGAAGAACAGTGTCTGGCAAAATTGTGTAGTTCAGTGTAGATCTAGTATACATATTACAGTACAGTAAAAGATTATGAGACAGTATGCAAGATCACACTGCTAAAGTGAATACATACCTCTGCATAATCATGCCGCAGCCCTTTCGGAATTGCGCTCGAAAGGCACTCGATAAATTTGCTTCATTTGAATATGTTTTTTTTTTAGGATATGTGCCAGTGTTGATGTTGAGACCTGATGGATATCGTTGAAAGTGTCGTGGTTATTGACAATGTTAGCTTGGAGCTGATTGAGTGTTATAGCATTGTTGGCCAAAAGTGTGTTTAGTGTGTAAGCAATCGTAGAAAACTGTAAATGAAAGGTTAGAATTTTGTGATTTTTTTTTTTATGAAAGATCAAAAGGATAAACAATGCAGATTTATTTTCACAGCCACCTTTGCTCATATTTACTAAGGGTGCCAATAATTGTAGAGGGAACTGTATATCTCAAAAATGAAACCAATTGCATTGAAATTTAGTACAGTGCTGCACATGACTTTTCCTGTAATTCTCAGAGATGCTTCATATTCTGAAATTTCCCAAGCAGGTGTTGATTTTCATTGCATCTGTTTTTCTCCACTCTTTGCTCTAAAGGCATATTAATAAAAATGTGTGTGTGTGTGTGTGTGTGTGTGTGCGCGCGTGTGTGTGTGTGTAAACATTAACACATAAATGTAAACAGACCATAAAGTATCTGACCTCACTTGATTTTCTTTTTTTTTCTTAGCTGTCAGAAATGACAGGAATAAGAAGAAAAAGGAGATTCCAAAGCAGGAGCTGGCTGAAAATTGTGAGCTGACTGTGGAACTAGAGACCATCATTGAGAAGATACGGAAAGCTCACCAAGAAACATTTCCTTCACTCTGCCAGCTGGGCAAGTACACTACGGTAAGCCACTCACTTATAAAAGAGTATATACACTGGCCCTGAAAAGTATTTCTGCACTAAAGTCACATCAGCATCAAAAGAAAAAGAAAAAAAAAAACATGCTGACTAGCTAGGTTTTGCTAGACTGCCACTAACCATCAGTGTGTCCTGGAAATTGGGTGCTTCAAGTCACATAAAAGTGCAAAAAAAAAAAAAAAAAAAAAGAGAGAGAGAGAGACGTTTACAGGCAGGCCCGAAGCATGGCAATGAGACACAGTGTCTGATTCCCCTTCTCAGAGAACCAAGGTTACATACATAACCCAAGACGTTCCCTTTCGAATAGGAACTCTACACCTGCTGATGCTTTGGGGAAAAAATACCCACTCTGCCATGATGAGGTAAATGTCTGCCACATCAGCTGTGTCTAAGCACTAACACAATGAGTATAACCTAATGACTCAATGGACTTAACTAGTGAAGTCAAAAAATGTCTCAATCTCAGGCACAACTCAGACTCGAGACTGTTAGTGGCAATATTCCCTATGGCCACTACCCAAGCTTCAAACCCTATACAAGAAAATCCCTGGCCAAAGTGCTGGCTACAACCACTTGATATTGCTGCATTATACTCTCAAATCATGTGCTGAACCTATCAGAAGGCAGATCATAAATAAATTATATGTGCCATTACCATCATCGGTCCAACCTCAGGGCCTGATGTAAGCGTAAGCTTTTTCAGGGGGTGGGGGGAGAGGAGAGATGTTATTTCTCCTCAACGATTTGAGATCACTCAGACCACTTTCTCTGAATAACTTCCCTGAGATCTTGATTCTTCCTCCTTGTGTCACGCTCCTCAATTGCAGCGGCTGTTTCTTTGGCAACCCAGAGAGACAAATCTGTAATGCTGCGCAGTTCAGCCACCACCTCAGGGACAGACCCTGGCCCTGCTCCAAATCTTTCAGCAGGTCCGTCTGGTAAGCATGAAATTGTGTGCAAGGCACCCCTGGCATGACCCGCTGCCGCCTACCATTCAAGAGCCTTCAAAGAGGACACCTCACTTACTGAGAGATAGCTCGCAAGCTTCTCTTCAATGGGAGGCATTGACACATATCCTTGCTCACGCAATCCTTCCACACTCACATAATGCACACGATGGAATGGATGAATGGAGGTCGAATATGGTTTCCCCCATGATCTCTCTACCTAAGCATGGAGATCAGGAAGAAACAGAAGGCTCATGGGATGGTTATGTCCAGACAGGAATCTAATCTTTCCGTGGCATGGGCCATAACCTCCAACAACTCCTCATATGCGGGGCTGGCAAGCTGGGAGGGCTCACTGATAACATCTTCACCCTCAGCTACATCCAGCTCTTCCTGGCTAGATGTCAATAAAGCAATATCTGCTGGATCAGAAGATTTGAGAGAAGGAACGTTCTGATCCAGCAGATTGCTCGAGTTAATGACTGAAGAATGCAAGAGGGACATACTGTACCTAGCTCTAATTTCTCAGCCAACCTGTGATTCCCCCAAACTCAGTCTCCTCTTTGCATCACGCATTGCAGTTCCCGAGCCAGGGGCACAGACGCCTGCCCGCATCCCTTGAGAATGGAGAAATTCACACAATGAGCGCATTCAACTCCTTCGAGAACTGAATGCGCATGATACTCAACCATGCACAAGTCGTGTGTGTCCTCAGGTGTCAAATATCTCTGACACAGATGCACACACTTCCTGAAACACTTGGTTAAGTGCTTTCCCATAGTATTCGCCTTCACACGTACACAAGCAAACAGCACAAAAAAAGCTGATGATGTGTACTACAGGCACCCTTTTATACTCGCACCGATAGTGATGTCAGCAGACGCAGTTTAGAGTTCCCGTTTGAAAGGGAAACAAATGTTATACAAATAGCCATTGGTGGCAGTGTTTCTACAATCTACTTAAACTTGCAATGTCACTGAATTAAATTAAAAAGGCTGTTTGATTATAGTTTGAGCCACAGCATTAGTGGATGATCAAATGTTTAGCTCCTATGCTGTAATCCTTGATTCACAGGTGATATAGAGGTGATCAATTCCATAAAGTCTACTATAAATAATTTTTCTATATTGTACAGACCTATTCTATATATATTTCCTTATATGACCTTCTGGGGTCATAGGGCTGGAGCCTATCCCAATTTTTTTCCTTTTTTTTAGGCCAGAGGCAGGGGAAAGCACCCTGGCCTGATGGCCAGTCCATGACAGGGCTCTCACACACAGACAATTTTAACTCCCTCGAGTTGGAGGTATCGCCGACGATACCACCTCAGTTTTTGTCTTACCAGTGTGAAAGAGACTCTATATGTCTAAAGAAACGTTGAAATGTCAGGTTTTAAATCGTGTAAGTCAAATTGAAAACAAAAATTCTGTTTATGTAATCTGTATGAAAAGAGACACATGTGAGATGCCCGTGATTCAGCTCATTATCCACTAATGCGGCCACGCCCAATACATGGCAGGCAATACATGTATACATCGTCTCAATCGTGTATTATTGTCTTGAAAATTGTTTATCCTGTATGTTAAAGCCATGATTATAGCGATCTCTGGAAGCCTCTGTTAGTTCCTGGAATGACACATGGCCTGTTCTTCTTCAGGAGGCATTTGTGGACTAAAGGTGCACAGAGTGCCCTCCGGCTGCAAGTATGAATTGAAAACACAGTATCCAGTGCTCACAGTGATGACAATAAATATTGAATAAATATTACTCATCTGTATAGAAAATTGACATAAACATATGAGAATCCATTAATATTTCTCCAAATGTGCATGCTTTTAAGCATATTAAGAAATTACGGTCAATATAAGATTTTAAGAGTCAAAATGTAAATGCTTGAGTCTTAGATCTTTTTAATGATGTATAGTTTGTCAACTGCACATTACCATTTAGGCTATATAATATAACAAATATAGTAGCCTATGTGAAATGCCATAGAGTTAGGAATGTTCAGATGCTTTGCATCACAGAAATACATTATATTTTAAAGATATAAATTATATTATACATTATATTTTTAAATAAACATTATTTGGTTAGAGACTCCAATCTTTTGACTGGTACTGTAATTTAACATAGGCCTATACAAAATTTTCTTCACATGATGTGCAATAATATGTGCATGAGATCACAAAAAAAAAAAAAAAATTGTCAAGAGTGGACATTAATCCTGTTATCACCATGATCACAGAGGGTTTTTTTCACAGCCTACCTGACTGAAAGAGCTCATTAATATGCAGGTCATTAGAAGTCATTATGAAAATCTTTTGTCTTCTCAGGTGTGAATCACAGCAGTATTCATGATGATTCACGCCTCCACGCATACTGTGTTTCTTGACAAAAAGTGTCTTACAAAATAAATAAATCAATATATTGTTTTATATGAACAAGTAGGCAGGATCATTTATACATAATTTTAAACACTGGCAAATCAGTGACAATTAAATAAAATTAGCTACTTTGGTTTTGCTGATTTTAACATCAATACTGTTATTAATATTTATTGGAACATGGATTTAAGCAGATCTATCTTATCTCATGATAAAATGAAAAGTGTTTTCCATGACTTACCATGTCTATTATTTAACAAGACCATCCCCCCATCCCCAATTCACAGTGATTCATCACATGCTATAAAAACATCATTAATCTTCCATTACACTTGTGAGAACTCTACTACACTTCAGACTGACACAGCTCTGGAAAGTTTTTGACATCTAAACACTAGATGTAGTGGAGTTTTGACTGACTGACAGCCATTCTAGATATGGCATGATTTTATTGACAGTGACTGTGTGCTCCATGTGGAGATAGCTAGTAGTGGCAGTGTGTGTGTAAATATAGCATTGGTTCAGTGTGAGGTGGCTTAGATTGACATGACGGCTCCATTAGCTCTGATGAGTTCTTCGGCAGCAGTGGATTGTGGGTAATCATGGTTTCTGTTCACAAACAAAAACACTCATCTTTAAATGACAGGCTGTCTCTTGTTGGTTTGGCTTTTGTTGTAAAAACTCTAGCACATAGAATAACTTCATTTCCAGGAAACTGCATTGTTTGAGCTAGAATTTCAGTATTTTTTATTCTTATTTGTCATCATTACATTTCAATTTAGAATTGCATTTTTATATAAGTTGAGTCACCTTTATTTATATGCAGATTGTTTCAAAGCAGCTTTACTGTGAGAACAGGAAAATAATGTAACAAAGTTTATTTTGGCTGTACAGTAGCTCTAAAAGAAAATAGTGTCATTTTCCAGCTTAAGTAAGTTCAGTATTGATTAATTTCCCTTTGTAGAATGACCTTGGTCAAGTTCCTCCACACCAGATCATCAGGGCCTGTTAAGAATCTTTGAATGAATTGTAGACGAAATGTTGCCATTCTGCTTGGCAAATGCACCAAGCCTTGTCCACCCTCATGCTTAGATAGAAACAATACACTTTGTGGAATCCAGTGCAAACGATCCCAAAAGTCAACAAAAATTCTTTGCAGCTGAGATAATAACCCTATGAGTGGGTCTACACAAAACAGTTATGCCAGAGTATCGAAGCTACCAAGTTGTTCACTACCAACCCTCTTCCCCTAAAAGATAATTAGCCAATCTACCTGCCATTTTCTCTACAATTCAATCCCAGTTTTTTTCTGTGTAATTGTATCTCCAAGATAAACTCACAAATATTTAAAACCTCCCTTTTTCCAGTTTATTCTATTGGGTAATACTGGAAGGCCCTGCTCCCATTTTCCTAAAGCCAATGCCTCACTCTTTTCCCAATTTACTTTAGCGGCAGAAATAGTTCCAACATCTTTTAAAATACCCTCCATTTGGTTAATATCTCGCTGTCCATTAACCATGACTATAATATCATCAGCATAAGCTGAAACCTGATAGTGTATCACCACGGTGCAAAGAAAAACCTTCAATTTTTTATCATAATTTATTCAGCAAAGGCTCAATAGCCAGAGCATTTAACATTCCCAAAAGTTCACAACCCTGCCTAATACCCCTAAAAACATTAAAAGGGGCACTCAAACCACCATTGATTTTCAAAACACTTTCAATGTCCTGGTACATAATTTTGATCATATTACAGTATTTCACAATTGCTAAAACACATTTCTTGTAACCATCACTCATTTTCTCAAAACATTAAACACAAATCCAATCTTCAAACTAATTTCACAAAACCTCTGACTCTTATGGCAAAATCAAACAAAGCTTTCAGATCATACACACATTAAACAATATATAAACACTACAGATCATTCATTAGACACTACATTAAAAAATGGAAAACACAACATCAAGAATATGAGGTTACAAAAAAAAAGTATATTGTAACACAGTAAACACATTTTGCCATTACATAAAATGTACAGAAATCACAAGTAATGTTAATTTAAAGTATACTGTATGTATTGCAAGTACAGTATTATATTCAATATTATATAGTATTGAATGTCTGTATATACAGTACTTACATACAGCAGTCTAAATGCAAATGACTAAAAGGTCAAAGACTCTAATGAAAAACTCTAAATGAAAAGCATGATACAGTACACAAAAAAAAAAAAAAAAAAAAAAAAAAAAAAAAAAAAACCCCACAAAGTTCAGAGTCAGTGAGAGATTCATTCTGCTTCAGCATCACGTCTTCATGTTGGGTCCAGCCTAAATCAAGTCAAGTCACCTTTATTTCAATTGCAATTTATACTACACAGATACTAGTCTAGTATAGTATAGTATAGTATAGCACAGTATAGTATAGTATAGTATAGTATAGTATAGTATAGTATAGTCAAAGCAACTTTAGAGTGATAACAGGTACATGATGATCAGTAATGCAAAGAGGGTTCATTTCGGCTGTACAGCAGCTCTAAAAGAAAATAGTGTCATTGTTCAGCTGAAGTCAGTTCAGTGTTGATTCACTTACCATTGTAAAGACCATCAATTATTATGTAAATTACTGTAATTATTTTCCTCTATAAAGCAGTTCTGCAGAAAACAGTGATGTCATCATCTAGGCTAGCTTAGTTTAGTTCTCATCCTATAATGTCAGTACTGTCAGATCAATAATATTGTTGAATATTATTGAATATTGTTGAGGACATTTTCCACATCACAGGCAATGTCGTCTCTTGCCAGGCAAAGGGAAAAACCTGTGCCGGATCCAGCCTTGACAGCCTTGTCTCCACACCCCTTGCTCTTTCTCCTCATCATCCTCTTACACATACTCTTCCTCCTCTATTTTTCAGATTGTTTCCATCTATTGTTGGTATCATCATTCAGCACCTGTATCACTTGTGCACTCTGAACTGACCTATATTTTATACAGTTGATTTGATCACATTATTAGAAATAAGTGTGAATAATTTTGAGTCATTGTGTTTAAAGGACGACAACGGTGTTGTAGTTCTGTTTAACTTTTGCCACATGTATTTACCATTTTGCAACACAGTGCAAAATGTGTTTTAGTGAGTAAGAATGTGTTTTGCAAAAAGAGTGGATGAGATTTGCAAACAGTGTCTTAACTACCTGAACTTGTTTAAGGTTTTGCCTACAAAGTGACTGATTCGACTAATGGGTTTAGGCCACTGAGCATTGGGTTCAGAGAATGGGTTTTAGTGTTTTAGCAATTGTGAAATACTGTAATAAATTCCAGTCCAAAATCAAAAGCATCTAAAGTTTTCCAAAGATATCTGTGCTCGACTCAGTCAAACGCCTTTTCTTGATTGGTAGCAACAAGACCCAAATCAACACTAGAGTTACTGCAAACATTTAAAATATCCTGTATAAGACAAACATTATCTAAAATAGATCTTTCTGGAACGCAATAGGTCTGATCAATATGGATGCCTTCCCCCATCACCTCTTTCAGCCTATTAGCCAGAGTTTTAGAGAATATATTCAGGTCAGAGCATAGCAAGCCAATTGGTCTCCAATTATTTATATCTTGTAGATTATCTTTTTTAGGTAACAAGGTAATCACCGCTCTTCTGCAGCTTAAAGGCAACAACCCCTTAGCTAGGTTCTCATTGAGAACAGTCAGCAGGTCATTACCTAAAACTGCCCAAAACTCTCTGTAAAACTCCACAGGGATCCATCCATGCCAGGGGCTTTGCCCCCCTCCATCTCTTTCAGAGCAGCGAACAGCTCCTGCTCACACAGCGACCTCTTGAGTTCTGCTTTTGAGCTCTCTGAAACGCTGGGAAACCTTCGTAGAAGTGAGCAGACAAATCATCATCTTCAACATACTCACTGCTGTACCGCCCACCATAGAACCATAGAACTCTCTTTCTTATTTCAGAGGGCTCTGTTAGCTCCCGCCCATCTTCAGAGCACAAGCAGTGAATGCAATGACTCTGACCATTCTTTCTCTCAAGACTGAAAAAGAACTTTGATGGGGCATCCATTTGTGAAAAGTTTAAAAAAAACAAGATCAAACCAATGCTCCTTGTGCCCTAATTCCTAATAAATCTTTGAGAAAAGATTTTTTTGGATTTAAGAGTCTCCAAATATCTTTGATCTTTGGTAGCATCAGCCAAATTCTGTAGTTCAACTATTTCATTTTCTAACTTTTTCATAGATTGTGTCATGTCCCGGGTAACATTGAAAGTGTATTGTTGACAAAGCATCATTATTTTAACCTTCCCAACATCCCACCACTGCCGCAGGTTCTGGTGTTTCAAATCCTGTTTTCTCATCTTAAAATTATCCCCAAAAAAACAAAAAAACATCTCTAAAATTCCTGTCATTTAGCAGAGTCTACCTTACCTGCTTCAATTCATATGAAATAGGCAGGACATTTTTTTGCAAAAAGAACAGCCACCCCTCCTCTGACTGAATTTATATGAGTAAGCACTACTTCCCCACCCCACTCCTTTTTCCAATCAGTTTCATTAAAACTGTCACTGTGAGTTTCCTGAACAAACATAACTCTTTTGTTTGTATGTAACCCTTGTATCCCTTTTACATATGTCCCTTGCACCATTCAGATTCAGAGTGCCCATCCTTAACACACTCATTAAAAAGTGTATTATCAAAAGATATGAAGCAATCCTCCATTTTGTTTTAGTTTCAATTTAGAAACAAATCTCTTCAATCTGAACACTTCCTGAGCAGTGAAATGCTCCTCACTGTCATCCCTCATCACTGTTGCAACAGAGTTGATAAACATTTTACGATCAGGGAAATAATCCTCAACCTGAACGTTTTTCATATTCTTTGGTTTTTGAAGGAATGATCTTATTTTTCTGAAAGTGTAAACGCCTAGGTAGTCCTGTCTATTCCTGCTTCCCGTTGTCTCAACATCAGAGTCCTCAAGTGTACTGCATTCAGTGTCATCATTTCTAATAACTGAGTCTACTTTCACCTGACCAGTGCTCTTATGCAATTGGGCTTTTCTTTACTCTTTTCCTTTTAGTAGAGGGAGTTTTAAAAAGTGCTTCATCCCTCACCATCTCAGTGTCCAAACTCTCTTCAGCCTCAGTAGACTCTGTAACAGCAGATACCTCATCTTGTGATACATCCGTTTCATTTCCTACATTACCTGCACCTATCAGTGTACCATCAACGTGTTCCACAATACTCTCCACAGCTTCCTCATCCTCAGCAGTCTCACTTCTCCCTCCTTCCACATTCATATCTTCCCCAGCAACACTGGTCCCAGCTTTAGCACCACCTCCCATTCTTTCATTGCCTGCAGTTTCAGCATCGTTATCTTTCTCAGTACATGCACTTCTAATGTGACCCTCTTTTCCACATCGAAAACATTTCAGAATATCAGAGGTAGCAAAAACTCATAATCAAACCCATCGATTTTAAATTTGAAAGCCACATTAATTTTTCAAAACCATATTAAACCTGACGTCTAAAACAAACAACATGCTTGAGTAGCTGTGATTTACAGCCAAGTGGTTTTCATTTGGGACACAATTTTACCATGCCTTGAAAGCTCTGCAAGCAAGATATCATCTTTAATGAATGGGGGAATGTTGGACAGAATAACTTTTTTTGCCAGTTGAAGCAGCGGCATTACGGGAGTGAAAGTATCTTGTATAACCACGCCATTCTGAACAATATTGTTTACTTTTTCAATAGAATCAAGAAAAACAAGAACAGTGCTGTTCATACAAGAAGCTGATAATATGCTGTCGCAACCAACAACTTCACCCAAAACACATTGTTCCACTGAAACATGAATCACAGGCACGAGTTTGATACCGTGTCTACGTGACAACCGGTCCAAACTCATCCGATCGAAGACGCCATTGCCACCCAGCAAAAGCTGGATAGCGGCGATTTTCTTTCCTCCCAAAAGAAGTCTGTCTATACAATCCCAAGCTAACACTTAAAAAGATCTACTCAAAACCTTAAACATAAACAGTGTAAAAGTTAAGAGAAAGTAGAGAAAAACTCACTCTCACCAGCAGTACTCTCACAGCAAACTCCGCCCACTCACTCACAGCATCAGCTCAGAGAGAGAGAGAGATAAAAAACCCAATTTGCATCTGGCACACCACCCCACCCTGGACTTTACATGCCTCTACGACCATGTCCATCTGTACAAAACAGCTGTTCCTGTCTTTGCCAAAACCCTAAAAGATGTGGCCCTGACTCAGAGCCGCAACAGCACCCCCAGGAGCAACAGAGTCCAACAACCTCCACCCAGACCTGTAAGAAAGCACAGTGTACCCCCAGAGAGAACATCCAGAAGACTTCCGTCATGACAACAATTGCACTAGCTGAACTATTAGACAAAATACAAACCCTGAAAACCCAAAAAGCCTGTGGTGTCAATGGTATCCTAAATGAAATGATAATATATACAGACCACAAATTAAAATTAGCCATCCTCAAGCTCTACAATATCATCCTTAGTTCAGGTATATTCCCCAACATTTGGAACAAAGGCCTAATTACCCCAATCCATAAAAACGGAGACAGATTTGACCCTAATAACTACCATGGCATGTGTAATATGGCAATATTACCATGTGTAAACAGCAACCTAGGTAAACTTTTCTTTAACACCTTAAACAGCAGACTAGCCCATTTTCTCAGAGACAGAAATGTCCTGTGTCAAATTGGCTTCCAACCAAAATATCACACATCAGACCATATATACACTCTCCATTCCTTAATCGATAAGCAAATCAACCAAAACAAAAGCAAAATTTTCTCATGCTCTGTTGACTTCAAAAAAAGCTTTTGACTCCATTTGGCATGAAGGTCTTTTTCTTCAATTAATCCAGTGCGGCATCGGAGGAAAAAGATATGACATCATCAAATCAATGTACACAAACAACAAATTTGCTGTTAAAATTGGTAACAAACACACAGAATTCCTCCCTCAGTGTCGTGGAGTGAGACAGGGCTGTAACTTAAGTCCTGCACTGTTCAATATATACATAAACAAGTTAGCGAGGGCTCTGGATCAGTCTGTAGCACCTGGTCTTACTCTGCTAGATACTGAAATCAAATGCCTCCTGTTTGCTGATGATCTGGTGCTACTGTCTCCCACTAAAGAGGGTCTAAATTCACTAAATGGGACAAACACCCAATAGAGACTCTGCAGACCGAACTATGCAAAGTTTTGTTCAGAGGACAGCTCAAAACCCCAAATAATGCCTGCAGAGCAGAATTAGGATTATACGCACTTATAATCACAATTCAAAAAAGGACCATTAAATTCCATACCCACTTAAAAAATAGTGATAAACAGACCCTCCATCACAAAGCCCTGAACTACCAAGAGCTGACACCAGAAAGAAACGCCCTCGCCCAATTGGTCTTAGAGCTGACTATACAAACCAAAACATGTCTGACTGAAAATAAAAACTTAGCCAGACCAAACCAAATAATTAAAACACACAAAGAAACATACCTAAAACATTGGACAGACGCAACAGCCCTACAAAGTAAATTGGAATGCTATTTGGCCCTAAACAGAGAATATGAATTGGCAGGATACCTGAGTGACCCTAAACTTAGAAAAGTCTCAGTGAACACAATCTCACCTTAGAGACAGGCAGACACAGACAGACCTGGCTACCAAAGGAAGACCAGCTGCGTCCCCACTGCACAGTGAATGAATTGGAAACAGAACTGCACTTTCTGACATCCTGCCCTAAATAGGCACAAATTAGGGACACTTTCTAACCCCATTTCACAACTCGCCACAAAGACTTCCATCAGAAACCAAATATGGACAAACTCCCATACCTGTTAGGAGAAAGCCCAGCAAGCTCGAACCTGGCCACCAGGTATGTGAGGTCCTGTCACGACGAAAGAGCCTCCAGTGGGACAGAACTACCGGCACACTCACTATATGCCTAGAGACACTCTTTCTGAAAACAAAAAGGACATTCATTGCTAATATCTGGATTCAAAACAGAAATAAAAGCATTTACAGCAATAATGCCATGCAGAATTCGCCATTGTAGATCTCCAGCTCTTTTAGTTAACAGTGGCTTGTACAGTGCTCTCCACTCTGGTCTAACATTATTACTCATTCTTAAAAGCAGTACGCCACGGTGTGTCAATTCTTTCATGTAATCCCCTTTTGTTAAAAACTTTATAAAAAACACAAGCTTTATAAAAAAAAAAAATCCCATTACTTTCATACAAATCCATATCTGTCACCTTTTCAGATTCCAAAAAAAAATCCTGTACAATCACCTAAATTTTGTGAAAGAAGCAGATTTGGAAACTGATCCTTTTCATTAGGGATAAATTCCCCTTCAGTGTAACCTTGAAGCATTTTTAATTCTTCTATTATAAAAGTAGATTGTAATTTCTGTAATACTTGTGTAACAATTCAAATGGATTTCACTCCTAAAAGAACAGCTACATCCTCAGCTTTACCAAAACTTAGCCCAGCCACTTTGATTAAACATCCAATCGTTATGATCTTGGATTTAATGAATGCTGCAGTCATTGTCCCACATGCACCCAAAATGTCCAAACGTGATCCATAGATCAGGGGTTCCTTCAATAGCCAGAAAAAAGATGACATGGGATCAGTTCTTTTCATCTGAAAGAGATTCCATACTTTAAAAAGATTCCTGTAAAATGCCAGCAACCTGGATCTGTTGACTTTTTTGGGATCCAACAAGCACAAAGACTTATCCAAGCATAGTCCTTCAACAGTGTTTAAAATCATACTGGTCACTGGCCTCCAGCTTAAATTCTCTGGGCCAGTAAGGAAACGCTGTATAAACTGTAATCGAAAAGCCACAGTCCTACTTTGTAAATGTACCAGCCCTTGCCCTCCTTCTTCTTTTGGTAAATACAATACATTATGGGGTACTCAATGGATTTTTTCCCAAAAGAAATCTATTAATATGGATTGGATTTTCCCAAGTAAATGTGCAGGTGGGTCTATACAAGCCAGTCAGTGCCATAAAGAAGAGGCCACCAAATTATTAATAATAAGGGTACGTCCTCTATATGATAAATTCTTTACAATCCATTTCCATTTCATTAAACAACCTTTAAATTTTTCAATTATTTTGAACAATCATTTCATCTCCTATAAACTCTCCCAAATATTTTAAACCATCTTTTTTCCAAGTTAACCCATTGGGGAGTGTTGGAACCCCTCTTTCCCACTTTCCTACTAACACTGCTTCACTTTTACCCCAGTTATTCTAGCTGAAGAGATGACTTCGAAATCACTTAGTGTTCTTAATAATGTGTCTACATCATTTTGCTTATTTACTATTATGACAACATCATCAGCATATGCTGATAAAACTAAAGCGCTTTTACCGGCTTGTATAGATACCCCTTCTAAATCTCTTCTCAATTTATTTAAAAGTGGTTCGATTTCTAGTGTGTAAAGTATCCCAGACAGAGAACATCCCTGTCTTACCCCACGACACACTTTAAAATGAGCACATAAACCACCGTTAACTTTCAATACACTCAATGTCATTGTATAAAACTTTTATATATCTAATAAAATCATAACTAAAACCAAATGCGTGTAAAGATTTCCACAGATAGTCATGTTCCACACGATCAAATGCTTTCTCTTGATCTAAGGCAGGGGTGCCCACACTTTTTTGCCTGATGATCTACTTTTAAAATGATCAACTAAATGAGATCTACCAACCAAAAACAAAAACAAAACAAAAAAACAGCTTAATTTCAAATGCTTGTTGCTACTACTGCTTGAATCTCTATAGAATTCAGGAAAATAAAAATAAATGTTCATTGTTGATATTCAATTTTAACAATTTTCAATTTTAACACTAAAATACTTACAGCACAACAGATTACATTAGCCAGGGCATTTACCTTATTCTGATGACTTGCACTGAATAGAATCAGACAGTTTTACATAATCTTTGTCGACAAAACACAGCTGCCAATGTCTAAACTGGTGTCAATCAACACTGACGGAGCACATGCGATGGTCGGCCGTTCAAACGGATTCATTAAGTACAAGGAGGACGATGCTTTTCCCGACTTCCTTAATTATCACTGTATTATACACTACAGTGTTTCCCATACATTGACTAGACTGTGGCGGCCCGCCACGTTCTAATTTGTCCCGCCACAGTCTCAAAGTACGCCTGTCGCGATATTTAAATAATCGATTGTTAATTGAGTCATAAGGCAAAAGAAATAGACTTGAACCAATTATGTTTTCGTGCACTATATTCAAACTCATCTGAAGCCATTCCATAGCTTCATGTGAGGACAGAAGAATATGTAGCCTACATTGTTAAATTTAAGTTCAAGGAAACTTGTCTTCCCTCCGCTGCAGCTGTCAATCATTCTCTGTTCAGCACTCAAACAGCGCGTCGCGTTCGGTAACGACAGTCAGCACAGTAAAACTCTCCAATATGATATATTCCCATTATAATACTTGATATGTAGATAAAGGGCTGTGGATTTGCATAAAATGACTTTATCTTGCTGGAGTTTATTGCCGTTTCTGAACGATGTCATACTGGCTACAGTTAGATCGCACAACACAAGGACTATGAATTGGTGTCACAAGCACAATAACTGGTATTTAAAAGTGAAAAGAAACATAAACAGTCAATAAACTGTTAGTTGCAGATACACACATGGGTTATCTTTGTGCCGTGAACTTTTCAATGCGCTGCGCAACTGCGTGCTGTGACTCAATATTGCTTCAAGCACATCATTTTGCACCCGGGATGCGCATAAGCGGTTTTTTGCTGCTGTTTTGAAGCGTTTCATATTATCATGGTTTTGCACACTGAAAGATTATTAATAGCCTATTTTGTTCTTTCGTATTTATATCTTGTTGCCCCATTAAACAGCTGCTCAATACATTTAAAATAAAGGTATTTTAATCTAAGATTATTATAAAACATATGTCTTTACATTAATATAAAAATCAAATATAAATAAGTTTTTTTTTTTTAGTTCTTTATTTCATAAGAATGCATAAGTAATTTTAAACTTTATTAACATATTTAGATTTTATGAAATTACTGTGCAAAGTTTTTCTCAAGAATTAGGCTAGCATACTTTTTTCTGCTAAATTATATAGTCACCTAGATTATTTATTTATTTAGTTATTTATTCTTTGGTCAGCTTATGATTATATATTTTTATTCATTTGTTATTTTTCTCTATAATGAAGTAGTGTGTTTGGTGCATTCTGGATTGTGTTTAACAAATCAAAGAGTGGCCATTAGTTTTACAAATACAGATATATAGATACAGGCCTCCACTAATTATTCTAGAAATAAATTAATTCAACAAAGGTAACCTCTTTTGCTACATATTTTTTAATGGTTTAAATGTATACTCTACAAGACCACATATGAACTATCATTTAGCCTACTATACGTTGTGTACGTGATTAATGTGCCCTACCATCACCAATAAATAAATTACTATTAGAGCACAAAATTGTTTACAAGATAACAAATTTCTTTACTGATCTAATCACTTAAAAATTGGTCTCAGAATGCACCAGATTTATGCATTTAAATTTAAAATGTACAAAATTTTCCACCGGGGGGTCCCTCTAGTCCACCCTAGAGGGACCGGTGTCCACCCACCACAGTCTCACAAAATCCTGTGGGAAACACTGCACTAACAAGCGCTATGTGCGAAAATGCAGAACATGAAAGAGATTGTGGATGCGTTCATGAAAATCGTCTGCTCAACACGTGCACGCGCTCACTTCAGAGATGGCTGTTTGTTTCGTGCGTATTTGGAGGAAGCCGACCTCGCGCTCTGTTCTCCAGCTAGTTGTCATGGCAACTGAATAAACAAAAATCTTGCCTGGTAAAAAATTATTAGTCAAATGCATCTCAGACAGAAACTAAAAGGATAAGAAAAGGTATCGCTATTCTTCTTTTTATTAAAATTTAACAAAAGCATTTATTATAATTGTGTTCGATCTTCCAGCATTGTCTTTGCGATCGACTGGTAGATCGCGATCGACCTATTGGGCACCCCTGATCTAAGGAAATCAAACCCCACCTATACCCATAATTTTAGAAACATCAAATAAATTATGTTTCATTAACGTAGTTCAGGAGGAACAAGTCAAATAACCTACCCAATCATTACGTCATCTTAATGATTACGTCATCTCAACCAGCTGTCAACAATCTGTAATCAACGTATCTACCCAATCAGCATGAGTTCAGGCCTGTATATAATCACAGTCAAAACTCACCCAAGGATCCTCGACAGTTTCCAGAATAGGTTCGCCTAAAATGTCTGAAATCGAACTCTTCCCGTCCGATGATGAGTCTCTATATTCACAGACTCTTTCGCCGAACCGCGCCATCCCAAGGAGCAGCCATGCGCCGCCAGGTGCCGTCGCTGAGTCTCCGACTCCATTGCGCGGCCGTCAGCCTATCCGCTCCACTATCCATAATCAAAGGCGGCTATACCAGCCCTCTCCTCCACTGGTGAGACACACACCTTCTTCCTCATCGTCATCATCATCATCATCATCATCATCCTCCTACTCTATGGCTCAACCAACCATTCCTGCAATCGAGAAATGGACAGTGCTGGGATTAAGGCAAGCTCTGATCAGCGCGGATGTCCATTTCTCGAGACGGATGAATAAATCCGAGTTATATAAATTATATTCAAGCCTGCAGTCAACTTGCGCTCCCTTTAAACCCCTTTCTCCCTCTAAGAAAACGACTTCAAGCAGCAAAGGTAAAAAACCACGTACCTCTCAAACTCAGTCTTCCTCTACAGCAAGACCAGTTCAACGCCGATCGTCTGGTAAGGGCAGCGGGCCTTCAGCGAGCCTGGGCCGAGCCCCAGATTCCGCCGCTGCTACGCCGCACCCTCCTCCTTCTACTCAGCCTCTTTCCGCGGGTTTCTCCAGCACCGCCCCCCGTACGGAATTACCCGCCTCTACCAGTGGTTGACTTCCCCCTAGCGTGAGGCTGCCTCCGCTAGCGGGGCAGGCACAACCTGTACCTGAACTGTCTCGAATTCTCCTCAACGTTCGTGGCCTGCGGCTCCTGACGTGAGGTTGCCTCCGCAAGAATCGCAAGCCCGAACAACTTTTCCTTCTCCTTCCCCTCTCGCTAACCCTTTTCCCCAGCTGTGGCCTACAGCAGCCCCTAGCGTGAGGATGCCTCCGTTAGCGGCACAGGCCCAGCCGCTTTATTCTTTACCTCAACCATCTCTCTCCTTCCCCGTCGCTTCCCAAGGTCCAGGTGCCATCTCAAGCGCGAGGCTGCCTCCATTTCAGTGTCGGCCCCAGATTTTCTCCCTCAAAACATTCTCCCTCAGGCAAAATCACAATTTTCTTTGTTCACAGCTACACCGATGCCCATTCCTCCAAACGCCATCGCTTTGGAACCGCCCCCTGTCGCTGGCAATATCAGAGCGCAGATTCTATCAGGTGCAGACATCGATCTATCATCACTCCTTTCCCTGCTTCCCCCATCTGATTCTAATCGCCAGATTAATTGTGGTGACTTTTCAGTCACTTTAAAAAATCCAAATAATTCCTCATCCCGAATCCTTTCATTTTCTGAATTTTGTATCGCATTCAGTAGATTCACCGAAATCATTTGTGCTGTTTTCCCCCATAGGAGACGCGAGCTGAATGACTATCTCGCGATAGGGGCAGAGCTCGCGTTATCCTATGGGGGATCTCATTTTTACACTTACCACAAGCTGTTTTCAGCAAAATGCGCCGTAAGTATCGCTCAGTGGAATCAGTGCCCCTACTGGGGCGCACTGGACACTGATCTCCACAATAAAATCTTCCTGGGCGTTCGAAATATTTCCTGCGCAGTCTGTAGGTCGCTCGCCCATTCCACCATGACTTGTCCCCAAGTAAATCCGTCAATTCCTCCTATTCCAGTCCCCAACCAAGAGAAATCAACGAGTTACGTTCCACGGCCAGCTACAAACTCCGACTCATTCGGAAGAGGCGCAGCTTTTTCCTCCAGACGTCAGGTCTGCAACCACTTCAATACAGGCGGCTGCCTAAGAAATCGCTGTCGTTTTTTGCATATTTGCAATTACTGCGGCGGCGCCCACGCCCGCACTGTATGCCCTGTACAAAAATCTACCAATAAAAATTCCAAAAATTACTTGTCGACTCCTGTGAATATTTTACGTCTGTCATCTGAATTGTCTCAGCACCCCGATCCCAAATTTACCAAATATTTGCTGTCTGGTCTCGAACATGGTTTTGAACCAGGTCTAGAAAGCATTCCCTCACAAAATATGATTTGTGATAATCTTCAATCTGCTCTTACAGAACCCGACACAGTGGACGAATTGATCAATAAGGAAGTTAATTCTGGTTTCATGATCGGACCTTTTGATATTCCTCCTTTCGAACACTTTCGCATCAGCCCTATTGGAGTGGCTACAAGGAAATTCTCTGGTAAAAAACGTTTAATAATCGACCTCTCAGCCCCGCACAATTCTCCGTTTCCAAGCATGAAAAGCCTCATTCCACTCGAAGAATTTTCTCTTCAGTACCATGATATTGACCAAGCAATACTGTTAATCAAAAACGCTGGTCTTGGTTCTTGGCTCGCCAAAGTCGACATTACTTCAGCATTTAAAGTGATGCCCATCCACCCAGACTCCTGGCATTTATTTGGCGTCCGTTGGCATGAAAAATATTACTTCGCCGTCCGCCTAACCTTCGGCTGCAAAAGCAGCCCCAAGATTTTTGACATGCTGTCAGAAGCAATTTGCTGGATTCTTTCCAACAACTACGCAATTCCTTACCTTATTCACCTGCTCGACGACTTCTTAATAATTTCGCCTCCTGATGCCATCCCAGCAGCGCATCTCACTACAGTCCAAAAGGTTTTTTCCGAGCTGGGAGTTCCGATCGCCCAGGACAAAACCAGTGGCCCAGCCACGTCCATCGAATTCCTGGGCATCAATCTGGACACCGTCAAATTCCAGGCCTCTCTACCGAAAGAGAAAATCGACAGAATAATTCTGGTCTCTTCCATGTTGCTAGACAGCCCAAGTTGCTCAAAGCGCGAACTTCTGTCTCTGCTCGGCCACCTAAACTTCGCTATGCGTATAATCCCGCAAGACCGCCCTTTCATCTCGCATCTTCTCTCTCTCGCATCCTCCGTCGCTGCGTTAGAAGACCAAATCTCCCTAACTAATCCATGCCGTGACGAACTAAAATTATGGATAACCTTCCTTAAACAGTGGAACGGATTATCTTTTTTCTATAATTCGTTGGTGTCCCTTCCAATCGATATTCAGCTCTACAACGACGCAGCTCCCTCCATTGGCTTTGGGGGATTTTATCAAGGCCGTTGGTTCGCATCTACTTGGCCACCTCAGCTCTTAGATGCGACGCATTTCCCAGCCTCTTCAGCGTTGTTTGAACTTTATCCTCTCGTCGTCGCAGCTTTTCTATGGGGGAAAGAATGGTCCACAAACAACATAATCGTCTACTGCGACAATGAAGCAACGGTGCATTGCATTAATAAAACCCGCTCGCATGCACCAGCTATGATGCCACTCCTAAGACGCCTTATTTGGATAGCAGCTTGCGATCAATTTATCATAACAGCTAAGCACGTACCCGGGTCAAAAAATGAAATTGCCTGACTCTCTCTCACGCTTTGCTTTCCAGAAATTCAGACAGCTGGCTCCAGAAGCGGACCCCAACCCGACGCCAGTACCTCACTATTCAGAATTAATCTTCCCATAAACCACTCTATGAGACCACTGCTTGACGCTTCTCTCAATTCGATCTTCGAAGCTTTTCCCCATGAACCCTCCAATCATATTTAACAGCTTGGAGATGTTTTAAAACTTTTCATCTAATTTTTAACTTGCCGTTCCCAGATTTCTCTCTGCTCACCATTACGTCTTTCATCTCTTACCTCAACACAGCCAAGAGCCTCCAGGTTGGTTCCATTAAAGGCTATTTAAGTGGAATCCAGTTTTTTCACAAATTAATTTTCGGCTCACCCTCCTGTGAAATAACAAACTCGCAGACATCACTGCTTATTAAAGGCATCCAAAAAACCCATCCTACCCGCCCAGATGTTAGACAACCTCTAACATTAGACTTACTCACCAGATGTATCCGTACTCTCCGTCTAGGATACCATTCTATTAACACCGCTCGCACTTTGGATGCCATGTTCATTTTGGCTTTTTTCGGTTTCCTCAGATGCTCTGAACTCGCCATTACCTCCAATTTTAATCCTAAAATTCACCCCACCATTTCAGATCTATGCTTGTTAGACAATGAAACCTTCTCCTACTTTATCAAACAGAGTAAAACTGACCAGACCAAAAAAGGCCATTTCATTTACATCTTCAACCTCCAGTCACCCATACAACCATACCAAACCCTCCAGTCCTACCTCCATTTCAAGAATTCACAAACCAAATCCCCTTCAGATCCACTCTTTACAGATGATTCAAACCACCCAGTCACACGTTTTTGGTTTCAAAAACATCTCAAATTGATCTTGATCCAATCTGGCATCCCAGCGGAACACTTTTCAAGCCACTCTTTTCGCATAGGAGCGGCGACCACAGCTGCCCAAAAAGGTCTCTCCCAGCAACAGATTCAAGCTCTCGGTCGTTGGTCATCTGAAGCCTTCAAAAGCTACATCAGATCTAACCGCTTCCACATCAAAAAAGCACACCAAACCCTCATCAGTTAAACCAACTCGCTAAAACCTTCTCGTGGGGCTTACCCGTCCGATCGCAGCGAGTATTGAACTCCCGTCGGACACCGCAAAAGCCCCCAATCTAACACTACTAAACGTCCACCCACCATCAGCAGGGGTTAACCGTCCGATCGCAGTGAGTATTGAACTCCCGTCGGATGCCGCAAGAGCCCCAATCTAAAATTTCTAAACGTCCACCCACCATCAGCAGGGGTTAACCGTCCGATCGCAGTGAGTATTGAACTCCCGTCGGATGCCGCAAGAGCCCCAATCTAAAATTTCTAAACGTCCACCCACCATCAGCAGGGGTTAACTGTCCGATCGCAGTGAGTATTGAACTCCCGTCAGATGCCGCAAGAGCCCCAATTCAAAAATTTCTAAACGTCCACCCACCATCAGCAGGGGTTAACCGTCCGATCGCAGTGAGTATTGAACTCCTGTCGGATGCCGCAAGAGCCCCAATCTAAAATTTCTAAACATCCACCCACCATCAGCAGGGGTTAACCGTCCGATTGCTGTGAGTATTGAACTCCCGTCGGATGCTGCAGGCGCCACCAGCCAAAACATTTAAACCTTATCTTAGTTTACCGGTCGAAGAGGTTATTCATCGGTTCGCTGTGAGTATTGAACTCCCGTCAGATAGAACCTTCCCGATCACGCAGACAGCTTTCTCCTTGCAAACATCAGCCTTATTTCTATATTTTTTTGGGGGGGTCACAGTTTCAGTTCCCGGCTGCTGTCCGTAGTTAACTCTTGCTTTTTGGGGGGTACTCTGTGTTCGGGCCGATTACCGAGCTCGGAGCCCTCTCCCCGGACAGCACGCCAAATACGTTTACCAATTTATTTACCTGACTTATTTGTAAGTGTGAACTCGTGAAATCTCTTATTATCCAGGTATACAATAAGACTGACCAGAGTGGATTACCTCCTCCAAAACCCTTCCTAGTCTAGTAGCTAACACTTCTGAAAGCAACTTATAGTCACAGCACAACAAGGATACAGGTCGCCAGTTTTTTATGTCTCTCACATCACCTTTTTTTGGCAAAAGGGTAAGGACCGCTCTTCTACAGCTAAGCGGCAGAAGTCCTCCAACTAGGCTGTCACTGAGAACTGCCAGCAGATCCTCCCCTATCACAGGTCAAAAGGTTTTATAGAACTCAACTGGGATCCCATCTATCCCAGGAGCCTTACCATTCTCCATGCTTTGCAGAGCTTCATGCAGTTCACCTAGGCTTGTAGCCCTCTTGAGTGCTGCATTAGAGTCCTCAGAGACCTTTGGCAGTTCCTCAAAGAAACACTGCTCAACAACCTGATTCTCCTCGTGCTCACAACTATAGAGTTTTTCATAAAAAACCTTTGCTCTTTTACGAATTTCAATAGGGTCTGATATCAGAGAACCAGTCTCAGAAAATAAAGAATGTATAACACGTTTTTGACCGTTCTTTTTTTCTAGACTAAAGAAGAATTTTGACGGCAAATCCATCAGGGGCCGTATTCACAAAATATTTTATCTTACCACTAAGAGTTCTCCTAAATAGCAGTAAAAGTTCTTAGCTAAGAGTTTTCTCTTAAAACCTATTCATAAAGCTGCTGAGACAAACTTTTACTAAGGAATAGACTGAAGTCTTAAGCTAAGAGTAAGGGCGGGGTTGACCTCGTTGCTATGGAGTAAACACACACTGATTGGCTGATGAGGGAGGAGTCAGTGATTTAATCACAGAAATATTGTAGAATGAGGTGTCATGTTTCCATATTAAAATAAAGGTTTAAAAATACAAATGTTGCCCTATTCAAAATAAAATGTTGCCATATTGTTGCCATAAAGGTTTTAAAATATAGGCTAAGTGTCACTAATTAAACTAGTATATACAGTTAATATATATATATATATATATATATATATATATATATATATATATATATATATATATATGTATGTGTGTGTGTTTTTTTTTTTACTCTATTCGATCATTTGTAAGTGTGAACTTATGAAAACCACTGGCACAGGTAATCAGACAATCTTTATTTATTTGTTAAAGATTTTTTTGGCGTCTCATCGTAGATTCAAATCTATAAATCAAAATGTATTGCATTTGGGAAGAAAAGGTTCAGCACCTAAGGCTCTGTTGCTATTGCCTCAATGGTGTTCAGTGTCTTTGGGTGGATTAGGACTGTTTGTGATTTGGTCTTACCCACGTAGAAGGCAAAGTTCTCAGGACCTTACGCAATGTTCCCTAAAAGTTCTCAAAAGGTGATGAAATTTCTGAACCTTTACAGAACATTCGGGACGTTCCTAAAACGTCCTCTTTTGGTAATGAAAGTGCTGCAGTTCAAGGTTCCTTATATGGCTTTAGGGGGACGTTCCATTTTGGTTATTTTATGGTCAAAAAAAGAACGTTACAAAGAGGACATTTGGGACATTAACAGAACGTTCCCACACGGTCCTCTGTTGATCATTTAATAACGTTCCCGATATGAGTTTAGGGGAACTTTCCATTTTGGTTATTTTATGGTCATGCAAGAACGTTACAAAGAGGACATTTGGGAAGTTTTCAAAACCTATAGTAATAGTACCCTCAACATTCCCAGAATGTCCTGAATGTTCCCTGAAGGTCCACCAAATAACGTTCCCCAAACCTTAAAAGAACTCCACATCGTGACCGTCTCTGAACGTTCTGGGAACGTTACTAGGTGACAGGTTGTCCTGCTAAAAATTTTACGTTCCCAGAACATTCTCGTTATTCTCTAGTAACGTTCCCAGAATGTTTAGAGACGGTCACGATGTGGAGTTCTTTTAAGGTTTGGGGAACGTTATTTGGTGGATCTTCAGGGAACATTCAGGACATTCTGGGAATGTTTAGGGGACTATCACTATAGGACGATCTGATAACTTCCCAAACGTCCTCTTTGTAACGTTCTTGCGTGACCATAAAATAACCAAAATAGAACGTTCCCCTAAACTCATATCGGGAACGTTATTAGATGACCAACAGAAGACCATGTAGTAACGTTCTTATGTGACCATAAAATAAACCAAATTGAAACGTCCCCCTAAAGTCATATAAGGAACCTTGAACTGCACCACTTTCATTACCAAAAGAGGACGTTTTATGTCCCAAATGTTCTGTAAAATTTCATAATTTTCATCACTTTTAGACAAAGTTGCACAAGAACTTCGCCTTCTGTGTGTGCGTTTTATAGAAAATAATAAAGTTTGAAGTCACCGTTATAGAGGAGAGCGTTTGCTTTAGATGGGCTCTTGATTTTTGCTATTTAATTATTACATTTTCTTTGGCTGCTTTAACTTTTCAAAACACGTTTGTTATAGCAAAAGGATGCAGGAGAAAGTCTGATCAGATGAATTTGGTTGTTTAGTGCTGATGATTCACTGGTCTTCTCCAGAGTCTAAACTATGAGTGTGTTAAATGTCAGTTTTGCATCAACTTTTTTTCCCTCCTTTTTTATTATTACTTTTTTTTTTAAATATTTTATACAGAGTTTTGAGCAGTGTCTTTCAGACTCACACAGACATCATGAATCAGCATATGATCCTCAACAATGGTGACACTAAAAAAATCTTTTTTTGTGACTTAAGTAGCTTGTTTTGTGATGTACAGAGTTAATCTGTTTATCTGAAAATTTTGTCACCATTGTTGAGGATCATACGCAGAATCTTGATGTCTGTGTGAATCTACATGATGCTATCTGAATAATTTCTGCATAAAGATAAAAACTTTCAAAGAAGTGCAGGATCTTATGCGTTATCATATGTCTACATAAAAGAAAACACAATATTTGAAGATCAGTGAATAAGGTCACTGTATGATGATCAAATCAACAACAATGACTAAGCATCCAAACCCAATTAATCATATTTATTTTCTCACAATTTTTTATAGTAACAAATGCTTTAGAAAAACACAGTTACAACAAATGGAGAAAAAATAATGTCAAATTGTCAAGGGTCAGGAGCCCAACTAAAGCAAGCGCTTACCTCCGTAACGGTGATATCTATAAATTTTGATAAAACATCAACACCTCATTAAGAAGATTTGTATGAAAGAAACACAGTCAGAGTGGTTTGTAATAAGTGAAGATGCAGATATCTAGAGAGATCTGGGGCCGTATTCACAAAACATCTTAAGGCTAAAAGTAGCTCCTAAATTGCTGATTTAGGAAAAAACTCTTAAAAATAATGGGCGTGTCAGTCCTAATTTTAGGACTCCTAAATTTTTGCTCTAAGAGTATTTCACAAAGCATTTTAGCGCTAAAACTAGCTCCTAAACCTGTGAAACGTTAGGGGTAGTCAAGAGGACTCCTAAGTCACTAAGACCAAATCACAAACAGTCCTAATCCACCCAAAGACACTGAACACCATTGAGACAATAGCGACAGAGCCTTAGGTGCTGAACCTTTTCTTCATAAATGCAATAAAATGCAATGCAATAAAAAAATATTATTTATAGATTTGAATCTATGATGAGACACCAAAAATTAATCTTTAACAAATAAATAAATATTGTCTGATTACCTGTGGCAGTGGTTTTCATGGGTTCACACTTACAAATAATTTAATAGAGTAAAAAAAAAAAAAATATATCACTGACTCCTCCCCATCAGCCAATCACTGTGTGTTTACTCCATAGCAACGAGGTCAACCCCGCCCTTACTCTTAGCTTAAGACTTCTCTCTATTCCTTAGTAAAAGTTTGTCTCAGCAGCTTTATGAATAGGTTTTAAGAGAAAACTCTTAGCTAAGAACTTTTACTGCTATTTAGGAGAACTCTTAGTGGTAAGATAAAATGTTTTGTGAATACAGCCCCTGTTATTGTTTAATGTTGTTTGTGTTATCTGAGTTTTATGTGTCACCATTGTGCTGAAGGGTAGCTCCTGAGCTTCAGTCAGTGATGATCCAGAAACACTGATGTTCTGCTGCATGTTGCTTTATTTAAAGACAGTAACTGTGTAGTTACTGATGCAGTGATACAGCAGTTACATTAGTTCATGTGTGTGTGTTTTTGTCAGCTGATGACTTAATGCAAGAGATTTGCAATTGAAAGAAAAGGTTTCATAATATTAATCCAGGAAATACCTGTAAAGAGCTTTAAGTGAAAATAGTTTTTGTTTGAACAGCCACTTTTATTAGTCAAGTTTTTGACAAGGGCAGCGGGGACGTTCTGAGAACATTTCCAAATAAAGTATGGTTCCCTAAACATTCAGAGAATGTCTTGAATGTTCCCTGAAGGTCCACCAAATAACGTCCCCCAAACCTTAAAAGAACTCCACATCGTGACCGTCTGTGAACATAATGGGAACGTTACTCAACACCAGTGGGGACATTCTGAGAATGTTCTGGGAACGTAAAATTTCTAGCGGGGTAGTGACTTAGGACTCCTCTTGACTACTCCTAACATTTCACAGATTTAGGAGCTAGTTTTAGCGCTAAAATGCTTTGTGAAATACTCTTAGAGCAAAAATTTAGGAGTCCTAAAATTAGGACTGACACGCCCATTATTTTTAAGAGTTTCTCCTAAATCGGCAAGTTAGGAGCTACTTTTAGCCTTAAGATGTTTTGTGAATACGGCCCCAGGTCTAGATCTTGAAACCGTGATCGATCTAGTGCTCCTTGTGTTTTCACTCTTTGCATGTCAGATAACACCGATTTCTTTAAAAAACGGCCTTCAATATGTGTTTGATTTCCACTTGACTGTGCCACTTCTTGAAATTTCAGAATTTCATCTTCTAGCACTCTAATAGATTTTATTATATCTTTTGTGACATTATGAGTGTACTGTTGACATAGTTGCTTAATTTAAGTTTTACCAAACCCCCACCATGTTTGCAAAGACTGAAAACTTGCTTTTTCATTCCTAAAATTTTCCCAAAAGAATTTAAACGCATCTATGAAATGTGCATTAGTCAGCAACCTGTACCCCCCTCAGATTTTTTGTCAGGTTTAAAAACTTCCTAATGTCCTCAGTATCATAATCTTTACATGTCCATTCATTCTGGGAACAACTAGAAGCACCAGAATCAGAGAAATCGCTCTCGCTGCCAACAGCATCCACATCAGACTCCTTTTCATTTTCTGTTTTTCTAGCTTGTTTCGATTCAGAAACCTTGTCTTTCTTTTTTCTCTTTAAAGGCATTTTAAAAACAGCCTGATCCATATCCATCATTAAACTATCACCTAAATTAACACTCTCAGAAGGGGACATTTTGCCAACCCTACACTAACATGCAAAGTATCCATGTTCTCATCAGCCTTGGGCTCATTTCTGGCAACTACAGTGACAACTAATTCATTCTCTCCATGAATTTTTTCTGAGGCCTGATTCACCTCTTCTGTCTTTGAAAGAGGCTCCATATCAGTTATGTTACTAGTGGATGGCCTGGGTTCAACTTGGCTTGGATCAGGAACATTATCTGTTAATCCTTCCTCCCTGACTTGCACACCATTTTCACTTGAGGCATCTTGTGCGTACCATTTTTGTCTGGACAAACACGCACAAGATGTCCCGTTTGGCCACAGCCAAAGCACTTCATCACATCAGTACAAAGACAGTGTAATCAAAGTCATCAACCCTCAATTTCAGATTCAGGTTAAGCTCATTTCTATTATCTTTCAGGATCATATAAACAAATCTCCTAAAAGATACTACATGTTTAATCAAGTCTGACTTACTTCCAAGAGCGATTCTTTTCATAGGACTGACTATCTTTCCAAATCAGGACAGTTCTTTGTTTAACATTTCTTCCGTAATGAAAGGTGGAACATTAGACAACGTGACCTTCTTCGCAGGGGTAGAAAGGGGAAGAACTGGGGTAAACAAACTGCTAATTACCACTCATTTCTCCACAACTTTGTTTGCTTTCTCGACTGAATTCAAAAACAAAACCATAGCGTTATTCATTCTAGATGCCGCTAAAATACATTCATGGCCAACGACATCAACGGCCAGAATGCACTCCTCTCCATTCACCGCAGAGTGTTGAAGCGTACAGGAGCATTTTTTGCCCCCTTACTTTGAATATTTTTGCCCTAAGCCCCCATTAATTTCCAACCCTGTACTGTACTGTGACCCTGTATCTTTTCTTATTTCCCTTGCCTCAAAATGACTACATGTATTAAAAAAGCACAAATACAATGCTCTTAGAAAAGGCCAATGGTAATGTTTGCCTGAACAGCAGCGAGGAGTGTTCAGACATGGCTTTAATCTGGATCAGGGCTAATTATCCTCGCTCTCAGCCTGAGAGAAGTTCCTCATTATTACACACGGTTCCAGATATGTTTTTATTAGGCAACAGAAAAGAAGCAGCACTCCCTCAGATTAGGTTAAAGCTCCAATTATGCCATAAAATATTCAAATCTCATACTTCAGTGATTGAGGAGTTCACAGGCGGGTGAAAGAGATAGCTGTGCTTCCGTTCTACAATGAATAATGCTTTATTGACAGTTCTGGTTATGAGAAATTACCCTGAAAGTTTTAAAGAGAAAATAAAACAGCTCTGATATGTGCCTTTGGTTCAAGGAGGTGGCTTTAAAATGACTTATTATTAGCTGTATAGGCACGATGTGCTCTTTTAAATTGTTCTGAGCCACTGCTTTGCACACATATTTGCTGCCTGCACTGTGTGTGTGATTGATGCCATTGCATTCATTCTAACATTGGCAGCTTATATTCCAATGTTGCAAATTGTCTAATTTGTTAGGATAAATGTTGCTTAATTAAATTCCCTGGCCACTTCCTTGTTTGGCTCTTTTGAATTATGACCATGTAGTAATTGACTGAGATGGGAAGGGAAATCAAACAGCATTGTCTTTACCCCAGGGAGAAAGAAGACAAATAGGTTTAATATTGAAGCCTGGCTGCTTGTCTTTCTGTGGTTAGTTTGTCAATCATTGGTTGAGGTCTGTGTCGTCACTCTTTAAGAGTGATTTAATGCCAGCTGTTATATGCTTCTCTTTTAAGGAGAGATCATATTTACTGATCTGAGCCTGAGACAATAGATTGCCTACCCAGTGTTCACACAGAGCATCTCATAGCCTGCGGGTTTCAGTTCTCACTCTGCGGAGTGCAGGAAACCATTCTTTTTGATGAATAATGCTAGTGACAGAAACAACCTGGGACCAGCAAGAATTAACGTGCAGGTTTTGTTTTTGGGATATCTTGCTAGTTTAGGCCCAATTTAATATGGCATATGGTCATCATTTTGATTATCTTTTAGGTTGAATCTCCTGAAAACATTTAATGCAAAAAAAATAAGCCTAAATATAGCTGCAAGTTGCAATCATCGGGGTCCAAGCATAAATGACCCATGTGGATGATAGTTTGAGTTTCATGAAGCAACTTCGCAATACATGCTGGTGTCAAAAGGGGCAACTGACTTCCAAAGGAAATCACTTATCACAATATGCAAAAAATATTTTAATAATTTTTAAAAATATTTCAAAAATGTTTAGAAATATTTCAATTTTTTTTAAAATATTTCAAAAATATTTTAATAATTTTTCAGGGTCTCTAGATGATGCATACAAAATGTGGTGTTAATTGGACAAATGGTCTAGGAGGAGTTTGAAAAAGTATGTTTATCAAAAAGCTCAAAATGGCAGAATAATTTTATGCAAGGCATTTTGTTCAGTCTGAGATGTTTTGTTCAGTTTGATCCAGATAATTTTGAATGTAACCTGTATGGTTGTGGAGATATAAGCAAAAATGTAAAAGTACTTAGTATTATTGTCACGATCTGGGTTGTAGTATTCAAAAGCACAATGAAGGAGATATCTTCAAGAACATTAATGGAGAAATCTGAACAAGGAATAGGAAAACTCACCAGGAACTTAAACTATAAACACCAAGTAACATAAACAAAGAAGGACTAGATAGAAACTGGGGGCTTATTACAAGGTGAACAAAGGACTAAACGAGACTAATTAACAAGAAACAGCTGAACTCAAACACTAATCAAATGAGTAACCAAGGATACAAACAAGCGGCGGGAAACTGAGAACAAAGGAGAGCATGTGACCAAAATAAAACAAACTCATACATGAACAGAACAGGGAAACAGATCAAATGCAAACACAAAACGTGACAATTATAGCACAACCTATGCTCCAGTTGGGGTGGGTGTGTGCACCTGAGTAGTGGGGGACATTTGGGCCCATCCTGCGATATTTAGTGTTTCTAGGACTTACGGTTTTGGCTGGCCAGACACTTTTAGGGCAGAAGAAGAAGATCAGTACAAATATAATAGGGTTCTGGCTCCTTCTGTGTTTGGACCATTAAAATGTTGAAGCCTATTTTAGGATTTTTAAAGGGATAGTTCATCCAAAATGTTGTCATCATTTAATCACCCTCAGTTGTTCCAAACCTGTATGAGTTTCTTTCTTCTACTGAACACAAAAGAAGATATTTTAAAGAATGTTGGTAATCAAACAGTTGACAGTAGCCATTGACTTCTATAGAAGGAAAATAAAAATACTATGGAAGTCAATGGCTATCATCAACTGTCTGGTTACCAACATTCAAAATAACTTCTTTTGTGTTCAACTTTCATAAATGTTTGGAACAACTTGAGTAAATGATGACAGTTCTCATTACTGTAATAATTGTAAGTAATAATAACATAATATTTATATGTAGTAATTCTGTTTAAGTGCTCATACAGAATAAAAGAATACTATTCTCTCTCCTCCTGTTGATTTTGCTGCTATGTGAACATGGACAGTCTGGAGTAGCAGGATTGCTGATCTGGAACAGATGGGCTGTTTAAAGTAAACTCTTGGAAAACAAACACGTTAGCATCAGCTGCTCTCAAAGCAGAAACTCTGCAGAGTAATGTCCCTGCTTTTTTGAGTGCTGTTACAGAACATGTGTTTAACCCTCTGGTACTGTTCATTTGGCTTCATGCTTTTCAGGTTCATCGGTCATAAATGGCAAAATACCATGAATATACCTTTTTTTAATGAAATTAACTATATTTGTCTTCCTTTTTTGTCAATAATTTGTATTTTGAGGGCATTTCATGGTACTAAAAAATAATTATAAATATATTTATTTATTTACTTTATTATTAAAAAAAACATTTTAAGAATTAATGCACTATTTTACTTAAAACTAGAGAAAATGTATTTAAAATCCAATGAATGGAGAAAAATTATCACCTTCTGGTGGGAATGAATACAAAGTTCTGCCATGAAACATGGTGCAGGTCCTTTAACTCAACCTGCTCGTAATCACATAGTTATCTATAGGGCACAGCTGATTGGTTCCTGCTGTATCAGTAGCCAATGAGCTTGCATACTCAACCTTCAAAATACTTGGGTAGCATTTGCTTAGCAGTACAGCACACTTTCAGAAATTCTCTGAAAATCAACATCTAAGACATGTGCACAGGTTTTTATGCTGTATCACTATGCATTTTTGCATTTAGTGGCTTTATCAGTTCCTTATGTAGTAACCACACACAAGGTTTAATTCAGGTGTCATGTCAACAACAGTCCTGGGGCCTGTACCATGATGGTAGATGAACAAACTCAGGGTTATAGGATTAGTTTCGAGTTGACAAAACCAAACCACTCCAGTCTGGCTTTGTTGGTACCATGATGCTGATCATCAACTTTCTCTGTCAACTCAGGCTTTGATCCTGAGTTTGTGGAGCGCGTGCACATGAATGGATGACATCAGTGGTGAACAGCCAATCACATGCCTTGCAGCAGAGATAAACTCTGATTCACTTCTCGCGAGAGAGCCAGCACCATTCAAAACTCTTTTGCTGAAAATGAAGAATTTATATGCATTCACACTAATGGAAAATACTTGTCTGTGAAAGAGGACAAATAAAAGAAATGATCTTTCTCTATCATTGCAAGTGAAAGTTGTGAAGTTAGTTTAGTTGATAATATAGCAATAGAGACTCAAACATACAAGGTCACATGTAGTCATATTTAAAGTTTATTTACAGCTTATTTATATTACATATGATCTATATATATTAATATTCATTGAAACTAAATGCTAAATAACAACTGTTAAACTAAACTTGCGTGTGTGTAATGGATTAATAAAAATATAGATCATATAATTATACAAATCATATATAAATCATAAAATAATAATTAAAAATAATAGTAATTATCATTAAAACCAGACAATTTCATCATTAAATATTTGTTTTTACTATATAATGACCTTTAATTTGGAGGAAGAGAAACTGGGGGAGTGACTTTATTGCGTTGGGTGTGTCAGTGTGTTTGATCTCTGAACCAGAACATAACCTGCCCTGGAGCAGGTTAGTCGTGGAGCGTAAGTTACCATGGCGATGAACACCGCTAAAAGTCAAGTTACTTTCATGGTACCTAAAACCCAGGATTGGCGAAAACTAATCTGAAACTTCCCTGGCTAGCCAGCTAATCCAGCTTCATGGTATAGGCCCCTGTTTTAATTTTTATAGTGAATTACTAAACATTACTTAGCAGCTAGCTAATATGCAATTTTTCACGTATGCAGCAGCAAGCAGGCAATGTAGTTGCCGTAAGGATACAGAGTCAAGCTTTGCTGAACTCTTTTAAGTGAAATAGGCTTTTGCTTTTGTATTCACATATCTAATCAAGCTACAGCAATTCCTATTTTTGTACTGCAGCAGCAGCATGCATAACAAATTCAAATTGCAATGTTAGCAAACATCAACAGCAATAGAACACTAGTAGAAGTTGCAGTTGAGTTGAGTTGAGTAGACTCTGTGTACATGTTTGCTAATTTGAGTGAGTTGAGCTTTATGTTGGCTAATGAGTCGATCATGCTATGTGAACATTGTCATGAATTAAAATGTAACAATGTATGAAAAAAAGAAGAACTTTTTAGCAAACACTTAAGAGGGGTTTGGTGCATACAGGGATAAAACGTACCCCATGTGTACAATGAAATATACTGTTGGATCTTTAATATTGTGGGCATATTTTTCTGCCGGAGATCTTGGACATCTTGTTCAGATACATGGCATCATAGATTCTATCAAACAGCAAAAGATAAAAAATCAAAACCTGCTAGAACTCTTATAATAGGCTGTGGTTGGATCTTCCATCAGGGCAATGATACAAAAACAAATATCAAAATCAACACAAAAAATGTGTCACTGAGCACAAAACCAAGCTTCTGCAATGGCCATCCCAATTCCCTGACCTGAACCTTATAGAAAATGAGTGGAGTGAACTGAAGAGAAGAAGCACCAACATGGATCTGGGAATCTGAAGGATCTGCAGAGATTCTGTATGAAGGAATGGTCTCTGATCTCTTCTCAGGTGTTCTCCAAACTCATCAGGCATTATAGAAGATGACTCAGAGCTGTTATCTTGGCAAAAGGAGGTTGCAAAAAGTATAGAATAAAAGGGTATGATTAATTGTGAGCAATGTGTATTGGAGAAAAACATTTATTTTTTATAATGAGATTTTCCCCCCATTTAAAATTCTTATTCTCCAATGAACGGTTGGATTTTTTGTAAATTTTTTAAATAAAAGATCAAAAGGATTAACAATGCAGATTTATTTTCACAGCTTTCTCTGGTCATATTTACAAAGGGTATGAATAATTTTGAGCACAACTGTGTGTGTATGTATGTGTGTGTGTGTGTGTGTGTGTGTGTGTGTGTGTGTGTGTGTGTGTGTGTGTGTGTGTGTGTGTATATATATTCCATATTCCTGAAGGAAGACTAAAGCTACTCCAAGACTAAATTGAGGCTTAAATTAAACCAACCAGGAGGCAGGTTTATCTTCATATATATATATATATATATATATATATATATATATATATATATATATATATATATATATATATATGAAGATAAACCTGCCTCAACAAAAAACAACAAAAAAACAAACAACAAAAAAAAATTTTTTTGATGCATTATTATGAATTATTCAAAGATATTTAACCTTGTCATTGTGCTTTTTTTCTGTATATAATTTCTGTATATATTTTCTGTATATAATCTCATACTATGATGTACGCAAACCCATGATTTTTTTATTTATTTTTTTTTGTCATTATGATTGTTCATTGTTAGAGATACAACCATTGTATCTTTCCCTGATTTTTTATGTAATTATAAGTTCTGCAATAAAAAAAAAAATGATTTGAGTGACAGGTACACTAACACCTCATAGCACCAGTAACTCAACAACCCTACCTAGTATGGTTTTCCTTAGCATTTGCAATGTCTGCACAAAGGAGACGTAGGGCAGCTGCTTGAAGTTCTCACCTTTGGAGAAGACTGTTGATTTTATACTCTAAAAATGTAAGTATCACTGCTTAAAAATTAAGATTACCCCTGAATGAATTGTATTGCTAGCCCACCCCTACACTTACGCACAATAATAAGTGCTGACCAATATTTAATTGTATTACTTTTTTTTTTTCTTCTTTTTTCTTTTTTTTAAGCTAAATGCAATTTGTTTTGTCATATGACATAGCTATGCATGAATACACGCTAGACAAATGTAGCCAAGGTGAATACATCTCAATTTTCAGTCAAGCAATAAATGAATGCATGAATAAAATAATATTTTATTTACTGACAAACATAGGAAACATGAATGAGTAAAAGAATGTATAAAAGTAACCATCACAATAAATAAATACATATAGAAGTCAACAATACATGAAAGAAAGCTTTATTCAAACTTGTTCTAACGATCATGTATTTACAGGTGGTGAACCCCACATTCTACTGCCATCTCAACACAGCTGTGCCAATTCTGCAGCTTTATTTTGAAGCAGCTGACCACCGTGCCCACCGTCTTTGCCATCCATCATGTCCCTCATTGCTGCTCTTCTCAATGTTGATCCAGAGGATGAGGAAGCCATGATGATGGACCCCAGAACCCCACAATCTTGAAGCAAGAGTGGGAGAAGATGTGCGGGACAATCTGGCTGCCGCTGTGTCTGCTCCACACATTCGTGTGCATGCTCTCCATGAGCATGAGCATGACTACCTGTAAAATATTTAAATATTTAAATGCAAATTTTTGTTGTAGCTTTATTACTTTTGTGGTGTAGTGGGCTAAAGCACTGAACTGGTAAGCAGAAGGTTGCTGGTTCGATCTCCACAGCCGTCACCACCAGTGTGTCCTTGAGAAAGGCACTTTACTCAAAGTTGCTCCAGGGGGATCATCCCTGTAATAAGTGCACTGTAAGTCGCTTTGGATAAAAGCATCTGCCAAATGTATAAATGTGATTTTTGTAAATCCGTTTTTTGTTAGTGTCTCAGGCACAAATGCCCAATAAAGCTGCTTATTTCTTAAAGTTTACTTTTTCAAGGTACTACCAAAATATAAATGCATACATACATTTCACACAATTTCTATTTCGGCCATAAAGGGTTAGTTCACCCAAACATATAAATTCAGTCATTATTTACTCGCCTTCACGCTGTTCAATCCCTGTGTTTGGTCAAGTTTGTCTTGCTGGTTTCTGTTTATACAATATCAGTCAATGGAGCCTGACTTCCAGAAGCTTCATGACATTATTTGATGATGCTTTTGAAGCTTCTGAAAGTCAGGCTCCGTTGTATGAACAGAAACCAGAAGAACAAACTTGACCAAAATCACATCCTTAAAGGGTTAGCTCACACAAAAATGAAAATAATGTCATTTATTACTCACCCTCATGTCGTTCTACACCCGTAAGACCTTTGTTCATCTTCGGAACACAAATTAAGATATTTTGATGAAATCCGATGACAGCAATTCACAGCAATTGTACTTCCTCTCTCAAGATCCAGTGTTCCGAAGATGAACGAAGGTCTTACGGGTGTGGAACAACATGAGGGTGAGTAATTGACAGAATTTTTGGGTGAACTAACCCTTTAATGTCTTTTGGTCTTTTTCTAGATGGTCTCGCTGCCTCTAGGCTCACTGAGGATGAAGAGATCACAGTGACATCCGGGCCAGATGAGGCAATAAGGGCAGGTGGGGTGATGGAGGCTCTCATCCATGGCACTATACCATTTCCAGGATGCTGCTGTGGTCGCCGCATCCTCAGTGCTCACACCAGTCTGTGAACATTTCAGATCCTACAAAAATGCACAAACAAAAGCAGTAATTTAACAGCACAATGTCATTTGATTTATGTATTAGAGGTAATAAAATGATCTTACTTTATATTTGTGTTTCAGTTTTTCCTTTTTTTTTCTTTTCATAGATGCTGCCGTCACGTTGCCTTGCAGGCCCTGCTACACCTCAAAAGCTCTGCAGCAAATGCACAGAAATCAAGAATCAGAAAAGTGCTGTAATAACTGTTTGAAATTAAAATAATTAAAATAAACTACAACTTAAAATTTAAATAATTTTTTATTATTCGTTTCTGTAGTATACTGACTCAAAGCCTTTGATGGCAGCATTCCTTCATCAGCCTCTCTCCACCGGATAAACACACATGTGCTCATCTGTCCCTGTAACATCCAGACAAGATTCAAGTTACCTCTGAGATTTATGTGCTCAATACTACATTTAAATGTTGAGGTAGTTGCTGATGTGTTAACTCACTTTTTATCAAACACAAATGTTCCTCAATTTATCAACAGTACTAACGGACAACTAAAAAAAGATAACTTATGTACTAATGGACAAATAAAATAGATAACTTATGTTTGGGTTACTTTATGTAGATATGTTTATTTACATTACTTAGATTCATGTCATGTAAGCAGTGTTGACAACAGTGAATTCTACATAATAGCACACATATATCACTCAGATGTCTATTTCATGTTGTGATGTGCTCATCTGTAATACTTATCGAAGATTTTCCTGTCAGATGTTAAATGACATTTAGTAAGTATATAGTTTATGTAAATCACCTTTGGACAAATACATGTGATTACTGGAGCTCCCCCGTTAGCTATACATAATAAAATGTGTTTTTACAGCAAAATCAGAAATGTACTAGACTGTCTAGCATCTTTACACCTTCAACAATTCAACAGTTTACTCTACAGTAGTTAGAGTAACAAATGCGATTTTAACACAAGGAACCGTTTTTACTCACATTTAAAAACACCTGCGTCACTTTTCTCCTCCATGTTCGGGTATGACGTATCCTGTCCAGTGGCCTCCTGTGATAGAAAAGTGTCTATAGGATGCACACTTCAGAATAACTGGCGGAAAGTGTAGGCCATCTGGGAACTTCTCACCTACTCATTTGTGAATACTGAGGTTTCAGACATACTACTCCTATCTCGTACTGTAGGCATATTCGGTCGCAACTTAAGTATACGAACATTCGAATGCCACAAGAATTAGTACATCACCCAGGTAATTCTCGCCTACTCTTATGAATAATAAGGATTCGGACATACTTATTCACTCGCCTACTGCTTTTTCCCTACTATAGTAGGGAGGTATGCGGTTTCGGATAAAGCCATTGTCACCTGCTCTGTTGGGGGATAATTCAGGTACATTATATTGTACAGCAGTAGCATGTCTTACTTGCTCACAGCAGTGTATGTACTGGAAGTAGCAAGTCCTGTACTAGCTCTGCAGCAACAGCAATAACCTATAGCAGCAGTAATAAAAGCAGCAGCAGCATAGCAGATCTATTCCGCCAATACCAAACATATCAACATTGTCATACCCATTACCATGCCAAACACTCAGAGAGTTGTCATGACAGAAATACAAAGTTCTGTCATGAAACTCTAGATGGCACAGGCTAATAGGTCCTTTAACTCAACCTGATCATAATCACATCGTTATCTATAAGGCACAACTGATTGGTTCCTGCTGTATCAGTAGCCAATGAACTTGTGTGCTCAACCTTCAAAATACTTAGGTACATTTGCTTAGCAGTGCAGCATGCTTTCAGAAACACTCCACCTTCCCCAGCTCCACTGTTATATTGTACAGCAGCAGCATGTCTTACTCACTCACAGCAGCGTGTCGTGAATGTATTGGCAGTAGTAGTAGAAGTCCTGTACTTGCTCTGCAGTAGCAGCAATAAAAACAACAGCAGCGTAGCAGATCTATTTCACCAAGATCTTGGTAAACCCTACATTTGGTACCTAATCTACTGTCTGAGTAATAAATATACTATGTAATAACTAACATTATTTTGCAACATATTGTATTACCACAACTAATGCCTTTTCTGTCTTTTTTTTTTCTTTCTTTTCACTTCTAATATTTGTTACTACTATTATTCATTTAATTTCCTTTTCACTATCTAAGATTTCTCTAATAAAATGACTGTAATAAAAACATAAAAAAAAAAATACTTTTTCTTTCTTTTTTTTAGGTTTTTATTACAATGCAGAAAGTTTTCTGTGATGGGTAGATTTAGGGTTGGGGATAGAAGTTTCTCATTAATTTTCATATGGCAGTCACTTTTCACCGTGAACAGTACAAGTGTGACTGTGCGACACATCATTAGGTTTCATACCATTCCGACAGTGTAAAAAAAAAAAAAAAAAAAAAAAAAAATTTATATATATATATATATATATATATATATATATATATATATATATATATATATATATAAACTGCAAAAATGTTCAGCCAAGAATAGCCGAACAGTACCAGAGGGTTAAGTATTTTAGGTGTGCCATGATGCCATCTATTAGGAAAAGATGACTGACAATCACAACTCATAAACATGTGTTTTTTTAAATGATGCTTGTGTTGACAAAAGATTTTGTTTTAACTCTATTCCTGTGTGTGTCATCTACAGAACTCCAGTGCGGATCACCGTGTGCGTTTGGATCTTGGTCTTTGGGATAAGTTCAGCGAACTGGCCACTAAGTGCATTATTAAAATCGTGGAGTTTGCCAAACGAGTTCCTGGTTTCACTGGACTCACTATCGCCGATCAGATCACACTGCTCAAAGCTGCCTGCCTCGACATATTGGTATGTGCATGTGTGTATGCTTGAGTATCATGATTATGCAACCAAACAGTTCTGAATTATACACAAAGGACACAAAAGACAACTTTACTGTATTATAAATGTAATAAATATTAAATACTTTACATACATTTTATGTGTAATATTATTTATAACTATATATTATTAGCTGTTTAATTTTTTTGCTATTTTTCCACCCTCTTACCAAAACAGAATAGTCTGAATAGTTTGATCTTAATTACTTTGTAGCAGCAACCATTAAATCCCCCCAAGTTCAGGGGCATCCACTTCACCTCTGTGCAGTGCTGCGATGCCCCTGTCTTACGGACAGAGATCGACGTCCTACTGGTGAAGGACACGATCAAGCCGGTCCCTCCAGCCAATATGAAGACAGGGTTCTACTGCCCCTGCTTCATTGTTCCCAAGAAAGGGGGTGGATTACGGCCAATCTTGAACTTGCGAACCTTGAACCAGGCCCTGCACAAGCTCCCGTTCAAGATGTTAACGCAGAAACGCATTTTCGAGTGCATCTGTCCCCGAGATTGGTTTGCAGTGATCGACCTGAAGGACGCGTACTTTCATGTCTCGATTCTCCCTCAACGCAGGCCGTTCCTATGATTTGCGTTTGAGGATCGGGCATATCAGAACAAGATCCTACCCTTCGGGCTGTCCCTGTTGCCTCGCATCTTTACGAAGGTCGCGGAGGCAGCCACATACAACGGGCATGCAGTGTCGGGTCTGTGGACGGGGCCTCAACTGCATTGGCACATCAACTGCCTCGAGTTGCTAGCAGTATGACTTGCGCTGGGCCGCCTCAAAGTGCTGCTACATGGCAAGCACATACTGGTCCGTACAGACAATACTGTGACCGTTGCGTACATCAACCGCCAGGGGGGTCTATGCTCCCGCCGCATGTGGCAACTCGCCCGCCATCTCCTCCTCTGGATCTGAGGTCGCTTCTGGCCATTCACATCCCTGGTGTGCTCAATCGTGCAGCCGACGAGTTCTCATGACAGCCTGTGCTTCCAGAACCCCTCTACGGAGAGTGGTGACTCCATCCCTAGGTGGTCCAGCTGATTTGGGACATCTTCGGAGCTGCACAGGTAGACCTGTTTGCCTCTCCGGACTCGACTCATTTATTCCCTGACCGAGGGCACTCTCAGCATGGATGAACTGGCCCCTGGACCTTTGCAAATATGCGTTTCCCCCAATGAGCCTCCTCGCACAGACACTGTGCAAAGTCAGGGAGGACGAGGACCAGGTCTTGTTAGTTGCACCATACTGGCTCAACCGGACTTGGTTCTCGGAACTTATGCTCCTCACGACAGCCCCTCCTTGGCCCATTCCTCTGAAGAAGGACCTGCTTTCTCAGAGATGGGGCCCCCTATGGCACCCACTTCCAGACCTCTGGAAACTTCATGTCTGGTCCCTGAACGGGACGCGGAGGTTCTAGGTGACCTACCTCAATCAGTGGTAGACACCATCACTTGCCCTAGAACCCCCTCTACGAGGCGCCTCTATGCTTTGAAGTGGAACCTGTTCGTTGAATGGTGTTCTTCCCACCGGGAAGACCCCCAAAGATGTCCGGTCAGAGTTGTGCTTTCCTTCCTGCAGGACGGGTTGGAGCGTAGGCTGTCTCCCTCCACCCTGAAAATGTATGTTGCCGCAGTTGCCGCACATCACGATGCAGCTGATGGTAAGTCTCTTGGTAAGCACGACCTGGTCATCACGTTCCTTAGAGGGGCAAGGAGGTTGAACCCTCCTCGTCCTACCTCGTTAACCTCTTGGGACCTGTCTTTGGTGCTTACGGCACTGCAGAGACCTCCCTTTAAACCTTAGCAGTAAGCTGAGTTGAAAATTCTGTCACTAAAGACAGTTCTCCTGACTGCGTTGGCTTTCATCAAGATGGTAGGGGACCTGCAGGCATTTTCGGTCGATGAATTGTGCCTTGGATTCGGACCGGCCAACTCTCACGTTGTCCTGAGACACCACTCCCTTCAGGGACCAGGTAGTGACCCTGCAAGCACTGCCCTCGGAGGAGGCAGACCCAGCCCCAGCTTTTCTCTGTCCAAAAACTGTACTCAAGTAAAAGTACAAGTACTTATAGAAATATTTACTCAAAGTAAAAGTGAAAGTAATAATCTTAATAGTTACCTGAGCAAGAATAAAAAAGTATCCAATGAAAAAACTAGTAGCTAGTTGCTAGTTACTTTGTAACTATATATATATATATATATATATATATATATATATATATATATATATATAAAACAATATAATAGCATGTTATTTTGATAGATATTTAAATTATTATTATTGTTATCTTTGCAACAAACACAGAAGAGACATGCATTATTTCTATATCTATAACCTGAATATCTTTTTTTGTGTGTGTATAATAATAACAACGTATACAGCTATATTTGAAAAAGAAAGAGAGAAAACTCTCTACATGTGCACTCGCGCTCATAACCGCTGAACATCTGAACACAAACAATGATCAAATGCACACTGACGGATCTTCTTCCGTCTGTTCTCCAAAATGTAATCTAATATTTCTGCAGGAGCGTGTAAACTGGTTAACTGTCTACTAAGCAAATAAATAATTCATTTTAAAGATGAACAGGTCACCGGCGCCGCTACTGTGCAATAGGCTACCCACAAATGTTCATTTCATAGAACAATGGTAGCTTATTTAATGTATAAATTAAGATATATAGAAAATGGTAAAGAAATGCTACATACAATGTGGTGTTATCGTAATAATCTGTTTGGTTGTAAAACGTAGGCTATTGGCTGTATGAATTGAAATCAAATTAAATCAATACCTGTGGAATTGTTCAAAGACAGCATATGCAGTTCAGTTAATAAAGATCTTCATCGTTGGCAGACAGGATGCATTTGCAGATTTGTTTTTAATTGACTGTAGGTCCACTGCCACTTCATCCAACGCTCAGAATGAGAAACCGCTTCAGACGATTCAGTGCATGCAGGGAACTGAACAAATCATTCAAACTGATTTGCAAAACAATTTAGACAGTTTTGCCAACTTGTTTGATCAAGTCTTTGAACAGAATCTACTCAAAGGGTGATTCATTTGTGAATGGGGTATCGTTCATGAAAAAAAGAGACAGCGCGCTTGGAATAAACTACACATTTCTTAACACGTACATTTGCATTATAATAAAGTAACGAGAGGAACGTCGCACAGCATAGCGAAGTAAAAGTAGTTTTTTCATTAGAAATGTACTCAAGTTAAAGTAAAAGTACCCACATTTAAATCTACTCTTAAAAGTACAAATTTTCCAAAAATATACTCAAGTAAATGTAAAGAAGTAAATGTACTCCGTTACTACCCACCTCTGACCCCCAGTGGCCAATAGCACGAAGGACCAGTTCTAAACACCGGCTTGCAATGCCACTCCCGCCCGCTGGGCCGGATATGTGCGTCTATTCTCCAGTAGAGTTCCCCAGAAAAGGCTAGCCCTGTGAGTTCCTCCATCACCCCCCGGCAGTCAGACGTGGCGAAGCATCTGATGCCAGGCCTACAGTCGTATGGAGCCTGTGTTAGGCTGGATGTCCATATGTAGTGATCCCTGAGCGATCCCATATGCGTATTCTTCTACGGTAAGGCTACCCAGTCCCTTTCCCTCGACAGAGCCCACTCTGTCGTCTCTGCTTTCCCCCTAGGCTGGAACCACCCCAGGGACATTTCACCTTCCTACGGGCTACATTTCACCTTCCTACATTTCACCTTCACCATAGGATGTGGCCTCCACAGCGTCCCCTCCCCTTCAAAGGGCACACTTTCCCAGCGTAATCCAATAGTCACACTGAGTGGGTATTGCAGAACAGCAGTGACTGACCTTCTCTGCTTAGAGCCCTGACTTTCACTCCAAGGGCGGTTTAGTTTAGGGTGGTCCAGGAGAGAAGAGTGCTAGAAGGGCCAGCAACAGTGGCGTTGGTCAGTTCCGACATACGTTGAATGTGACCGACTGAAAGGAAACATCTTGGTTACGTGTGTAACTCTTGATCCCTGAAGAAGGGAATGGAAATGTACATCCCGTCGCTACAGTACTAGGATTTGAGAGGCTTGAAACATATTTGAAATAAAGATAAATGTTTTTCCAAGTTCTGGTTTAAGTTTAAGGATGATTCTGACAGAACTGTAATTCCGCAAGCTTTTTTCCAAGGTATATTAAGGTTTTTCCAAAAATGACATTTGGAGACTCCAAAAGGACACCCAGTATCCAAATGATATAAGATGTCCATTGAATTCAAAATTACTGTGCACAAAGTGCACAGGGAAAACATTCCAGAACATAGTTTTTAATTTAAAAAAAAAAAAATACTATTTAATTTTCATAATTCATAATGGATGTATACAGTGATATGCTTACAAAAGCTGAGAGGAAAAATAAATGTTACATTTGTTAACTCTTTCAAAACATGCTTCTTCCACAAGTCCTTAAACAACACAAGTAAAACCCTTGACAGACATGAATTTTGAATCTCGCTAACATATTAGAATGTGCATACAAAAGTACAATGTGAGCGATCAGTGCACCGAAGTGTGTACATGCACGGTGTGTTTGCACATTAAAATTGCGGACTCACACATGCCTAATGTATGACTCCTATGAGCTTTTTGTTTTTTTATGTATTTTTTAGGGATGCACGATATTGGATTTTGGCCGATATTTGATATGCCGATATTTTCAAAATAATTTTGGCCGATGCCGATACCGATACCGATATATATACAAATTTTTCGCCTGATATATTTAAACTTTAATTTTACTGAAGAGAAATCCATGTATCTCTTCTGTACTGATTCTACCATAAATGTATTATTTTACAAATGTAGACAGACATTCACACCTGAAAAACAGGTCAATTATTTCACTTGGAGAATAAATGATATGCCAGTGCAACATTTTATTTTTAAGTTTAGACTTTGAAACTTCAGTCCTTAGTTCAAAGTAAAATAAATACAAATAAATTTTCAAATATTTTTTTACATCTTTTCCTACTGGAACAGGTCTACCAAATGCTCCCCCAACATAGTGGTTAACATGACATTGTACTGAAACTTACAGAAAACACTTCAAGTGCACAAAACAAGCAGCTGTAGTCCAGACCTCCACTTCAGTCCTGAGGACCCACTTTAAAGTATAATCAAACTTAAAACCAAGCTCCACATATTATCTTGTGAGCCACAAAAAATAAAATAAAAATACAAGGACATCTTATCCTTTACTTGAACTTGAGTGGTGCAAACCTTTTCAGTCCAACTAACTAGGGTGACAACTTCGGCTGACCGGTAGGCTTCTGTTTTTTTAATACCAGAGGTAGGTTTTTCTTAAGAAAAATGAGCATCTCTGCCTTTTCACCGTCCATTCGATTTCTCTTTTCATCCATCACATCAGAGGCAACGCTAAAAAGCCGTTCACTGTCAACGCTTGTGCAAGGCGCACACAGGTACTTGCGTGCAGCAAGAGCGAGGGCAGGGAAACGGGCCTGGTTGCACTTCCAGTACTCCAATGGACTGTGGTTCCTGGGAATTGTGGGTTCGGCCAGGTATGAGATGACCTATGAAGTAACAGAATACCAAAATATTACTTACGGATATATATATTTTTTTTTACTTTATGCTTTAGGCATTAACAGAGCTCTAACGTTTTTTTCCAGAAATCAAATGATTTATTAGTTGCACGTTTATTATTACTACCGTACACATAGCGAATTATGATAATAAATAGGCGATTATCTATGTTATGACATTGCAGAATAATAATAGCGAAAGTCGCATCATTAATTAGGATGCTTTCGGTCCAAAAGTGAATTTTTTTTTTTTTTTAAATAATAACCTACATTTGTGCATGTTTTATGCTTACCTGTGACGCTGACGCGGTCTTGTCTTGCTCCTCAAACATGACATTCTCCTCCAGAATTTCGTCATACATATCCAGCAGTGATCCTGTTCGGGTCCTCTTCTCTGGGGGATCCTCTGTGCTGGCATCTGCACTGCCGCTCATGTCATCCAAAACTTTGAGCAACAGGTCGCGAGCACTCCTCTTTTTTTCCTCGTCAAAGTACCAGGTCTTTGTAGCGGGCATCAAGCATGGTTGCAACAGAATAAAGTGCCTCACAATGCACACCGTTGAAGCGATGATTGACGGCTTCCAGTAGGGTAGTTTTGGTAGTCTGCACTCCTCTGTCCATGTCACTCGGCCGGCCAAGCAGTCGTGTCAGTGCCACAACCGCGGGGATCACATCAGCAGCAGAAGCCTCTGCAGAACTTATATCTCTGGTCAGCTGCTCAAAGGGGGTGAGAAGTGTGATCATATTTTCTATAATTCCCCACTGATTTGCCGTCAAAGTTGCAGGAAGCTCGAAATCAGCAGCATAAGCACCTAGTGCCCTTTTCTGCTCGACCAAGCTTCGCATCATATAAAATGTCGAATTCCATCTGGTAGCGATATCTTGTTGAAGTCGTTTTACCGACATTCCGAGCTCTTTCTGTACATCCGCCAGTCGACTGTATGCCAGCTGGGAGTGTTTGAAATGTCCAATTATTCTCCTTCCCACGGCCACAACATCCGCCACACTGTGCGCTGAGACAGGACACCGTCATTCACCGCCAGTTGCAGTGAGTGTGCCATGCACGGCAGACTTGTCACACCAAACTCCATCATAGCTTTAGCCATGTTACGGGCATTGTCACGTAGCACGACATGCACTCGTTCTCTTTCTATTTTCCATTTCCCAAACATACTTTCAAATGCGGACGCAATTGCAGCTGCTGTGTGAGAACCGGAGCATTCCTGTGAGTGTAGGACAGCTTTTTTAAGGGTGAAATCTTCATCTATCCACTGGGCAGTGAGGCTCAACATGCTTACAGGACTCACGCTTGATGTCCAAATGTCCGTGGTGAAGCTAATGTGACACGCGCCGGCAAGGAGCTTTTCAATTTGACTGGCGACAACACTCTGGAGTTCAGGTAAGGCCACGTCAGAAAAATAGCGCCGGCTAGGCATAGCATACCGCGGCTCTAGATGCATCATTAGCCTCCTGAAGCCAACATCTTCCACCACGCTAAACGTCTGGTTATCAAGAGCAATAAATTCAATTATTTTGTCGTTAAGATCTTTTACCTTTGGGTGGTCGCTGCTGTATTTTCTAGCTTTGTCAAAGGACTGAAGTAGAGGCTGCTGATGGGTTTTTGCTGGCATTTTTTCCTTCTTACTTTTTAGTCTTGGTGCTGCTCAGGATGACGGCTCTTAAGATGTGTAATCATATTTGTAGTGTTGAAAGACTGTTGTTTTACGCCTCCTCGCATCACTTGTGCTTTACAAATATTGCAAATAGCAACTTTGTTATCTGTTTGACAGATCTCGAAATGCCTCCACACAGCTGACATGTTGTAAGTTTAAGTTTTTGGCGCTCAAGCTACGTTCATGGTAGTCGCGCGCACACATGAAACACGCCCCCCCTATCGGTTTGGCTCATCGGCAGAAATATTCATTCAGCATGCTCACCTGATAAAACCGACTAGCCTGGACGGGACTCCTTCCTTTCTGTTTATGGACGTGATGTAATGATGCACAGACGAACTGCTGCATGCTCGAATTTCCCGCGGAAATCCACCATGTCGCTCCTTTTATAAAACATTATTACAAGCTTACCGTTGTGAATTGAGATAATTAGATAGTTTTGAACACTGGCTGGTTATGTACTTGCTCAAAAATCAAATTTTGGATAATTTTTAACCAAAAAAAGTTACGGACTTCAGCTTTAAGCAAACTTATAGGGTCAATAAAAACATATATCCCCTCCAGGCATCGCTTTTGTCCACTGTATGTTTGGTGTAGTCAGTGCCACAATAGTGCTATTTAAGACTCTGCTTACTATGGACTGATGGGCCCAAGTCATCACTGGTGCTCTGCTGCAATTTTCCAGTTGCCAAAATTCATTAGTACTTTTATATCTGCAGTTAGAGCATTGATTTGTAGAGTGTAAGAAATTATCAAATTTCTTACAAGGTCAGTTAAAAAAAGAATACCTTGACAATCAAGCTTATCATTTTATCAACTCTCTGTCATCATATATCTCCAATACATGATATCTTCATTGGAAAGTATGTGGTCTCCTCCTCAGCCATCTTGTTACTCCTAAATAGATTAGGATACATCTCCAGCAATTGTTTTTAGAAGCTGAGACCTTGGGCCTCATTTATAAAGCGTGCATATGCACAGATTTGATCTTAGAGTGTGCGTACACTTAAATCCGCACCAACGCTAATATTTATAAAAACGGTCTTTGACATGGGAAAATGCTTAGAGCCACGTCAGGGTCTGAGCAGACATACACACTTTTCCGGGTCAGATTACTGCAGGTTTTGGGAAATCTAAGCTATTCTTGCAGCTCGCCAAGGGTTATATGTAAATGGCATTAATTAGGTGTCATTTAAAATGCGGAGAACTGAAACCATTCAGCTGTGTGCAAGTTCAAGATCATTTGTGATTTATAGATTTCACATCTGAAAGAGAGGTGTACGCTCATATTCTGAGTGTACGTTGATTCTATGAATCACACATCTGAGAAATTATCGTAAAATCAAATTTAGGACAGTTTCTGTGCATATAAATGAGGCCCCTAGTCGTAACATATAGGAACTCTTATGAATCACACTTAATTTTAAGTCTAGGAAGACTAAAATTACGTCATTCCTAGAATTTTGACATAATTAAGATTAAAATTTTACTCTGCATGGCTTTATACATATGGCCCCTGTAAGAAATTGTAGTCTGCCTCGACCCAGATTCCACTCCAGAGTATATTTTAGAATTAGCTCATCCCCAAAATGGCTTAATTATCATAGAGAAATATCAAGTCAACTGGTATATTGTTTCTGTCAGGACAACTATCGTCAAATATGATTGATAATTGCATAGAGTTTGTATTGGCGGTATGGTTCTGTTCTGGGCAAGAACTCCCTGCGCATCCATGTGGCCTAGCATGGATAAGAGCAGGGAGAGCAGCAAAAACCCCCAGAACCAGCATATGCAGATATAATTAATGTCAATTATTTAGTGAAATTCACAACGTAATTTCGGGAGGAGTGAACCCATCTAATCTTTCAATTAGTGAAACTCAAACATAATCTCAAGAGGAGGGAACCCTAATCTTTCAATTACATCCAGAGCATATAAGCAGCTACTCACCCTGCTCTGGCATCAGTTGTTTCGATATCCCTCTACCTCCCCAACTCCACCACATAAATTAGGCATCTCATCTATCGTACTCCTCTTCCATGCACTAGTAGTCCCTGGGGGGTATATCCAAGCTCGAGTTGAAGCTGCTTCCTCGAGCCCCTCCACAGCGGACAGCAAGCCAAATATGCTTAACCTTATTAGCTTAAAGATTTTATGAGGAAACGAACTCGTGAAACATGTGCACACATTTCAAGAATAGTTTGATTCAGGGGAATCATAAGGCCAATCCTGACTGAAGAGAGGAGGAGCTGGGGATGGAGGAGGGTAATTAGCGAATCTTGCTAATTACCCTCCTGAGAAAGCAATACCTGTGATAATACTGAAGAGCTTATATATGGGTGCTGTAATAGGCGTCGTATTCCTATAGGTAGACGTGAGTCACCTGGGAATCAGCTGATGCGAGTTTGATTGACGTGACCTGCCAGAACTGACACTAACGCTGGATTTATGTACCATTTGGGTTGATCACATCCTGAGCAAATGGTCATCAATTGTAGAATGGGAATGGGTGTGAGACACTGAGAACCATCGCAGACAATGAGGTGTCACAACTTCATTAACATACAGACCACAGCTGTTACAGCAGGAGCAATTTCATTTACATTAAGAGTGGTAAACTGTAACAGGATAAAATGTTTGAGATTTGGATGTTCTGTGTTCATTCCGATGCCGATGAGCCCAAGGTGCTTTGTCACTGCTACGCTGCAATAAACTTCTTCATCAAGATCTTCAAAGTCCTCCTCATTTTTTCTTACATTGGCGAGCCACCCAGTGAGGGATTTCAGAAAAAAGTGGGGAAAGGTAAGAAAAAGCTGTTTTCTTTATTTTATGCTGTTTTTTGTCAGGGAACCCCCTCGTTTAAAAAAAAATCTACAAAGGAAAGCTGGTTTTTGTCAGGGAACCCCTTTGTTTAAAAAAAAATCTAGAAAGGAAATTTTAAGGACAGAAGAGAATTTGGTTTATTCAGTATTAGCAGGAGGAGTTCTTAAGCCTGTTCTGTACAATTTTGTTTAAGTTTCTAACGGAACTGAATCAGCACAATGCAGTGTGTTGGTAGAGTTGTATTGGAATTGTTGTTTCTAAAGTAACTGAAACAAAGTGCTTAAGTTTAAAGTTTCTAAAGTAAGTGAAACTTGGTGTTGGCCTCTTATAATTCTGTTAAGATTCAAAAAGTATTTGAATCAACCCAATGCAGTGTGGTGGCAGAGTTGTATTAGAATTGTTGTTTCTAAAGTAGTTGAAACAAAGTGATACGTTTCTATCGTAACTGAAACTGAGTGTAGAGTTGTTATAATTCTGATGAAGTTCTAAAGTAACTGAACTGACCCAATGCAGTGTGAGCACAGAATTATTTCTAACCATAATTTGAAAGAATAACTGAAGTGCAGTGTAAGTGCAGTGAGTTTGACGCACAGTGATTCTGTGAAATTTAAAACAATAACCCGAAGCAATGTGGTTTTGCCCAACGTACTGAGGCATTGTTTTAAATTTGATAAACTGTTAAGCCCAAACTACTGTGGCTAGGTATACGGGTTTTGTCCAACTTTCTGTGACAGTATTACATGTTTAACTATTTAGAGTAGTGAGATTTAAGGCCCGATGGAGTTCATCTGCGTCTGATTTAGACTAAAGGCTCCGGTATACTTCAAACGAAATCGAAGAACGAACTGATGTGACGTCATTTAGAACAAAATCAGGCCAAAAAGAAGTTCGTTTTGTGTTCTTTTTGGAAGTTCGAAACGGCTTGCCAAAGCGAACTTTCAGGAAAAGTTTGCTTCAGCTGCAAAACACCTTCGTACTACCATTGGTCCGTGACGATAACGTAATAGGAGGTGTGCACTGAGGCTCCGCCTTCACTCGCGTGGGTCGCGTCTTTGAGTCATCTCGTGTGTTGAATTCATTGAGGTAAGAGCTCCGCGGGTGAAAACATGAACACACTGGATAGCCGCTTTATAGTACAAAATGAAGTTGTGCTTGTAAAAAAATGAGGCTAACACTGTTTTTCATGTTTGATACTGTAAAGCTTCTTGATTTTAAGCTATCTATTGAATAAAGTGCTGTATGACTTGACTGGAGTGCTACTTTGCAGAGCTCGTGCTAACATTCCCATGTTGTTATGATTTTTCTTATGCTTTTTTATAATAAATGCTTGCTGTTTTCTCATTTTTGTCGTGTTTATTTTGTTACTGAGAAGAAAGTGCATGGCACATATTTACATATTCATATAACCGTCGCTCTCAGCAGTGTGGGCGGTGTCAGATGTTCGTTTACAGTAGAGTATATCGCTGGTCACGCATTTCGAACTTCGTTTTACCCCTAAACGAAGAACAAAAAAGAACTTCGTTTGAAGTATACCAGGGCCTTAACGGTTATCTTAAAGCAACTAGACAATGTATAGTCATTGAAACAAGACATTTTGAATAGTTGTTAAATTATCACAGTTCAATAAGGTTTTGAAAATGGAAGAAATTATCATTAAATACATTGCTAAGCATGGTTCACCTGGAATGTTTGACGGGGTAGAGAAGACAGATGAACCTTACAAGTGGGCTATGGCTCAATTCAAAAATTCCCCCAAAATGCCTAAGAACAAAGATGGAAAAATTGCTAATGCGCTTCAAGCTGTTTTTGCTTTGTACAAAGAAACTAGAAAAAAAGTTGATGAGTTAAAAGCTGAAAATGAGCGTCTCGGTGTTGGGGAAATTTCTACAAATTTCTGGCTAGTGAAATGATATGGAAAGAAGAAAAGATCAGAATGCACAATGAGATTGCATTTCTTAGAACTAACAATGACATGCTTAAATCATCTGTGGAAATATTGGCCAACAATTTGGAGGCAACGAAGGCAGCTTGTGAGTTTATGATCAAGAATGGCATAACTGAGAAAATCACCAGTAAGACATTGTTAGGTGTTACATTGTCTAACCCAGGTCCAGAAATGCCAGATTTGCAGAAAAATAGCTCTGAAGGTTGGGAAAGAGATTTTCAGTCATTCAGTAGTCAAGACTCTGACTGTACAGTTAGATTTCCCATGGCACCAGTTCATGCTACTACAACTGTGCATGCTATTGAAGGAAGGGAAGAGAAAATGACCACTACCATGGTCAGAGGATTTAATCCAACTGAACTAGAAACTGTGATCAAGAATATTGTGAAATTTGATCCTGCTAAACAAGATACATTAGATTTTCTGAAAAACTTGGAGGAATATGCTGAGATTTACAAATTTACAGATGGTGATGCATGTGTTTTGTTAAGAATGTGCTTGCCTGACACTTTGTCTGGAGCCTTAACTCAGAAAATAAAGGACAGAACTGCAAATAAGTTAGAGAGGAAACAGGCATTACTTGAAGTTTTAGGTGTGATGTCAGTTAATTGGGATAAAATATCTGAGACACACATGAGGAAAGGGGAACACCTAGAAGCATTTTCAGAATGATTATTGGAGGTGTTTATAACTTTCAGTGGCAATTCTGATATTACTAAGAATGATGTCAGTTTCAAGTCTGCCTTGATTAACAAATGTGACCCACTCACTCGTTCTGCTGTGTCAGTGTTTGTGACATCTCTCTCTGAATATAATGAAATTATTGCTAAAATGACACAGACACAGTCTCTCAAGATAATGAGACCTCATCAAAGCTTTGTCTGTCATGCATGTTGAAAGCATGGTCACAGTGCAAGGCATTGTTTGGAGAAAACATGTTTGTTTTGCATGTGGAAAGAATGGTCACATTGCAAGGCATTGTTTGCAGAAAAGAAAGAAAGATCAGGAAGTTGATTGTTTTGCATGTGGAAAGACAGGACACAAGACAAGAGAATGTCACTTTTCACATAAAAGAAAGGTGGGTTATCACGATTTGCTTAAGGCAATTTAAAAATAGGCAATTTAGAAACCCAGTTGGCACTGTTGAAAGGAAATAAAGAAGACATTTACACTTCAGACACATCACTGCATGAATGACATGACTGTAACTCAGTCACAAGCAGATCCTGATGTTAATTAGAATTGTTTTATGATAGTAGCACATTTTCAAAAGAATGTTTACTATCAAAAGGGGGGTGATTCTTTATAATTTATGAAAAATATTTTATTGCTATTGATATGTAAATGTAATTTATAAGAAATATTTTAATGGCATTCATTTTAAAATGAATTTAAGACATTACTGATGTTTGATGTTTTGAGATTAAATGTCTGTGACTTCGATGTGTAAATGTGAAAAGATTCTTGTGGGGGAAAGGGGGGCAACCTTTTCTGATTATTGTTTCAGATATAAGCATCGAGATGTTTGTCTGAAATGTGTAAACTCCTGGAGAAAGATGATCTGGTCATTTGAACGAGAAGGCCAGTTGAACCAGTGGAGCCATGGGACATTCTCAAGAAAAAGAACAGTGATCCATGATCCAGAAACCCAGAGATCTCCAGACCAGCAAGATCCAGAACCCCAGGCCTAAAAGTTCTAGAAACCCTGAGAACCACCATGGGATGAATGGAACTGATGGAGTGACACAGACTCAAACAATAACAGTGACTGCTTCTTCTAGAAGGACTTATGGTCCAGGTGGAAAAGAATGGACAATGAGAAGAGAAACAAGAGGAGATCAAACAGCTTCAGAGACTACGGACAGATTTCCTTCCACCTAGATGGAAAACAAGTGGGCAAAAGAACATACCCACACTAAGAAATGCACAAATACACAGACTCACTGCAAATGAAGAGATAAATATATGAGATAAATGCATACACATTTGCATTAGATATATTATTGTCTATTGATAAAGGATGTCCACAGTGAGAAAATGGACATGATACATATGACAAAATGAAAAAGCACGCACGCACACACACACACACACACACACACACACACATTATATTGTCTATTGATTTTTGATTAGAGTTAATCAAAACTAAACAATTTGCTATTATTACTGATGCAAAGGAAAGATTACGAAAGCCCAACAAGGCTTTGAAGAGAAAAAGAAAAGACAAGATTTTGGTAAAACAAATGCATGTTGGAGACTTAGCTATTGCCTATTCTGGTTTAATTTGGGGTGTTACCTTTAAAACAGCTGTATGTATCTTCCTTATTATTATGTTTAAACGTCAAATTGCAGATAACTCAATGATTACTTTAGGACACTCCCACTGGCTGTGATGGTCCTTGAATGTCTTCTCACCCAAAGATGTTTGTATTTCATTTTGCCAAATTTTAGAATAGTCTATTTGATAATCCTGCCCAATTGGATGGAGCTATAACCAGTGTGCAGGAGGTGTCGACCCAATGACGGGTAAGATTCTCTGGTGGCCAGCGGAGGACAACCTAAGGCAGGGCTTCACCACCACTGGGCACCTGCCCAATAGAGAACGGGAGGTGTAATCTGTGAAAATGGAGTGGTTGTGATGCTTCTTTTGGGCCAAGAGCATCAAAGGGGGGACTGTAAGAAATTACTGTAAGACCCAAATTCCTGAATAGTTAAACTGAATAGTTAAGCTGGACAATGACACTGACAAATGTCAAAATTATATTTCCTGCTATCACTGTAAAGCTGCTTTGAAACAATCTGCATTGTATAAAGCACTATATAAATAAAGGTGACTATACTTGACTAATGATTTTTTTTTTTTTTTTTTTTTTTTTTTTTTTTTTTTAAACTGTAAATTTAAGTGCTGCAATATTTTTTAAACTGTGAAGTTCTGGCAACTACAGCTGCTGTTTTTTATTTTATTTTATTTTATTTTTATTTATTTTTTTTATTTGAACTTCACAGTTTAAAAAATATTGCAGCACTTAAATTTACAGTTAAAAAAAATAAATAAATCATTAGTCAAGTATAGTCACCTTTATTTATATAGTGCTCTTTACAATGCAGATTGTTTCAAAGCAGCTTTACAGTGATAGCAGGAAATATAATTTTGACATTTGTCAGTGTCATTGTCCAGCTTAACTATTCAGTTGAATTGGAGTCAAATTGAGTCCTGGGTCTCATTATAAATCCAGGTGGCATAGTCGGCTACTTTTTATAGTGACAGTAGTATTGGCTCTTATATTTGCCACTTAAAACTTTAGTTGTGCCTTTATAACATATAGATATAAATTAACTAAATTACTGTAATAACTAATGATTTCCACAATGAAAATAAATCAATACTGAACTTACTTAAGGGCTGGACAGCAACACCATTGACAAAGAGGTAGATTGTAGTACAAAATATTTTAGTACTATAAAAATATATAACTTTAAAAATAGTAAACACAAAGAACAAGGAGGAAAAATTCAAAAAGATGCTCAGTCCTTTAGGCAGTCTGGTTTTTCTGTCCAGAAGCAAACAGTCTTGGTTTAGTCCCATGGTAACAGGGGTCCCCACAGATCTTATCAGTCGTTCACTGGAGAAAGATAAGAAACAGTATCTCCAGTCCAATTCAAGCATAAAATCATCACAGTCTCTACTAGTTAAAAATTAGATGATGTAGAAGGCTCACAAAAGACTTTATCCATCGATCTGCCTTCGATAATCAATTACTGGAGTTGTACTCACAATATGACCGGGTAGCAGTCTCCGCATTGGAATTCAGTATTGGAAATGTGATTACTCTCTGTCACCGTTGTGTAACCCACACCTCACCTCACTCACACTCTTGGCCACTTGTCTCTGCACAGCACATTCAGTCGTCCGTCACTACTGCAACAGCACTCCTTCTCGTCAACCCAACACTCTTGCTTACGAAGCTTACGACCATGCGCTCTTCCAGAAGTCTTGTGCAATTCCTCAGACACCAGCGCCTGTGCACCACAGCTCTACCACATGTAAAACTTACACCGTTACACATAGGTGACTGTACATCGTCACATACAACACCGCTCTCTCAGTCTCCACAGTGCATTCTTATCACGCAGCTTCATCACGCTGGTATGGTGATGGGTTTGTTGAGGATCTGTGCCACTGGCTGTCATGTCGATGAGGCTTTCACAGGGGATGGTCTAGTTGACAATCTCTGCTGACACTTTAGGGATGTGTTGTGCTCATGTTTAGGTGCAGGTCCCCCATCTGATCTGGATACGACCTGTATCCGTCTGACTACGGTAAACCTCAGGATAAACAGAGAGACTAATATTAGCGTAGATGCCATTCTTCTTATGATGTAACAAGTACATTGGGTGTTATAGGAAGTTTTCCCGGTTCTGGCTGACCTAATTCATACAGCCTAACAATCATTTAACTGATTTGAAAACAGAAATTGATGTGTATGCCAGGTTAAAAAGATGTTTTTAGTCTAGTTTTAAACTGACAGAGTGTGTCTGCTTCCCTAACAATGGTAGGAAGACTGTTAGGTGCTAAATAGAAAAAGGATCTACTGCCTGCAGTTGATTTTGATATTCTATTATCAACTGGCCAGAATTTTGAGATCGCAATAGACGTGAAGGACTATAATGCATTAAGAGCTCACTCAAGTACTGGGGAGCTAAACCATTTAGTGCTTTGTAAGTAATTAGCAACATTTTAAAATATATACTATGTTTAATAGGGAGCCAATGCAGTGTTGACAGAACCAGGCTAATATCTTCATACTTCCTGGTTCTAGTAAAAACTCTAGCTACTGTGTTTTGGACTAGCTGGAGTTTATTTATTAAGTTTGCAGGGTAATCACCCAGTAGAACATTACAATAATCTAGCCTTGAGGTCATGAATGCATGAACTGACTGTTCCGCATTTGTCATTGAGAGCATATGTCGTAGTTTAGATATATTTTTAAGATGAAAGAATGTGGTTTTACAGATGTTAGAAATGTGGCTTTCAAATGAAATGTTGGTATCAGAGCACACCCAGGTTCCTAACTGACGACAAAGACCTAACAGAGCAGCCATCAAGTGTTAGACAGTTTTCTAGGTTTGTAACGAATGGGCATTTGGGCAGGCAAAGGAGCAGGCTGAGAAGTGGATCCACGTGCAGTTAGAGATTCATTAAAATAATCCACATGGTCAAAAACACAGGGAGCGGGAGGAAACACAAGAATCTAACAAAAATCTAAACGACTGACAAACACAAGTAAAACACAAGGGCTATTTATGCTGCCTTCACATGCTCTCAGAATGATCGTAAATACGAGTACAAAGGAGACACAGAATTTCAAAAGGAGAGTCCAAGACAGACACAGGGAACACAGGCAGGGATCATGACAAGGTTATTAGGTGCAAACTAATATTGTTGCGTTCAAAAGTGCCTACTTACCTACTATATAGTAGGAGAAAACAGTTTGTGAAAAGAGTAGTAGATTGGAAAACTAATCCATATGAATTGAGTGGTTTAGTCCAAATTTTCGGAAGAGATTTGATCACTTTTTACAATAAACAGAATTAATTTAATCACTGAATGAACATAAACAGAAGCTCAACCAAAAATGAATGACATGCAAGAACAAACGGGAAGCTCTTCTTGTGGAAGCTCAAACGTGCTGTGTAACCTTTTAAATGGTCAGTTTGCCATTTAAGTTTAAAAACTAATATACACATGTAGTAATGAATAATGTATTAGTGCTGTGATTTTGCTTTTCATTTGAGTAAAATAAGATATTAAAATAAGAATATTTTTAGAATTAACTACAAACCTGATTCCAAAAAAGTTGGGACACTGTACAAATTATGAATAAAAAAGGAATGCAATAATTTACAAATCTCTTAAACTTATATTTTATTCACAATAGAATATAGATATCAAATGTTGAAAGTGAGACATTTTGAAATGTCATGCAAAATATTGGCTCATTTTGGATTTCATGAGAGCTACACATTCCAAAAAAGTTGGGACAGGTAGCAATAAGAGACCAGAAAAGTTAAATGTACATATAAGCAACAGCTGGAGGACCAATTTGCAACTTATTAGGTCAATTGGCAACATGATTGGGTATAAAAAGAGCCTCTCAGAGTGGCAGTGTCTCTCAGAAGTCAAGATGGGCAGAGGATCACCAATTCCCCCAATGCTGCGGCAAAAAATAGTGGAGCAATGTCAGAAAGGAGTTTCTCAGAGAAAAATTGCAAAGAGTTTGAAGTTATCATCATCTACAGTGCATAATATCATCCAAAGATTCAGAGAATCTGGAACAATCTCTGTGTGTAAGGGTCAAGGCCGGAAAACTATACTGGATGCCCGTGATCTTCGAGTCCTTAGACGGCACTGCATCACATACAGGAATGTTACTGTAATGGAAATCACAACATGGGCTCAGGAATACTTCCAGAAAACATTGTCGGTGAACACAATCCACCGTGCCATTCGCTGTTGCCGGCTAAAACTTTATAGGTCAAAAAAGAAGACCTATCTAAACATGATACAGTGGAAAACTGTTCTGTGGTCAGACGAATCAAAATTTGAAGTTCTTTTTGGAAAACTGGGACGCCATGTCATCCGGACTAAAGAGGACAAGGACAACCCAAGTTGTTATCAGCGCTCAGTTCAGAAGTCTGCATCTCTGATGGTATGGGGTTGCATGAATGCGTGTGGCATGGGCAGCTTACACATCTGGAAAGGCACCATCAATGCTGAAAGGTATATTCAAGTTCTACAACAACATATGCTCTCATCCAGACGTAGTCTCTTTCAGGGAAAACCTTGCATTTTCCAACATGACAATGCCAGACCACATAATGCATCAATTACAACATTATGGCTGTGTAGAAGAAGGAACCGGGTACTGAAATGGCCAGCCTGCAGTCCAGATCTTTCACCCATGGAAAACATTTGCTGCATCATAAAGAGGAAGATGCGACAAAGAAGACCTAAGTCAGTTGAGCAACTAGAAGCCTGTATTAGACAAGAATGGGACAACATTCCTATTCCTAAACTTGAGCAACTTGTCTCCTCAGTCCCCAGACGTTTGCAGACTGTTATAAAAAGAAGAGGGAATGCCACACAGTGGTAAACATGGCCTTGTCCCAACTTTTTTGAGATGTGTTGATGCCATGAAATTTAAAATCAACTTATTTTTCCCTTAAAATTATACATTTTCTCAGTTTAAACATTTGATATGTCATCTATGTTGTATTCTGAATAAAATATTGAAATTTGAAACTTCCACATCATTGCATTCTGTTTTTATTTACAATTTGTACAGTGTCCCAACTTTTTTGGTTATCGGGTTTGTACCTTAATTAAGCAAAATCATTATGTAGCCCTCCCACCGGGTTGAATCTCGTGGCTCACAAGGTAGGAATCTGTCTAGGGGATCTGTCTAGAGGACCTTAAAGTTAATCACTACCCGGTAAAGGCACATTTCTCTTGAGTTACAGTACTGACACATATAACCCCAAAACAAAATTTTGTTAGCGGTCGCACTAGCGTGACCCCCACAACGTTGCCCACATAGAAATGGCAAACGTAATGAAAGCAGAACGAAACTGCACTACTCATTTGTGCTTCACAGACCATTTATCAGTTCGGACTCGCAAGCTGGAGCTACCCACAAGCTGATCTTGATCATGCGGCACTGTTATTACACAGTACTGGGAGATCCAGTAAAGAAAGAATTTGAATTAGCCACAGAATTAATAACATCGCTGCAAGATCTAGTGAGAAGTATTCAAATTCGGCACTGCGTTCTCCGTTATTAACCGTAGATATAAGATCAAATAGCGCTGACGTGGAAACCAGGAGAAACATTGTGCCATGAATGAACAAGTTATAGAGGGCTTTCAGTCCACAAATTAACAACATTCACCATGGATTAAATATAGTAGCTCTAATTGTAACCATGGAATTTTGGCAGGAATAGTAAAATGCTTTCAAGTAGTTTTTCCAGCACTTCTAAACTGTATTTTTCCTTTAAATTATCAAATAATTCAATTCACAAAGTCACAAACAACAGTAATAAATAACCATAACCCACAAGAAAAGAAAAAAAAAACAACAAATGTCAATGTAATACTCTAATTTTACCCAGCTGGATAAGCAATTCCTCCCAGGTCGCCCGCAGCCTCCTTGTAGAAGCCTTCCATTTTCCCAACAATCTCCATACTAATGCATCGAGATCATAGAAGAACCCATACTCCTCCCACATTGTCACCTGCTCATCTTAGAATTATTTAAACGTGGCAGGGTTGGACAAGTACAGTTACAATGAGATGCCCCGGGTTGAGGAAACTACATAGCGAGCTAACTTTAGCGAACTATCTATACCTCGGTGAGGTATCATCACTGAAGGCTCTGGCTTTGCCCTCCAAGGCCTGCAAATTCACTTCAAGTTTGAGTGGCAGGCCAGGCTGGTGGATCCAAGCACACTATGGCAGTGTTGCAGGCCTACCAGGCTGACCTAAGACTTTGATTAGGGCACACTTCTGAAATCCCATGCTCAGACATGGTGTTAACCCTAGGCTTAGATCCTTTGGGTTAATAACTTTTTCTATGATTGATTTTCACAGTTTTGTTGAATGGGGATAAAAAAAGCTTTCAGCTGAAACTTGGTCATATTTACTGAGCTCAATAGATTGCTCAATTGTTTTCCATGCTGTGGTGGGAATTACATTTCCACACAGTTTTAAAATCCCATGCTTAGACATGGTGTTATTCCTAGACTTAGATCCTTCTGGGTTAACTTTGCTTGCTACTAAAGCCCTATTCGGACGGGATTAGTTTTACATGGGGATGTGGAGTAATGCAATTTTACCTCAGGACGTCTGTAATATTAATTGGCCAATTCGCACGGGACAAGACATCTCAGTAAAACTAGCAGAAGTGGGAGGGGTAACTCGATTTACGCACCGTCACCTCTCTGTCGTCATGTTGCTTTCTCATACCATGTGCGCAAACCTGGCGCAAACACATAACACATAATCTAAATATATAAACTATATATAACAGTTAGGTCCAGATAAATGACTTATTAATTAAATTCTGATTGGATTATGATGGTAATAGGCACTTAGCTAAAGATAAAATTAGTTTTGTGCTTCTGACAAGTGCTTTCGATCTTCTTTTTTCTTTGAATGATATGTAGAAAATATTTTTGTTTTGCCACATATTTGTCCTACCACCTACACACAAATGAATGTTTCTTCAAGTGCTTACATGCTTGAAAAATGCGCAGAAAACTACATTTAAACAGGAAATGGTGGAATTTTACCGTACATATTTACAGCGGGTCTATTCGAACGGGATTAGTATTACCTGAGGTAATTTTTCCGGACCTTTTTACAGAAGGTAAACGTCGCCGTAATCTTTACTGACATTGTCCGTAATGATTACCGAGATGGCACATTTGGACGGGACTAAAATCACAGAGAAGCTCTGGTAATAATTACTTTACCCCCACCTCCCCATGTAAAACTAATCCCGTCCGAATAGGGCTTAAGTCTGTGATTGCCCTTCAAGTTGGAGAGATATTCTTAAGATTTCCTTTTAATTGGACAGATGTTTTTAAGAATACAAAGTGGGAAGCTTTTGGCTCCACGTTCCTCGAGGCTCAGGATGGTGGGACTTATATCGTTTCTGATTCTGAGAATTCTTAAGCACGAAGGTTGGTTTTGAGGTTATTTGAGGTTATATTGTGGATCCATTCATTTTCATTTGAGAGCTGGCAACTTACGGTGACACAAGTGACAGTTGGCAACAGAATGTAGGAGTGTCAAGCGATATGAGTCATGTAACAGTTCAGAAAAGTTTAATTTTTATGCAAAAGATCTGCAAATTTCATGAACGGCAACCAATAGAAGACTGCCAGTGAAGCTCACACATCACCACCTTGAGTGCAGGCAGGACAGGACATAGTTCTGGAGTGATTTCAGAGTTTGTATGATTTGACTGTACATGGATAAAATAAAATGATGCATGGAAAATAAACTTAGTGAGTAGTGTTAGTGTTAGTAGTCTTAGTGAGTTTGATGCATATATTGCTAGTTTATGTTGTTAATTATATGATGTAGTGAGTTTAGCACTGATGCAGTTCATATTACAGTTTCCCTTGCATAATGTTTGTCAAATTTGAATGACGTTTTAGTAATTTTTGGCAGTATAGGTGAGCTTAATCTGTTGATTAATCTGGCTGATTTAATGCACTGAGCACTGCTTTATAACAACACTCTCCAACAGCAGAATGCTACTTTTAATTCTTTTAAGTCTAAATCCTAGTCAAATTGAGTGATTGAGTGATATCTTAGTTTTACCGGATATATATATATATATATATATATATATATATATATATATATAAATATATATATGTATATATGTGTGTAAATTTGTGATTGCATTTTCTAAATATATGGCCAGACGTGCAGTCTACCAGTAACATTAGAGCAACAGCACTAGGAACAGCCACAAGCCTCTCTGCAGTACAGAAACCAGTGACATACAGCGACAAAGTCACTGGTGGTGTGAACAGGGCTTTTTGGGCAACTCAGATTGCTAGAGCTTTCCATCTGTGAATCAGTGCTGTGGTGGATTAAACATTTCCACGCACTTTAAAATTGAATGCTTAGGCATGTTAACCCCAGGCTTGCAACCTTCTGGGTTAATGTTTTTTCACTAATTCTGACTGGGCAAGCTGATGAAGCGAAAGCTGAATTCCGAGCAATGAAATGACGAGCAATGTTACATTACATGACTTTCGTCGGCCAACAGAATTGGCATGTTTTCACATGTACTTAAGACACTGATCATGCCAGAGGTGTTCCCATACAATATATATATAAAGCTCTTTCCTCTGTTCCACAACAGTTTTTTGTGGAGCATCCCTACTCCACACCAACTCCTCACTCTCGGTTAATCTTATCCCAACCAGGGATGGGAGGAGGGGAATGCTCAGTGTTCAGGACAAATTCCGAGCTTCAATCCCTCTCCTGGACACCATGCCAAATATGCATATTTTATACTATATCTGATTATTAGTGTGAATTTGTGAAATGGTTTTATGAATAATTTACACGTCTTGTTTGTTTCATAAATTAAGCTCTATGTGTAAAAAGAGGGTAGAAATGATCGTGAATGTGTGTGTGTAGAGAGTGAGCAGCCTGCTGTCAGCAGCAGTCATGTTTTATTCTGTTTCATCTTCTTGATAGTGATACCAATCACTGTCAGCAAGCCACAGTATGTGCTATAGAACCACACTCACACACACATACCATACACACTGCCTTTTATTATGCATATACACAGATAAATAAATCTTATTTCAAATGTTCTTTCACAACTGAGGTGATTTAATGGAGTTCTCAGTTATGTTTCTTGTACCTCTCAGCTTTATCTCAAAAGTTTCTTAAAAATATATATATATATTTTTTTTTTTCTCAAGAAAAACATCTGTGAAGCTTCAGACAAAAATCTGAATTTACTCTCCATTTAATTTCCTTGCTATCTCAGAAGAATATGAGATATTTCTCTGAGATATTTTAGAGATCTCATTAGGGCTGGGCAGTATTTCGATTTTGAATGGTATATCGATGTGTTTTCAAATGAGATAGGATGAGGCAATACCATTTATATCGATATACTTTGATCTTAAAAGTAATGGAGGACATGGAGTGAGCTGAACATGAGACGTGCTTTTTATTAAAAGTGGAAACACTACAGATCTCTTCCCACATTTCTAACAGCACCAAAAATTGTAGTACGAATTATGAAAGAGTGTTAACCGTTGTGTTGCTGCTTCAACTCCAGCAGCAAAGACTTCAAAGTAGCAAACTTCATTACCCATGGTGTGGTAAAAAGACAAAACATTTAGCCCACTACATAAAGAATACAAAGATACAGAAACCTAAAATTCAGTTTCATTTTCAGTTTATTTCACCCAGCCTACTATCATTTGTCATTTTTATTTACAGTGGCCATTGCTTTTCATTACACACAGTTCTGCCACTTATACTCACTTACTCTCTTACACTTCCAACTTTCAGTGTCTCAGAAAGGTGATGCTCATCATGGGTCAGCTTCCTCCAAATCATTTGGCAGTCATGTCATGTAAGCTCTGAAATCAATTGGTCCTTTGTTACAGTATTTTGATGCTTACTCTCTAGATACTGCGTATCTGCACACGTTACACCCCTGACCAGGACACAATGACGTTCTCTGACGGTCTCACGCTGAACCGCACACAGATGCACAATGCTGGCTTTGGCCCGCTAACGGACCTGGTGTTCTCTTTCGCCAACCAACTTCTGCCCATCGAGATGGACGACACGGAGACAGGACTGTTGTCTGCCATCTGCCTCATCTCTGGAGGTGGGCATCACCTTCACACACACTAGAAAAGAGGTCGGCAACCTTGTCATGAAATGGCATTTTTAATTTTGATCGATAATCATTGTGCCACCCACTGTGCAAAAATCCAGGAAGTTTGTTTGTTTCCAGGTTTAAATCAGACAATGAATAACAGATTTCTAATGCGACACCATGGGACTCCATTGTATGTGTGTATGAATGTTGCGCATCAAAGTCATTGTTATTTGTGGAATGTTAGGAAATGTTAGGGACTCACTGATAGCATTTTTCGATGGCATAAATAGCAGAACAGGTGATATGCCATTCACTAAATCGCACAGAGTGACTGCTGCACACTTTAAGCATGGCTCTGCTACCTTGATCTGTGTTCTGCTTTCAATGCTTTTTTGGTCGTAATGCGCAGTGGACAAATTAATAATTCGTCAGAGTTGTGCACTTCTGTTGATGTGTGCAATTTAATTCTCAAACACTGATACTATTTGTAGCGCCATTAAAAAAAAGAAAAAAACCTGACTATGAGGAATGAATGTAGATCGCTAGGCAGATATGAGCCTGTGATTATTACCCCTTCCCATGTCAGTGATGGCAAATGTGCCATAGGTTGCTGACCTCTGCACAAGAAACACTAGTATAAAATCCGTCAGCTAGTTTGAGTGAAAAACACAATTGACATTTAAAGTGCACAGTCATTTTTATGTTTTGCTGCAGTGGTCTTGGACTTTATACTGACACATTTTGATGTAGATGTGTTAATTTCCACTATCATTGTAGTTTGTAATACCCAGATGACCTACTACATTCTGTGAAATGTGTGAATACTGAATATTGAATCCTTATATACTGCATACTATTTTAAATACTAGGTTTAAAACTAGTGGCCAATATACAGTAGATGCTGTTTAGTATACAGTAAGCCGAATGTGAACACAGCCAATGACTTCACTGCTAGTGATAACACTGCCCTCCAGTGGTCATGGGAGTTACTTCATCATTGAGCATGGCACATTTAGAGGGTTCATATTCTGTTCAACAACACTGTGGGCAGGATTGTTTGTGATATCTTATTCATTTATAATGTCTCTGATCGTGCTGTGTCTCTTGCTGTATCTCTAGATCGTCAGGATTTGGAAGAGCCTTCAAAAGTGGATGAGCTCCAGGAACCCCTGCTGGAGGCTCTGAAAATCTATGTGAGAAAGCGAAGACCCAGTAAACCACACATGTTCCCCAAGACCCTCATGAAGATCACAGACCTGCGCAGTATCAGTGCTAAAGGTCAGCATAAATTCTGATTCTTCATATTTGTCAGCACTGGGGTCGTACAAGAAGAAAACTTAAGAATTTTGTGACTGCTGAACTTTGAAGACATCATATTTTTACCACCTCATACTCTAAGTACCATAACTGGCATAGACATTGGGGGACCGGCATACAGGGCAAGGTTTTATAAAATATGGGTAAATGGCTGATTTTTTATATCTGACCCCCTATCATAAATATGTGGTGACAGTCTTGTAAATGGTTGTTTGTTACTAACCTCAAAACGCTATATTATTTCAACCCTTTGGAACTCATTTACATATACATTTTTGGAGTGCCCTGCAATAAATGGCTCAAATGAAAAGCATTAGAATTAAAAATATTATTCTATGCTTTTAAGCATTTTTTTTGTACCAACCCTGTTACACTCTTTAGTATCAAAGTCAAAAATATATTGCAAAAATTGCTTTTTTCCTTGTGCTGAGAACAAAGATTGTTTTATTTTTTTTTCTGTGAACAATTGATCATTATAAAATTTCCCACAAAATAATTTATTTTAATTGAGGCCAATGTGAGTGTAAACACAATGGCTTAAAAAATAAAGACTGTGTCTCATTCTGAAGGCTGCACCCTCCGGAGGTCGCATTTGCTGGCCGCAAACATCATGTATCATTTCAGAAAAAAATTACCATTATAAAATTGGCTGTCATTCCTGTAATTCCTTACTTTGGAATCTAATGGTTACTTTTCTGAAATGAGGCAGCCTCAATGGTGGGCGACAAATGCGACCTCTGGGGGGGACTTCCGGGTTTAAGATGGAGTAAGGGGCCGTTCACACAGAACGCGTTTTTCTATTCCAATGCGCTACTTTCCCATTGTTTTTCTATGTAAACACGCGCTTGACGGACGTGCATGACCGTTACGCTCGCGTCTCGCGTCTTTTGCAGCGCCTCACACATGAGCGCCGCGTTTTTAAGACGCCGTGTCAAGTTTAAAGAATTTCAACTTTTACATGCAGCGCCGCTCATCAATGTCAGTTCCAAAACAGTGGACCAATCAGAAGAACTTGGAGGCGGGGCAAGCGTTGCGATTTGGCATGACAACTGTTTTATATAATGGCAACATGGCGGAGGAGGCGCTCATTATTATCTTATTTTCTTTTTTTCCATATCAAAACTTGTATCTGTAAATTCTGCTGTTTGCCTATTTCTATTATTACCGTTGTTGTCGTTATTGCCTCACGTCTCAAAAGCGCGTCTCGAGACTCTCGCGTTCTACGCTGCGCTTTTTTAAAAACCACTGCTGAGCGCTGCGTCTCGCGTTTTTAGACGCAAAGACGCGTTCTGTGTGAACGGCCCCTAAGACGTGAGTTTTGTAGCTCCGCTGATTTTCACTCAAATTTCATTAAAACAAGACAACATAAAGCTAGTTATTGCTCTCGAACCCTTAATAGTGTGACAATCACAATTTTCTTGCTTAAATGTCGTCAAAGAAACAAGGAAAGAAAGATGTCGCTGAGGGAGAAAGTACGGCCGAGACCGCGGGCTCGATGGAAGAGGCCAGCTCAACAGCAAGTAATGACCCGGTGCTGCTTGCAATTGAATCTCTCCGACTGGAGCTGGGCAAAGTTAAGACTGATATTAAAGAAAGTTTGAAAGGAGAGGAGAGGAAAATTGATGCGAAGTTTGATGCAATGCAGTTAATCATAAATGACCATCGCACAACTCTCGAACATCTTGAACAGACCGCTACGGCCTCGTCAGATGCGGTTACGAAACTACAAGCTCATGTTAAAAGTTTGTCCGAGTAGGTGTCAGAATTAACAGAGAAATGCATCGATCTGGAAGGCCGTTCTAAGAGGCAAAATATAAGAATCGCGGGAATCCGAGAAGGATTGGAAAACGGTCAAGGCGCTAGGGAATTTGTAGCTAAGCTGCTCATGGAGGTGCTTGAATTAGATGAGCTTCCTGTGCTGGATCGCGCGCACCGTGCTCTTCGTTCCCGGCCTGAAGACAGTGACCCACCGCGTCAGTTTATTGCTCGGGTACACCATAGCCATACAATGGAAAACATCATGCGCAAAGTGTCTTCACAAAGAAAACTAACCTTCAACGGTCGCTCCATCCAGATCTTCAGAGACTACCCGTCAGCTGTGGTAAAACGTCGGGCAGCCTTTGCCAGAGTAAGACAGATCCTTCGGGATAAACCCGGTGTGAAGTTTGGCATTTTGTATCCAGCGAAACTTCGGGTGACGTACAGCGAGGGAGAGAAGCTTTTCACCGACGCGAATGAAGCATGGAAATTTGCAATCGAACAGTTTGGCACAGATAAGTAAATAATGAGGAATAACTCCAAGATTTACTTTTGTTGTTTTGTATAAGTTTCTGTTATGTAGCGGACTCATGTTGGACTTTTGTGAAGTCTCTGCAAGTAATATGCGAAGGTCGGTTTTCTTTTCTACTTTTTGTCTTTTATTATACGTTCTTGTTGCCTACTACTTCGTGGTGAGTTGTGCTGTACATTTGTTCTGGTATCAGCTAAACATGTTCTGTTAGCTATTGTTCTGTTGGGAGGGTGGGTCAGTGCTAAAGGTTTCTATGGTAACATCTACAAATGTGTAGGTAATTGGTTGGAGCTGATTGAGATCATCTGTTGCAATAATCACTGTTTATGTTAAATAATCTAAACGCAAAGGGGGAGTGTTTAAATTTCTCCACTTGGAACGTTAAAGGTCTGAATGAACCAGTTAAGAGAGGGAAAATATTATCTCATTTAAAATCGCTGTCTTCGGATATTATGTTTCTACAAGAGACCCATTTGAAACGTACTGCACATGTTAGACTTAGATGCAAATGGATCGGACAAATATATCATTCCAATTTCTCTGCCAAATCTAGAGGAACAGCTATCCTTATTCGTAAAGGAGTCCCATTTAAACATAATTTGACTATTTCAGATAAAGAAGGGAGATATGTAATTGTTGTTGGAGAAGTATTTTCTGTGCCATTAACACTAGTCAATGTTTATGGACCAAATTGTAATAATCCTTTTTTCAAAAAAGTGTTTGATTTAATTCCATCTATTTCAGATACAAATCTCATAATTGGGGGTGATTTTAATTGTGTCCTTGACCCATATTTGGACAAATCCTCCACAAAAATAGTTAGTTCCAATTCCAGTAAATTCCTGAATGCATATATAAGTAATTCTAATATGTTTGATGTGTGGAGAATTCTCTGTCCGTCAGCTAGGGAATACTCGTTTCATTCTCAAGTACATAATATTTATACCCGAATAGATTATTTCATTCTGGATGGTAAACTTATGCCCCAGGTCTGTACGGCTAAATACCATAATATTGTTATCTCGGATCACAGTCCAGTGACCTTTTCTATTAAGATAGATAATATGGAGAAACCACAAAGAATTTGGAGGCTTAATTCCCATTTACTTACAAATAAAGTCTTTTATTAATAATTTAAAACGGGATATAAAAATGTTTTTCGACTTAAATGACAAACCGGACATTTCTATGGGGGTGCTATGGGACACATTTAAAGCATACATTAGGGGTTGTATTATCTCTTATCAAGCGTTTCAAAGAAAGAGAAATAGGGCTGAATCAGAGGTATTAGAAGCTCAAATTCACGAATTAGATGTGGAAAATGCTAAACACCCATGTATTAAAAAATATAAAAAAATTTGTGCACTTAAATGTAAACTAAATGAAATTCTCACTTCTAAAATTTCAAAATCCTTTCAGTATGTAAAGCAAAAATACTTTGAATTTGGTGATAAACCTCAGAAACTTTTAGCTCGACAACTCCGTAAAACAGCATCTGAACGTACAATATACAAAATTAAATCAGACACAGGAGAATTTCTTACTTCCTCTAAGGATATAAATAGTAGATTTCAAACATTTTATGAGACACTGTATTCATCTAAAGGAAATATAGATCCTACAGTTATGGCAAAGTTCCTAGACCAACAGAATCTACCCTCATTAAATCAAGAGCAAGTCGAGGAGTTAGGTGCAGAAATTACTATTAAAGAAATATCGGATTCTATAAAATCTCTAAAATGATGTAAAACTGCTGGTCCAGATGGATTTTGCAATGAGTTTTTTAAAGCCTACAACGAATTACTATCACCTTATTTAAATAGGGTTTACAAACAAGCATCAGTCTTTGCCATCCTCCCTAAACGAGGCAATTATTATTGTAGTCCCAAAAAAAGGAAGGAACCCAGAGGAACTGGGTTCTTATAGGCCGATCTCACTTCTAAATACAGATCAAAAAATTCTGGCAAAAATCTTGGCACACAGACTAAATACAGTAATTAGAACCTTGGTGCATCCAGATCAAAATGGCTTTATACCAAAACGTAACTCTTCTTCTAATCTTAGGTGTCTTTTTAACATCATGTACTCTTCCAGAGCCTTGGCACAAGATTTTGCTATTTTGTCATTGGATGCAGAGAAGGCATTCGATCAAATTGAGTGGCCTTACCTATTTGCTGTACTGAAGAAGTTTAATCTTGGAGATAATTTCATCTCATGGATTAAATTGATGTATTCTAGTCCGTGTGCAAGAATTCTCACAAATCAAACAATATCTTCTCGTTTTGAATTACACAGAGGTACAAGACAGGGTTGTTCGCTGTCACCACTTTTGTTTGCATTAGCGATTGAGCCTTTAGCTCAGGCTATTAGAGCCCATTCGGGTATTAAAGGCTATAAAACCAGAAGTACTGATAACAAATTGGCATTATATGCAGATGATGTAATCTTATTTATTTCTGAGCCCAATAGTAGCATTCCAAATATCCTTAATTTGATTAATTTCTATGGGACATTTGCAGGATATAAAATTAATTGGGACAAGAGTGTGTTGATGCCAGTTACTATCAAGGATTCTTCTTGGCTTCATCATTTGCCCTTTAAGATTGCTTCAGAGCAATTCACATACCTAGGAATTGAGGTGACAAAAAAGTTTTCCAATTTAGTCAAGGCTAATTTTCAACCCTTGTTGTCAAAACTTAAATCCACGATCAGTTTCTGGAGAACACTTCCTATTTCTCTTGTGGGAAAGGTAAATGCAATCAAGATGATATTTCTCCTGCAATTTTTGTATATGGTGCAGAACATTCCTGTATTTCTGCCAAAATCCTTTTTCAAAAAATTGGACTCTATCCTGGTCCCATTTGTCTGGAACTACAAAGCCCACAGGATTTCGAAACACCACCTATGTAAATCCAAAATACAGGGAGGGCTCGCCCTACCTAATTTTCTTTTTTACTATTGGGCTGCGAATCTGAAGTTCTTGACTTCATGGATAGATTTTACTCCGGCGTGGGAGAGTTGGTTGGTGCTGGAACAGGAGGAATGTGTTCCATACTCTATTAATGCAATACTTTTATCACCCAAAGGTTTAGTTAGTTCACTTTATAATCACAACCCTGTTATTCATAATTCTATTCGTATTTGGAAACAGTTAATGACACATTTTAAATTCATCCAAATGTAATTTTTGTTATCTATATCAGCTAACCCCGCTTTTTGCCCATCGATGTTAGATAGTGCATTTGAGATTTGGAAAAATTTAGGGTTACGAAATATAGGGGATTTATATGTGAATGGAAAATTTGCTTCCTTTCAGCAGTTGTGTGAAAAATACAATATCCCTTCTAATCACTTCTTTAGGTACCTTCAAGTTAGAGACTTTGTGAAGTCTAACATTTCTAATTATATCACGGCTACACCTATGTACCTGGACACATTTCTGGAAAGATGTCTTCGAGAGGGTAGTACCATCTCGTTGCTCTACAAGACTTTAGAACAGGTGAAAAGTCCATCTAAAAATTAAATCTGCCTGGGAAGAAGAACTTGCAGTAGAAATTCCTAGTGAAATTTGGGAACAAAGTCTTGAACTGGTTCATAGATGTTCCATTAATGCAAGACATTGTCTTATTCAGTTTAAAGTGCTTCATAGGCTTCACTATTCCAAGTGTAAATTAAATAAAATATTTCCAGAAGTGTCTCCATTATGTGACAAATGTCAATTTTTAGACTTTAACCTGTCTCACTGCTACGTCGTGTCCAAAATTACAACGTTTCTGGAACAAAATTTTCAAGGTATTTTCAGATACATTAGGTATGCTTATCGAACCTGACCCTATATTAATTATATTTGGAGTTTCCGAAGAATTTTTAAGACTTGCACGAGTACAACAACAGTTTGTTTCATATGGGATAATATCTGCTAAAAAACGTATTCTTTTGTTTTGGAAGAAAAAAGAAGTTCCAACTCTTAAATTATGGATGACAGAATTGTCAAGTACACTACATCTGGAGAGAATTAGGTATACCCTAATAGACAAGACTTTGTTATTTGAAAAAAATTGGTCCCCTTTTATTTCCTTTTTGCAAACTTGTGATTAATATGTTTATCATGCCTACATTACCTACCTTTACCATTGGATAGCACTTATGGGTTGAGTTTTTGGGTGGGGGGAGATTTTATTTATATTTTCTGTTTAATTGTTTTGACTTGTTTTTTTTGTTTGTTTTTTTGTTATTATGCCATTTGTTAAAATTTAAGTTTGTTTGCATTTTAAAAAAATTGTAATTACAGTTGACTTTCTATCAAAATTTCTAATAAAATATTTCAACGTAAATGCGACCTCTGGAGGGCACAACCTTTCAAAATGAGACACAAGCAACAGAAACATATATTTGACTTCATAACAATTTTTTAATGAGTCAAGATTATTGAGATTTCATAGCATAACAGGGTTTAACAAAGTGCAGTAACAAATTTATGTTCTTAATATGTTAAAAAATTATGTTTTAATTAAAAAAAAAAAAAAAAAGAAACAAATGAGACACCACAGCAAAATGAATGGAGCTCACAGTGACTGTTTCCTGTAGGTGCAGAGCGTGTGATCTCTCTGAAGATGGAGATCCCTGGGTCAATGCCTCCCCTCATCCAGGAGATGCTGGAGAACTCTGAGGGTCAGGATGGGCAGAATTCAGAGCGGAACAACACGGACAAGAACAACAGCAGTTCCACAAAGGCCAAACCCTTGGCCCTCTCCCCGGAATCCACAGACGAATCTGGGGCCATTTCCTCCAGCGAGGAGCCCTAGAACCAAGGCGGCAAATGAAACTTGGTAGACTGGAGGCTGACCTCTCCAGCGTGTTGGATTTCTGGATAATTTCTGCTCATTTCCTGCTTTAAGAACTAATGATGGCTGGTGTATAATCAGAAACATGACTGAAGAATCAAGTCCTACTAACATCACTATCATAGGATTGAATGACACACACCCTGCAGTGTGCGTGTGTGTCCCAGACGCCCACCTGTGACAGATGTGAAGCTCCTCAGGTCTCCTGTATGGATTTCTTCATGTGCATGATAAGCTTTTACTTTTATTAAGTGATTTTTACTCTTTCCTCTCAATTCAAGCTGATGCATTCATTGTACATATCATTGTATGTTTCTGATGCATTTGTTGGTGCTTTCTACAATGTCTAACATGATATGCGATACATTGAGTTGAAGTCCTTTATATTACAATTCTATAGGATGTTTCTGCTTATAGACATTATAGAACTCTAATATTTTACATTGATTTGTATATTTAAAGCTGTTTCGATTCTGAATTTTTAAAGCTCTTTGTTTACTTGTAAGGTGTGGTGAACCCGTATACACACTTATAGTGCACTCTGTCAGTAATCATAATTTGAGACCTTTATGTGGAAGAAATCTTTAGTAATTGACTTTAACCAGTCATTTACTAGTTTAACTCTTTCTACTAAGACAAATTACAAATTTTAATGAACTCTAAAAAGAACTGAATTCTGTTTCAGTGCAACAAATCCAAACACCAAATGACTATTAACTGGAAGAATGAAATGGTGTTCTTTACCAGATTAATTGATTTAAAGTTAAAGTTAAAGTTCACCCAGAACAAACTCTGTCATACTCACCCTCATGTTTTTCTAAAACTGTATGACTACTGATACACATGAGATGTTCACGCTATATATAACGCTATTTATATATAATCAGTGTCATGCGGTCCATATAAGCTGTGAATGCTCTGCATACCCAAGCCATTCGTGGACTTGGCAATTAATATTAACATTATAAATTACTATTAAATCCTTAATCTTTAGTAATTGACTTTAACCGATCATTTACTAGTTTAACTCTTTCTACTAAGACAAATTACAAATTTAAATGAACTCTAAAAAGACCTGAATTCTGTTTCATTGTAACAAATCCAAACACCAAATCTTTAGTAATTGACTTTAACCAGTTTATGGAGACTTCCGGGTAAGCTGATCTACAGCAGCTTTTGCGTCTTCGTGCTTTTGTTATGGAACTTCATCACTGTCCCACGTTCTCATTGATTTGCTGGCCTATGGCGGATTTCATGGCAGGATAAGCTGCCAGATCTTGATCAGGAAAATCACATTTTATTTGATACAAAACTAACTAGACTTAACCAAATGGGGAAAAAAATCATAACTAAAACTATTTTCATAGTATTTCATTTTCTCTATAGGGATTTTTTTTAATGAAAACTTAAGACAGTCCTACTGTAATGAGGCCTATCAGAGGATGTTAATCGATAGTCTGTGCATTTATTAAAGTCATCAGTTTGCATAATTTCAACTTATTTTTTTAAAGAATACTGATATTTTTATTTATTATACCCTACTTATATTTATTATAATTACATTTTATTTTTTATTTATAATAGGGTGCTAATACTAATTATGTTATACTTATTTTTAATTATTAATTTAAAAAGTACTTCTGGCATACATTTAAATTGACGCCATGGTGTTTCTTATTTGTTGTGTCTGATTTAGATCTGTGTCCTAAACTGATACGTTTAAAGGTGAAATATGTTGTTTGTGTGACACTAGCGGCACCTAGCAGATTACAAAAATACAGCATATTTTGCAAACGCCCCTTTTGTATGTAGTGCCTCCGTCGACTCAAACATCCCAAAAGCTCTTCCACTGCATTTGCATGGGCTAGTGTCTGTGATCTGATTGGCTGACACTTGCATTAGTGCTTGGAAAGTTGAGAAATATTCAACTTCTGCTGCGAGCAACGCAAGTGAAGTGACGCGACGGAACCATAGACTGTAAAAAAAAATTTGGATGTAGTGTCCGTGACGTCACCCATAAAGTTCAGAACAGCAGTTTTGAAGCGAAAATGAGAGGCGGTACGTAGTTGGAGCCCATGCGACTTGTTGCTGAAACCACGCCCACCTAGCTCGACGTGACCATGTTAGCAGGAGCTATCTATCTTAGATACTATCTAAACTATTAATAAACAATATCATTAGAAAGTACTAAAGGTTTACTGTCAATCTACGGTGTTTTTTAAGATAACATTATAGATGCTCCAACACCAGTAGGCTAATTAATTTGTGTGGGGTGTGCAAATAACACAAAAAATCAAATGGGACTTCATACCTTTATAATGAAATAGAGATCGTGAGATGAATCCAATCCGTGGCACTTGGGTAAAATGTCCATTTAAAAACAAAAACAAAAAAACAACAGTACTTTGTCCATGAAAGCGTTAAATCCATGAAATATTTATATATTATCCATTGTTTGCATTACATATCTTCGGAACGATTTTCTCTCCATCATCGTTCTTCAAGAAAGGAATTGTTGGCATTGTTTATAATGTAAAACTCTATACGTACATATATAGGTACCAGATATCTGTATATCTCTCAAATGTTCTCTCAAACTAATGAGCACGTGTCCAAAGTATAATTTTTCAAAATAGTGCAGCAGTTTTAGTTATATCCAAGCAGTGCTGTCGGAGTTGTATATCCTTCTGGTATTGTCATTGTAGTAAATCTTAGGAACAAAACTTTTAGTCAATGCCACGATGATCCAACAACGTGTGTTCTGTTTATCTTCCGCATGCGAGCACATGTACACAGACGGACATTTGTCTCGAGTATGCAGCAAGCCATATATTGTAAATAATCCAGAAAAAAGCACAAATACGGCTGAGATGCCAAATTCAGCAGCTGAAATTAGCTGCTGAGGTAACATGATGGCTCACAGACAGCAGCGGGAATCTACCTGTCACTCAAGTGACCACGCCCTTAATTATGCAGAACTTTAAGGTTTAATATAATTTAAACGGATGAGTTATAAAAAAATTCACCCCCCTCAGAGTTGTCATGAAGGGCAAAATTAGCAGTATAGACCAAAACACAATTTGAACCAGAGTGTAAACATGTTTTTTTCTGCTGTAAACTTGGCTGTTTTAACATTATGGTCAATGAGATCCTGCTCCCTTCTGCAGCCTGTCCCTAGCGGCCAGTCGATGAATCGCAGTTTAAGTTACTTCCGTATTGGCTTCACGAGAAACTGGGGGAGGTTGCCGCAAAGCCACTGGAAGGCAAGCCTGCAACCTTTAGCCAAAAAAGCGTAACGGCTAAAGCTAACGCTCCACCCCCCGCGGTATGCAGGTAATGAGACCAGAGGCTGTTTTTTGAATGGATGTCAATGGATGAGAGGCTTCACTATGCTGATTAAACAGCTTTTGTGGGCAAATAGCTAATCATTTAATTAATGGACAGCCTGTTTGCCAAGCTTCAGAATGTTTTACACTAAACAATACTTTCGTTGGGAACTATATGTATATTTTAGCTTGATAAAAATGTATTTTTTATGAGAAGGCAGACTAGGGAATGTTGTGACTGACGTCACTGCCATTACATGATAGGCTGAGAGGTGCCACACGTGATTAAGTTAGCCGTTACGCTTTCTCCAATGGTAAGAGATACAGACCCTCTTATCTCCCCATTATATACAATCTCTGGTTGCCAACTGGACAGAACCCACAATTCAGTTCGGCAACGCATGACGTCACCCATTCAAAGTAAATGAGAAGCATTAACGCCGACGCCCCGTATGAATGCAGCGTTAAGGTTGCTTGTGATGGCACGTCTCAACAGGTAAATATGGGCTACTCTCAATAAAATGTCCAACATATTAGAAATACATTTCGTTGTGTTGCTATTTGTCATGAGCAAGCAAGTGAGTAATCTAACACTGAGGACGCGAGCGTCTCGCATATTAGCTAAAACCCATTCAACGTAACTGCATCGGCCACATTTTTTTACATGACGCACCACCCAGCATACCCGGATAAAAAAGTCACCACTCGCCACTGATATATATATATATATATATATATATATATATATATATATATATATATATATGTATACTATACACAATATATATATATATATAGAGAGAGAGAGAGAGAGAGAGAGAGAGAACGAGAGAGATTTGCATGTCATACAGTACCCTAGAAAAGCCCACCACCATAGCAAACTAGATTTCATATCAGTCAAGTGCTGCAGAGTAATGAGTCCTAAAACTGGGAAACAAGTTAGCATTTTTGAACTTCCATTTCCATCATCAAGTAAATGGGTTTATTTGCTCTTGCAAATTATTCTGACTCAAGACTGTAGGTTTTAAATGAAGTTTAAAACATTTGACGGAGGTAGTGTAGTTCAGTTCATTTATAGTGTAGTGTAGTTCATTTATAGCTTTTTACTTCAGGCGATGGTATTTAGGCTTCGAAAATGTATAAAAAAATGTTGTCTGCTTTTTTGTCAAGGGAACCAGGGTAATCTATGTCTGGGTTGGCCTACAAAATTGTCATACCTACAGCACTCCAGTCATTCTTTTTTATCTCAAAGCTGTCATATGCCATCAGAAAACAACGCACAAGTCATATGAACACTTTCTATGGTACATTTATGGTCCTCTTTTTACAGCCTCAGTTCCTGTTCACTTTACGATAAAGAGCAACAAGAACATTCTTCAAAACATCTCCTTATGTGTTTCGTGGAATATAGGAAGTCATACAAATTAGAATGACATGTGGATGAGCACAATAATGACACACCTTTCATTTTAAGAGAATTTCAAACAGTGAATTTATCCATCCCATGTAATTGAAAATGCTGATATGAGTGTGTATTGAAATCATTTTGAGAATGGCAGAGTTGGCAGAGTCTGGTTCACTCAAACGCAGTGACCATAATCATAAAACACCTTTACATGAGTGTCTTTTTTTTGCAGTAACTCAATGGGACATTGCAATTCTTTACAGCACAACTGACAACCTGTCGTGCTGCAGCAAGCATATTGTACATTTATCTCTGTGTGCACTCATTAGGGAACCAGATAAGTTTACAGATTTTTTTTTTTTTTACTATTATCTCATTTTCAAGTGAAACAAGTTTTTTCTAAGACAGGGTGATATGATCACCTTCAGCTCTGATCAGTAAGTTGACACTTTTCTCTGAAGAGCTTCATTTAAACTGATCTTGAGTTTGTAAAATACCTCTTACTAAAACACAAGTGTCGCTGGATTAACGTTTTTACAACGGGACACTATCTTTGGCTAATTTATGATCAAATCCAGTGCTATGTTTCTTATAAAGGCTTCAGGTGCTGGCTGTGTGATCACTTGTAAAGCAGTTTGTTTGCATAAAGACATTTTAGTCTTTAAACTCTTATTGCACTTAAACTGCCCCCCTGAGAGGACCAGGAGACAGATGTCATATTATTTGTCATGAAGTGATGTCTTCAATTTTTCTCTTGCCTTGAATGAGAGGATAATTTTGTGTAATGGCGTATAGTCTAACTTGGAACTTAACTGTAATCATATCTTTATTCCCACAGGGTCAGATAAGTCTTTGTTTACTTTTTTGCTTTAGTTCACCAAAAAATCTGCCATTTACTCACCCTCACGTCATTTCAAGCCCATACAACTTTCAGCATGAACTTCTTTTGTGTTCCATGGAGGAAAAATTGTCATATGGCTTTGGAATGACCTGACATTTTTATATTACTATATACTATGTAATATTATTATAAAGAGGAAAATGATGACCATTCATGAATACATTCTCCTCCTAATATTGTCTTACTGCACATCTGCTCTGAAAACATATCATAAGGGAGAACATAGTGAATAAGGAATGACAAACTCCAGATGAATGCAGTATTTGTTTTTCATTTTTTTGTACCTCATCACTCTACATTAGAAAACATGAATGCTTTTGCTCGACATCTTGTCTTTAAAAAAAACAAACAAAAAAATGTCTGTGTCTTTGAAGTTAAATGAAACCGCTCATGAATGTCTTTACGAAGACCCCATGCCACCCACAATTCCCTCACATAATCCCTCACATACAATACTCACTCATTAAAATGGTGAGCTACGAAAGCTGTATCCTTTCGAATTATGTATACCCATTATACTTTGATTCAGAAAAAAGACAGATTTTTCTAGCTAGTTGACATTGTCTTTGATTGAATTAGCATCTATCTTAACTGTCACTATCTAACAATTCACAAGAGATTTTCAGAATCCAAGTTCAAAACTTGAAAAATCTCATTCGGTAACAAGGGTTATCAAATGTCTTGTTATTCTTAAAAAAACAAAAATTACCTCGCATGGGCCGGCTTGACTGCTGAGGGTTCAGGCATCTCATCTATATTGTTCAATAATGCTTTATGCTGAATGTGAGATAAGCTTGTGTCATGGCAGAGATGCAACAGTGTGCTTGTGTGTTATTTTCTATCTTTAATAATAGGAAATCATTTTACTGTTGTTGTACTGTATACTGTATACTGGTAAATTTATCACTTCCTATTTGATAAAATAAATAAATAAATAAATAAATAGGTTGCTCTTTACAAGCTTATATGAGCTCTGAACCCAGTGGAACAGCACATAGACCAAAACCGACATGTACTACAAATGTTTCTGAGATGTTAGATTTGTTTTCATCTTGATTTTTCATTGATTTTTGCATTCAACTTACACAAAGGCCCAAATTTAACCTATGATGGAACAGTCCTTTAACATTTACAAAACATTTTGGTTTTTCAAAAAAATAAATAATAAATAAATAAACAGCTCTTAAGGATGAAATTCTAAGCTTGTGTTTAAAACTTGTGGAAGTTTAGAGGAAGTTTAGATAATGACAATTCAAGAATAATATTTTTCATCAGAATCACTTGTAAATTCCTCTGTTTTGCCTCTTGTCTATTTCAGACATTAACAGTGCTTTTGTTCAAATGTTTGCCATTGCCTTTACCATAAGCCCTTCTGGCAAAACAATAAAAATGTATTTATTTTAAAATGTTTGGACGTACTTGGATGGTCCATGTATATGTATGCTTTAAGTGTGAGTTAGAGGTTGTGGAGTCCCTGTGTAGGTTGTTCCTTTTCGAGGGAACTCGCACTACATCAGTAACAACACTTTGAGGAATGCCCCTCAGCGTAGCGCATCTGAAGCATGAATGAAACTATTCCAATCCTGATTGGTGTTGTGTCATGACGTAACGTGTGAAGACATATATGTAAGCTACAAAGGGAAACAGGCACACAACAGTCAGCTTTTTGCTCTTCAACAAGCGTTCTGTTTTTTTTCTGTCCTATTTGGTGTTGTTTGTCACAAAGCACATATATATATATATATATATATATATATATATATATATATATATATATATATATATATATATACAGTGCTCAGCGTAAATGAGTACACCCCCTTTGAAAAGTAAAATTTTAGGGTCTCGTCTTCCTGTTTTTGGTTCGGTTACATGTCTTTGGTCCATGTTGCGTTCATATATCATTCGAACTGCACCAGAGTTCGTTTGGAAGCGGACCGAGACCCATCTTTTCAGCGGTCTCGGTCCGCTTGTTTGGTGCGCACCAGGGTTCGGATTCATTTGAACATATGTTCAAATGAACCGCACTAACCGAGCAATCGCACCAGGGTTCATTTTAATCGAACCAAACATGACAAGTGTGAACGCACCCTGAATCACTTTCACCCTGTTCTTCTTCAGAAATCCAACAGTGGCCTTAGATGTGTGTTTAGGATCATTGTCATGTTGGAAAAGTGCACGACGACCAAGGGCACGGAGTGATGGTAGTGAAGGGGTGGATTCTGGAATCCACTGCCGCTTCAATATATATCTTTTAAGTTATTAATCAACATATATCTTTCTGTTAAATTATTTGAATGACTTCTTCAACGTATGTTAAAATATTTATTTTCCTTTTCAAACACTAGAAAATAAGTTTTAGGCCCAATCCCAATTCTACCCCTTACCCCTTCCCCTTTCCCCTTCCCCTTTGTTTTGCGCGTTCACGTGAAGGGGTAGGGGTGTCCCAATTCTCATTTGGTTGGAGGGGAAGGGGTAGGGGTAGGGGGAAGGGCCAGGTAGCCCTTCAAACAAAGATTTTTCAGGACCACACTTCAGACGAATGATAAATTTCCAACATGGCCGACCGAGCGAGCAGAGAGACCCATAAATGTAAGTATTTTTTTTTTTTTACGGTAAACAGTATTTTAGTAATAAATAATCACTTGTTTTATGTTGCCTTTAATCTTGTGTTCATGTATACGGTTATGTTCTCCGAAAACAGATTTGTTAAAATCGCTATGAAAAAAGTTTGCTAATGTTTTTTACTTTATGATAGTTCCACAATATATTTTATATTTTATTGAAACCCGCGTTGATTTGACAACATAAATTCAAATCTGGTGGCAGCTAACTTGTCTTTTTGCCGCATGCCTGATTAATGTATTGTTTTGTTGTGGTTACGTCCATAAATACGTGTACGTTACATGATATAAACAAAAAGTGCATTCAGTTTGTGTGCTTATTCATCAGTATTGTATGTTCTGTATCAACCAGGGACTCCTGAGGAAACACGCAGGCTCATACGTTTTCGTGCAGAAAACGAGCAGCGTTTCTTGAAATCGAAATACACAGCAAAACGTGTGATGACGTGTAACGGTCTAGTAGTGGTGTCCCATTTCTTAGGGGAATATTTTCAGCCCTACCCCTTGACACTCTGTTTCAAGGGGCAAGGGGAAGGGGTAGGCGTAGGGGTAAGGGGAAGGGGTATAAAATAGAATTGGGATTGGGCCTTAATATTGTCTGTACCTCTCACTGAGAGATAAGAACATGTTATCAGTATGTTTTGGGAAAGTTTCCTGCTCAGAGTAGAGCTCAGATCAACTTCAGCCTTGGAGAAGCTGCGATTATGTGTATCTGTGTATGTGTGCAAAGTGTTCTGTGCAGGTCCTTTGGTGGACAACTGGCACTCTGCTGGAGACCAGCAGACGTCATGTCATGACCCCAAAAAGACATCCGGTACCTAAATCCAGGGTTCCCTCGTCAGCATCGTGACGAAGGGAGATATGCTTCTGACTATCTGTCCATGTGTGGAAGATGACCAAATTTGTCTATTTTCCTTAGCCAATCAGAATCATTCAACCTGAAGTAATTACGTAGTTACAGGGGCGGACTGGCCATCTGTGTGATCTGGAGAATCACAGAACGGCCGGTACTCCAGGACGGCCGGCGGGCCGGCCCACCACCCGCCACGCACGCAGTCATTATCTGTTCCCCCCCCCCCCACTAATCTGTTTCACACTCCAGTACTGCAGGTGGCAGCAATGCACCTTTAAGTTGGATGCCAGCTGCACTGGCTGTGGCCGGCAAGTAAGCAGCAAAGACGTTAGATCAGTGGTCTCAAACTGCCGGCCCGCCCACCACCGCTACCCGGCCCGCAACTGATTTCAAAAATAAAACATAATCCGGCCCGCTAAATTATTATTATTATTATTATTATTCTCTAGTTGCTACCTGTCTGATATGCAAAGAAAAAGTCGCCGTTCTAAGGGGCATTCACATATCGCCTCACATAAGCGGCCTTCTCCTTTCCAATGCGCTTTCGCTCCAGTGGCGTCTGTCGTTGCTATGCAACCATGAGCCGCGCTCTCAATCGCTTCTATTATGAGCGCGCTTGCCTAAATTACAGTAAAAGCACTCGACTTTAAGTCATGAGCGCCGATTTAAACCACCGAAACGCGTCCGATGCAGCCATTAAACGTTACCGATGCTCAAACGGCATCTTGGACAAATGTGGCCCAGCTGTGTGAGCACAAGCGCTGCAGGTATCTGTCAAGAAACAAAGTGTACAAATGTATTCAGGGATTGTATTTGTTCAGTACAGTGTTGTTCAGTGCAAGATTTTAATATTATTTAAGCTAACATAAAGTAAGGGAAAATACTTCCACTAGATGTTAAAAAAACTAATAATGTATGTAACAATGAGAGATTTTTAATTTTTTTGGCAAAATAAAGTTGATATATAGCTCCAGTTTTTTATTTCTGACCCCTCCACGCCACAAGTGTTGCTGGTTTTGTTCCTAAATTACTGATTTTTTATTCCATATATCTTGTTGGATGTGAGAAGTCGCACCAGACTATTTCAATTAATAGTATTATATTAGTAGTATTATATTAGTTTATTAGTAGTATTATATTAGTAATAGTATTATATAATTATATTACACTCTGTAACAATGAGAGACACTGCTGTTTACATTTAGTATGGTAAATAAGATATTTATAGTATAGGTATAAAAAATATTTTAGTAGGCCTAATGAAATTTGAAGTAGGCTAAATGAGAAATAATGCAAAGGAAAGTAAATTTTCTGAAATGTTGCGCTTTCTTGATGTGTCAATCACAGAAACGGCCCCCCGACAATTTGAGTTTGAGACCCCTGCTATATGAGTATTCAAGTTAATCTAATATGCTTTTAACACAACATCTAGTCAACATCAGTGCTATTGCTATAATTTGGATGGTATAGTATCATGAGCCACAATTAAAGTCTTGTGACACTCATGCCAGGCATTATTGTTGTTGTTGTCGAGTTTCCGCACGCCGATTGCTTTGGGCTGGGCCTAGTCAAAGTCCAGGGCCGTTTTTTAGTCCCAGTCCGTCCCTGCGTAGTTAGTTGACTCAGAGTATAATTGTTGTGGAAATGTCAATGTATGCAGCGCGGCCTACAAACTCCTTGTGAGACTTGAAGCTGGCTTCTGCTGATGAAACTGCAAACTATTCTTCATTAAATTTTTCTTCAATTTATTAATTTTTTAAACTTGGACTCCGGGTCTTTTATTCAACATATCTGGTTTCAAGGGTCCTAAACTGTTAATCCCCCACAGTAGCATCTTCTCTTTCAGTATAGAGCAGCACATCTGTGAATTCATGATGCCATCAATGAAATGCAGCTCCCCGACACCAGCAGCACTCATGCAGCCACACATAAGGACACTGCCACCACCATATTTCACTGTAGGCACCACACATTTTTCTTTGTATTCCTCACCTTTGCGACGCCATACAGTTTTGAAGCCATCAGTTCCAAAAACATTTATCTTGGTCTCATCACTCCAGAGTATAGAGTCCCAGTAGTCTTCATCTTTGTCAGCATGGGCCCTGGCAAACTCTAGGTGGGCTTTTTTGTGCCTGGGCTTTAGGAGAGGCTTCTTTCGTGGACGGCACCCATGCATGCCATTCCTCTGCAGTGTACGCTGTATTGTGTCACGGGAAATAGTCACCCCAGTTTGGCTTTCTACTTCTTTAGATAAGTGCTGTGAACTTGCATGCCGATTTTCTTCAACCCATCTCACCAGAAGACGCTCCTGTCGAGGTGTTAACTACCGTGGACGACCTGGACATCTCTGTGAGATGGATGCAGTTCCATCTTTTTAAAATTTTTATACCACTTTTGCTACAGTATTCTGACTGATAAGTAAAGTTCCCTTTCGTGGGAACAATCGACGCTACGTCGAATGACGTGATGGGAACCCTCTGTATTTTGTGTTTGTGAAGCACCTCTGTATCCAACCAATGAGAGAGACGTGACGTCAGAGGCGGGTGACGTCCCGGATCAGGAAGCTATAAAGCAAAAGCATACCCAGAACAAAGCACGCTAGCTTCTGTTGTCTTCAGCAAGCACTATCTGTATCTTGTCTGTCTTGTTTACTGTTGTATTGTCTACACACACATTGTGGTCTCTTCGTCCGAGGACAAGAGTTCCCAAACACAATAAGACACACATATACAGTACAGTCCAAAAGTTTGGAACCACTAAGATTTTTAATGTTTTTAAAAGAAGTTTCGTCTGCTCACCAAGGCTACATTTATTTAATTAAAAATACAGTAAAAAACAGAAATATTGTGAAATATTATTACAATTTAAAATAACTGTGTACTATTTAAATATATTTGACAAAGTAATTTATTCCTGTGATGCAAAGCTGAATTTTCAGCATCATTACTCCAGTCTTCAGTGTCACATAATCCTTCAGAAATCATTCTAATATGCTGATTTGCTGCTCAATAAACATTTATGATTATTATTTTCAATGTTGAAAACAGTTGTGTACTTTTTTTTTCAGGATTCCTTGATGAATAGAAAGTTCAAAAGAACAGCATTTATCTGAAATACAAAGCTTCTGTAGCATTATACACTACCGTTCAAAAGTTTGGGGTCAGTAAGAATTTTTATTTTTATTTATTTTTTTAAAAATTAAAGAAATGAATTCTTTTATTCAGCAAGGATGCATTAAATCAATCAAAAGTGGCAGTAAAGACATTTATAATGTTACAAAAGATTAGATTTCAGATAAACACTGTTCTTTTGAACTTTCTATTCATCAAATAATCCTGAAAAAAAAATATTGTACACAAATATTTTGTACAATTGTACACATTAAATGTTTCTTGAGCAGCAGATCAGCATATTAGAATGATTTCTGAAGGATCATGTGACACTGAAGACTGGAGTAATGATGCTGAAAATTCAGCTTTGCATCACAGGAATAAATTACTTTGTGAAATATATTCAAATAGAAAACAGTTATTTTAAATTGTAATAATATTTCACAATATTACTGTTTTTTACTGTATTTTTAATTAAATAAATGTAGCCTTGGTGAGCAGACGAAACTTCTTTTAAAAACATTAAAAATCTTAGTGGTTCCAAACTTTTGGACTGTACTGTATATATAAAATGGCGGAAAAGCAACAATTTAAGAAGTGTACTCCTCCCTGCCCGCGTTTCATTGTGACGGGAGATACACACGAGATGTGCGTGAAATGCCTGTGGGTTGAGCATGCACAGGCGGCTTTTGAGGGAGCTGTCTGTGTACACTGCGAACGGCTCACCCTCAGAGTGCTGCGATCTCGCCGGGTGCTCTTTGAGAAGGGCGCCGGGGCGAGTGTTCCCCACGGGTCTGGTCCCGCTGTTGCCGAGGCACAGTGAAGGCTGCACTCGTGGGGTTCACAGATGGATCTAGCAGAGGGGGAAGAGACGGGCGCTGCCCTATCGCTTCCCTTACCTGCTAGACCCAGTGTCTCTCCTTTGGTGGCGGAAGCACGCGTAGCGGTTTCTTCCCCCCGAAGGGAGGCACCGATGCTCAACATATCTTCCTCCGAGGAGGTTGATGTGGAGAGTGTCGATGAGGAACCGCCATCCTCATCCCCTGCATATGAGGAGCTGTTAGAGGTAGTGACCAGGGCAGTAGAAAAGTTAAATATTGACTGGCCCGCGGAGAAAGCTGAAAACAAACCTAAAAGCAAGCTTGATGAGAGGTTTCTTCCCGCACAGTCACTACCTCAGCGTCGGGGTCTGCCGTTTTTTCCCGACCTCCACACCGAGGTGTCGAGGTCGTGGAAGAGACCAGTCCAATACAGACTGTATAGCCCACAGACATCACTGTATAGTAATATAGTTGGGCTGAAACATCACGGCTATGGGGCGATGCATCGGGTCGAAGAGACGCTTGCGAGCCATCTCTCGCCCGAGTCTGCATCGTCCCTTAAGACCCCGACGTAAGACAACTTCCAGCTTGGTGGGCAAGGCTTATTTGGCGGCAGGTCAGGCGGCTGCATGCCTTCACACCATGTCTATTCTACAGGCATATCAAGCCGATCTGCTGGGGGAAATTGATGAGAGTGGGGAAGCGTCCTTTGAGGCGATACATGAGTTGAGAAAGGCGACAGATCTAGCTCTCCGGGCCACCAAGGAGACGGCCAAATCCATCGGCCGCTATATGGCAGCCCTGGTGGCCACGGAGAGACATCTCTGGCTCAACCTCTCAGACATCAAAGAGAGAGACAAGAATATGCTCATGGACGCGCCGCTGTCTCCTGATGGCCTGTTCGGCGACGCAGTGTCAACTGTCGTCGACAGGTTTCAGGAGACACGAAAACAGACAGCGGCATTCTCTAAGATCATTCCCCGCTGCTCTCATCCCCCCGAGGCTGCTGGGCGGGAGCAGCCTCGGCCGACAGCCAGCTCCTCAGCGCACAGGGCGCAACAGAAGGCCAGTGTCGCCTCCTGTACTCCCCCACGAAGATCTTGGGGACCGGGGCGGGCGGCACAGGCGAAGCCTTCCGGAGGTAGGACGGATCTGAGGACCGTCATTATCTCCCGGAAGGCTTCAAAGAAGAGGTCCTGACATCTGTAGTGCAGGATCTCTCGAGGGCAGCCCCCTCCGGGGGGATTCGGATATCGGGTCCCTCCCGGTGCCCTCAGGGGCCCGTCCTGTCAACCCTGCCACCCAGTGTGCGTCAGGACACAGCGGTCTCCGCCGATCCTCCGAGGAGGGTCGGTCAGCACGTGATTCGTTTGTCTGCCGGTGCGCCGCGTCAGATAGATGAGCCAAGTGCTCAAAAAACACCAGAGACCAGTCTCGAGAGACTGGTTCCCTTAGTAGAATATTTGGAAGAATGGAAAAGTCTCCCGAACATTTCGAAGTGGGTGCTGCTCATGATAGAACAGGGTTACAGAATTCAGTTCGGTTCTCCACCGCCCAAGTTCAATGGGGTGCTTCCCACAGTGGTACCCCCAGAGCAGTCTCTGGTGATGGAACAGGAGGTTACGACGCTTTTGCAAAAAGGGGCTACAGAAAAGGTTCCCCCTCCCAGCAAAATGTCGGGCTTTTACAGCCGCTACTTCATTGTTCCAAAGAAGGATGGAGGGTTGCATCCGATCATAGATTTACGTGTACTAAATCGATCTGTAAGGAAGTTGAAGTTCAAAATGCTTACACTCAGACAGATCATCCCTCAGATCAGGTCCGAGGACTGGTTTGTAGCGATAGATCTGAAAAACGCATACTTTCATGTATCCATCCATCCTTCTCACAGGAAGTTCCTCAGGTTTGCTTTCGGGGGCGAAGCTTACCAATACAGGGTTCTTCCTTTCGGCCTATCTCTCTCACCCCGCACGTTCACGAAGTGCGTGGATGCAGCGCTGGCTCCGCTGAGACTCCAGGGCATCCGCGTGCTGAACTATATCGACGATTGGTTGATACTAGCTCAAACAGAACAATTGGCAGTTCAACATCGAGATGTTGTTCTGTCGCACATGAAAAGGCTTGGGTTGAGGCTCAATGCCAAAAAGAGCGTGCTGGTCCCGAGTCAGGTTGCAAACTATCTAGGAGTAATCTGGGATTCCACCACGATGCAGGCGCAGTTGTCCCCTGCTCGTGTGAGTTCCATTCTCGGGGCCGTGAATGGGGTGAAGTTAGGCCAGTCACTCACTGTAAAACAGTTTCAGAGACTGTTGGGTCTGATGGCAGCTGCGTCCAACGTTATTACTTTTGGCCTCCTGCACATGAGACTCTTACAGTGGTGGCTCAGGACCAAGGGGTTTTCTCAGAGGGGAAATCCTTTTCGCATAATCAAAGTCACGCGGCGATGCCTTCGTGCTCTGGTCATGTGGAAGAAGCCTTAGTTCCTGTCCCAGGGACCCATGCTGGGGACTTCTCGTCGTCGTGTAATGCTTACGACAGATGCTTCTCTCACGGGCTGGGGGGCGATCATGAGTGGTCGCTCGACTCAGGGTCTTTGGGAGGACCATCAGCTCTCCTGGCACATAAATCGGCTGGAGATGATGGCGGTGTTTCTTGCACTGAAACACTTCCTCCCAGACCTGAGGGATCACCATGTGTTGGTCCGTACGGACAACACTGCGGTGGTCTCGTACATCAACCATCAGGGAGGCTTGCGGTCTCGCCTATTATCCAAATTGGCCAGTCGCATCCTCCTCTGGTCCCAGGGAAAGCTCCTTTCGCTGAAAGCAGCTTACATCCCCAGGCGGTTGAATGTGGGGGCGGACGCTCTGTTGAGGCAGAGCGCGAGACCGGGGGAATGGAAACTCCACACCGAGGTGGCGGAGTTAATATGGAAAACTTTCGGTCGAGCTCTAGTCGATCTATTCGCCACAGAGGAGTCATCTCAGTGCCCTCTGTGGTATTCCCTGCAGCACCCAGCACCTCTAGGGCTGGATGCTATGCTACAGACGTGGCCGAGGCTGCGCCTGTACGCATTTCCCCCAGTCTCACTGCTCCCGGGAGTTCTGGACTACTTCACGGCTCTCCTTTGGAGCTTCCTCTCAGACTGGATCTCTTGTCTCAAGCGGGCGGCACGATTCTCCATCCCCGTCCAGAAATGTGGAAACTGTGGGCCTGGCCTCTGAGGGGGCAAGGCTCATAGAATCTCATCCTTCACTCCAGAGCTCCCTCCATGAGGAAGCTGTATTCATATAAATGGAAACTGTTCACTACATGGTGTGGACAACGTAATTTGGACCCTGTCCAGTCTCCTATCAGCTATGTGCTACAGTTCCTTCAAGAAGGAAGGAACCTTTCGGAAGGTTTAACCCCTTCAACACTGAAGGTTTATATTGCGGCTATTTCGGCTTATCATAATCCTGTAGGGGGCTCTTCGGTGGGCCGAGACACCCTAGTTATACGCTTCCTCCGTGGCGCACTCAGGTTGAGACCTGCGGTGCGCACAAAAACCCCGACCTGGGATCTAACTATTGTACTCCAAGGGTTAGCCGAGGCTCCCTTTGAGCCGATAGAAGAAGTGTCGGATAAATTCCTGACACTGAAAACCATCTTTTTGTTGGCCGTTACATCCTTAAAAAGGATCGGTGATCTACAAGCGCTGTCAGTCGCTCTATCATGCTTAGAATTTGCGCCTGGTATAATTAAGGCCTTTCTACACACCAGACCGGGCTATGTCCCAAAGGTGCCAACGAGGGTCCCAGGTCCCATTATACTTGAGGCGTTCTGCCCGCCTCCGTTCACAAATTCAGATCAGGAAAAGAAGAATCTGCTTTGCCCTGTGAGGGCACTGGATGCGTATGTCCACAGAGCTGCCCTGTGGAGGAAAACAGATCAGTTATTTGTGTGTTACGGGTCTCCTAAGAGAGGGAGCCCAGCATCTAAGCAGAGGATGAGTAAGTGGGTGGTCGAGGCCATCTCACTCGCATATGAAACAGTGGGACGCCCATGTCCCTTAATTGTGCGCGCTCATTCCACGAGAGGTATGGCTGCATCTAAAGCTCTCTTGTCAGGAGTCTCTCTGGACGACATATGTGGTGCGGCTGGATGGTCATCCCAGCACACCTTCATTAGATTTTATCATCTCAACCTAAATGTTACTCCGGGTGCCAGAGTTCTACAAGATAACAGCCAGGCACTTGGAGACACGGCGTAGTTGGGATAGCGTTCCCATCATGTCATTCGACGTAGCGTCGATAGTTCCCACGAAAGGGAATGTCTTGGGTTACGAGTGTAACCCCTGTTCCCTGAGTAAGGGAACGAGACGCTACGTCACGTTGCCGTACCTCCTACATACCTGGAGCGCTTGCTTCAGACATATTACAGAAGCTAGCGTGCTTTGTTCTGGGTATGCTTTATAGCTTCCTGATCCGGGACGTCACCCGCCTCTGACGTCACGTCTCTCTCATTGGTTGGATACAGAGGTGCTTCACGAACACAAAATACAGAGGGTTCCCATCACGTCATTCGACGTAGCGTCTCGTTCCCTTACTCAGGGAACAGGGGTTACACTCGTAACCCGAGACGATTTGCTGAGATTTTGATTTTGCTGCATTTGTAGTCTAAAATTTAGCTTTGCTCCAGAGACTTTCAGTGGGGTGTAACCCTTTCAACAGACACTCCTCATTCTGAGTCTGCCCTTCAAAGGGGGAAGACATAACAGATATTGTTCTGAGTCCTGGCTTGCGAAGCTGAGACATAACAGATACACCGTTCTGGGTCTTAACTCTGTAAGGAGTGAGACATTAACAGATATACTGTTCTGAGTCTGCCCTTCAAAGGGGGAAGACACAACAGATACACCGTTCTGGGTCTTAACTCTGTCAGGAGTGAGACATTAACAGATATACTGTTCTGAGTCTGCCCGTCAAAGGGGAAAGACACAACAGATACAACACCGTTCTGAGCCTCTGGTCCATCCAGAGAGACAACAACAGATCCCATGATCTGAGTCTACAGCTTGTGAGGCAGCAACAGAGACAACCATGTTCTGAGCCTCTAACCTGTGAGGAAAGAGACATTAACAAACACTACGTTCAGAGTTTCCATCCAGCGAGACAGTAACAACATCTGCAACAAGGTTAAGCTCAGGAGAGCAAACCTTCACTTCAAGCACCTTTGTCTGCGTGTTCCAGATTGTTAAGGACCTTCTGCACCTACGCCAGGGCCTCATCTGCGTGTTCCAGATTTTAGGACCCTTTGGTGCTCCAGGAGATCAGCATCCCACAGAGCTTTGTGTTCGAGACTGTTGATTCTGGCTCCTCTCCCCACTGCATTGTCACCCAGCACAACCAGTGGAAGATGTCACCGTCATCGGACTCAACCACGTGAAACGTAAATATCACTTAACCAAAGACCAGAGACCTTGGCATTGTTGTATATTATCAGTATATAATTACCTAATTCCCATTAGATGTAATATAGCTGATGTTAGTTAATAACAAATAATCTTTCGTTTATTTGTTTGGTGCATTATAAGGTTCTCCACCTTATTATTTTCAGAGAAACCATTTATCTTTCCATAAGATAACGTAACTCTTCCATTGCCACACCCAACTTAATTACTTGTATTCTATGTATCTTATGCACTTCATTCCTTTATCATTCATGGTATTCATTTGTGTTAGTTATTCTTGTTTATCTTTTTGTTAAAGTTTATTTTATTCCACTTGTGTCTTCCTTGTGCTGATAATACAGAAGAGGCTCTACAAGTTAGCAATCTCACCAATCTTTCAGATAAATCAGCTGACCACTTTACATTAATTCTAAATGAATGAAAAGCCCCTGTTGAGAGTGTTCTCTTACTACCAAGGTAAAAGACCTTGACTGGTGCCCTGAACTAGGGAAAGGGGGGGAAAGTGGTTATCTGATGTACTCACAAATAACCACACCCTAAGTGACGTGTGATCCTAAAATCACACCGTCAGCGGTGACGTGAGTACCAATCCCTATTTTACTTTGCGTCCTTGAATGGACACAGTAAAAATCACTACACCCTATTCCTTAGCTCCCTGCTTCTAAGCAAACAATTAGTAATAGGAGTAATTGGAGGCTATTGTCTCCCTTTACCTTTGGCCTTGAGGGCCCATTTTACTAGGGGCATCCTCCAGAGCCCTCCTCTCAGGGGTTCTCCTTCAAGAGATCTGTGATGTGATGTGGCTGGCTGGGCCACTCTGCACACCTTAATTAGATTTTATAGTTTGCACCTCCCTTCAAAGCCAGGCGCATGGGTGCTCTCTTCCTAAGTTGTGCCTGTTTGTTTCACACTAGGACAGAAGTGTTCAGCGTGGCATAGTGGGTATTCATTCCCCAAAGTGTTGTTACTAACACAGTGCGGGTTCACTCGAAAGGGAACGTCTCGGGTTATGTATGTAACCCTTGTTCCCTGAGAAGAGAACAAGACACTGCATACCTTTGCCACATCTCCTCATGTCTGGAAGCAACTTGCTTCATCACAAAATCTGACTCTGTTGTGTGCCGTCACATGTTACGTCATGACACACCACCAATCAGGATTGGAATAGTTTCATTCATGCTTTAGACTCACTACGCTGAGGGGCATTTTCCGAAGTGTCATTAGGGAACAAGGGTTATACATAACCTGAGACGTTTTTGTTAAAGTCTTTCATAGAAATGTGAAATGTTGTCCTGTTACATTTACGCATTTGGCAGACGCTTTTATCCAAAGCGACTTACATTGCATTATACTATACATTTGTATCTGAGTATGTGCAATCCCTGGGATCGAACCCATGACCTTGGCATTACTAGTGCCACACTCTAACCACTGAGCTACAGGAAAGCCGTTAAAGTTGTAAAGTAAATCATTGTTTTTGCATCCTTGGCAAACTTTTCTATGCAGATCACCTTCTGGTCCTGTGTCACCTGAGCACTATTTTAGCTTGTTTTCAAAAGGATGAGTTAACACTTCTGTGGTAATAAACAGCATGTCACATAGAGATAAACTTATACTGACCCCTTCAACATTCTGTTGCAATGGCAGTACCAATGAAATGCCGAAAAATGTTTGAGAGACCAACAAATAATTTACATTTCATGTTTATTTCCAAGTCATCTCAAAAGGTAAGTCATCTCTAACGTTGAACCATTAAAGGTGCTAAAGCACAGCGGTCTAAATTTCTAAAAGCTGCTCAGGACAAATACAATTCAATGATAAAAAAACAACATTGTCAATGTATCAGAACAATAATACCATTAATAATAATAATATAGCAATAACAATAAAAAGAGTAAAACAGCTACACAGTAGAAAGAATTCAACATCACAATTGAAGAAAAAATAAAACGGAGGGTAAAATGTACAAAATTCTGCTGGACAGAAGACAGTGAACCTGTTCTTCAACAAGCATTTTTCTGGACTGAGTGTGTGTGTGAGTGTGTTTTCTAGTCAAACATATCGTCGTCGTCATCATTATCAGATTCTGCAAAATATTTGACCTCTTTCTTGGTTCGACCAGATCGATCTCTGCCTGAGTCCAGACGGCTGAAGCTGTTCACGCCTGCGTCATCATCATCTTCATCATCAGACGCTGCCTTCTTTGGTTTCTACATGCCAACACATACAGAACATGATAAGACACTGTACTCCTCCTCTTGGGTAATGCAAGATCCAGAGTCCAAAAAAAAGTGAAGAACTGGACTTATCTGGATGCATCTGACCACTGAGTTCAGCTTGAGTACAGTACACAAAATTATAACTGTGCATCACAGTTCTATTGTTTAGAAAATATTGTGATTCTGCCGCTTTAACTGGTACAGTTTTGAGCACAAGCCTGGACTTACAATCAACACTGGCACCCCACATATTCCTTTGTTACACTTTGTTGACTAGTTTTTAAAATTGCTTAAAATTTTTGAAACTATGGCTCCTTTTCTCTAAACTCAAAGAAAAGCACATCACACATCTCTTGTAAAAGCAAACACTATTGAAAACTATTTTAACTCTTCTAAAAATGGTGTTTTTGCATAGTAACTATAAGCAAATGATTAGCCATACCATAGTGAAAAACTCTACTATCATGTATTTTGCTTGTTCAGTGTGCAGTGGAGTGCACAGGAGTTTATCATAGCACTTTTGTAAGTGCATAGATACACTGTATATACAGTATGTATGCAAAATTGTTGCACAATTGATGAATTTTACAGTTATTGAACTGCTCTGAATCAACACTGAGCTGACTTGAGCTGTTAGTAACAAATTCAAATTTATGCAGCTCTATTGCATGAAGCTACTCTGAAACAATCTTTTTTGGATAAAGAGCTATAGAAATAAAGGTGACTTGACTTGTATGTATATTCAGTATATATATATATATAATACAAGGGGGTAAAAATAATTGATTTCTTAAAACGATGAGTTTTAATTTCTAAGTGAACAAATTAGGTAAAATGATCATTGGGTGTAGGTAATCAGAAAATGAGTGTGGCATAAATGACAGTTTTACAAATGAAATACAAGAGCTGTTAGCTTTGAATGATGTATCTAATGTAGAGAAACTGTGTTTAGTGTTTTACAATTGCAAATAGAATATAATGCAGATGCTTGCAGTTTTGCAGACTTGATCTGAAGATTAGGTATATGAGTGAATTGTTTCACTAAGTGGGCCTTAAGTACCACTTTTAGTGTGTAAGCAATTAAAAAAAACTAATTTGCATTGTGCAACTTTTTTTTCTCTTAACTTGTCATCCTTGAAGTACATAACAGCCTTATGGGCATAACAGTTTTGTTCAGATATACAGTATATAAAGATATATAATTTTTATACTTTTTTGATCCAGTCATCATAGCCACATTTATTTTATATTTTTTAAGGCCTTTCAACGCAATCAACACATGCTGTTAAAAACTGCTCGAGGTTTTTTTTTTTTTTTCCTTCAAAATAATCAATAGTGACAGACCTAAATCAAATCACATGAAAATTCTATCAAATCACATGAAAAGCCAATGTGAATAATATTATCCTGAGCTATGGCCTGCTAAGCTATCAACATAAAGATAGTAGGCCATGTTAAATATTTGATTTTTCAAATATTTGTGTAATGGCAAGTTTTTACTATACTAATTACTATAAATGAAGGCCACTATCACTGATACCAATATTAATACTGATGTATCTATTAAATAGATTCAACATTGCAGTGTAACTGAAAGCCAAGCCTAAACAACAAATTATCAGATTGTTTTATTTTCTCATTTATCAACTACATAAAATTAAAAAAAAAAAAAAAAAAACTTTTAATTAAAGTGAACTTAAAAACAATATTGACATAAACCCATAAGACATAAACAAAATTGACATAAATAATAAATGTCACATTTAACTGTGTGTTATATAGTGCGTTTGGTCATGTTAATTTAATTAAAGGCACAATATGTAAGATTTTCATATTAAAATATCCAAAAACCACTTACACAGTGTTATATATTTTGTTCAGCTGTGTACTTACATTATCCTAAATGTTTCCAAGAATTTGTAAATTCAGAGAAAATCACAATTTTAAATAGTGCCTGTCCCTCCCTTGTCACTTGTCGCCTGTCAATGACATCTGCGTTATCCCTGGTTTCCTTGTACTGCATAGTAACCATGGCAACAGACACGGACAGCTGCGTAATGTCTAGCGACGCGCTGTTGTTGTTTTGTTTAAACATTATGGACCATGACAAGCAAACTTTGGGACAAAAGGAGAAATAAATCGAGGATCAATATCAGCGTGGCGTTTCCGAGATGGTGAGACCTTTGCGACAACTTTGACTTGACAGAGCTCGACGCCGCTCTTTCACGTTATTAGACAATGTAAGCAAATTTAGGCTACACAAGACTAATCAATGCTATATAGATCAACACGATGAAATGTTAGAATATCATCAGTATGATATTCGGTCCCACTTTATATTAAGTGGCCTTAACTACTATGTACTTACATCAAAAAATAAGTACAATGTACTTATTGGGTTCATATTGAATTGCAAAACACTTTTGCTGCTGTTGAGGTGGGGTACAGGTAAGGTTAGGGAAAGCTTTGGTGGTATGGGTAGGTTTAAGGGTAGGGGTAAGGTGTAAGGGATGGGTCAACAGTGTAATTATAAATGTAATTACAGAAATTAATTACAGATGTAATTACATGCAGGTGTTTTTAAAATATAAGTACAATGTAATAACATGTATGTACACAATAAGTGCATTGTATCAAATTATTAATTTAAATGTAAGTACATAGTAGTTAAGGCCACTTGATATAAAGTGGGACCTGATATTCTAATGTTGATCTAGCTTATTGTTAGTCTCATACAGCCAACAAACTAATACATAGAATAACAATACAACTTTCAATACACTCAAATGCAGTTTAGTATGATAGTGTAACGCGAGACCAAGTAAAACAGTGCTGCGTTACCTCACAATTTTAATTCGTCAAATAAACTGACCTGTATTAGTAGTATTTCAGCTTTGCGGTTAGTTCGGTAGAATGAAATGTTCCTTAATATCCCCTGGGACTCGCGTGTGGCACTGATATCTGTCTCTCATTAGCAATCGCGCCCACGACTCTCGGCCATGCCCTACTTTATACCACAGTCATGTTAAAAACATGAATACATTCAACTCATCCATAAACATTATTTCTCCATAAACATTATTAGATCCTTCGGAATGACAACAAGTTCCATGAGTCCAGGCTCATTCACTGTGTCATCAATCTATGCCTTTGTTATTGTTTTGAAGAGTTTAGCGACCCCTATCAGCGAAAAACATACTGTGCCTTTATTTTTTAATTGTAATAAAAAATTTAAACTTAATGTTTTTCTATTTTAATATATTTTCAAATGTAGTTTATTCCTGTGACACAAAGCTGAATTTTCAGCATCATTACTCCAGTCTCCAGTGTCACATGATCCTTCAGAAATCATTCTAATCTGTTGATTTGCTGCTAAAGAAAAAAATCTTATTATTATCAATGTTGAAAACAACTGTGCTGCTTCATATTTTTGTGGAAACCATGATACACCCTCAAGTAAACATTTGGGGTAGGTAAATTAATATTTTTATTCAGCAATGATGATGCATTAAATCGATCAAAAGTAACAGTAAATACAATTCTATTCAAATAAATGGTGTTCACAAACGTTCTATTCATTAAAGAATTCTGAAAATAATGTATCATGGTTTCCTCCAAAATATTAAGCAGAAAAAACTGCATTTAACATTGATAATAATAATAACTATTGTTAATAATTGAGCACTAATAATAATTGATAAATATAGCCACAAGCAGCAATCATCACCCAATTGCCATCCAACTGAAGTGTATCTTATGTGTTTTTTTACAGCGAAGTCCCATCATTAAATCATTATCATTAAATTATTAAGATATTATAAACATTAACATCATGATTTTCTGTAAAGCTGCTTTGAAACAATGTGTATTGTGAAAAGTGCTACACAAACAGATTTGACTTGACTGTCAAAAACAAGTAGCCAGATGAAGCTTGCAGCATGCAAGCGTTCTTCATGAGGGTCTCGCACGTCGCGCCCATCACTCGAGGACGCCAGGTTGAGCACGGCTGGATACATGTAGACCATCAGTCAGAGACTCTCTCTCTCACTTTGTGGAGCTGGTGAGCGATGCAAAGATAGCTTCATTCTATACTTCTTAATTTCATTCATTCTTATTTATGTTTTTACCGGATTAAACAGCAAATATTAATCACAGAAATCAATGTGTTATTTTCCCACTCGTAATTATTTTATAATAAACAGATAATGTAATGCATTTCTAATAAACTATTTAAAATGCATTATATTATCTGCATTGAAATAGTGTTTTTCGCAAGCAGTAATACACAGACATGGCTTATAGGCTTATTAGTAGAGGATATATCCCTCACCCTGCTTGTGGCAGTCTTTCCAGTCTTCTTCACAGGGTTATAATCATCCTCCTCTGAGCTTGACTGTTTCCTCTTCCTGCCTCGGCCTTTCCCACCCCCTTTAGGTGCTGCTGGTGCTTTTTTAGTGCCCGTGTCTGAGTCTGAGTCCCAGATACATGTATCGGGCTTCTTGGCTTTTACTGGAGCTTTCTTCTGTTTAGGCGCCGTGTCTGCAGGTTTCTTAGCTGGAGTAACAGAACAAAAAGATTTTAACAGACTGGAAATTGGCCATTCACATTTACTCGTTAAGATCATACCTGGGCTGAACTGGTGAGCTACATGGCCACTGTAAACACATACTATTTAAAGATCTCTGTACAATATCTTTCTAGTCCAGTGCATTTATACTGGTAATTTAAAGGCCCACTTAAGTGCTTTGAAATTTGCAGCATTATTCAATGTGTTGACAATTTCCACTGAAACAGGAAGACAGGGCAGGACATATCGAATACCTCCTCCCCTATATATATAGCATTCTGTGCAGAATTCAAATGGGTCAGATACATTTTCTGGACTGAAACCAGACTTCATCCCCCCATTGGATAGCATATTTATACTGTCTGAATCATTCCCTATCCCCTATATAGTGCACCATGTGCCATTCACCATGCAGAAAATAGTAACTGTGTGACAAGTGACCGATTTTAACGGGATGGGGACGGGATGCTTCAGATTCTAGAGAGTATTTAATTGGGGTCACCATGATTTTGCAAGTAAGACATGCTCCTGGATCAAAATATTTTGTTGATCCTGGAACAACATTCCAGTCTGAAAATTTAGTCAACCCTATTCCTATTTCTACCCCTAAACCTAATCCTACCCACAGAGGTGTAAAATACTTGAGTAAATGTTATTAGTAACTGTACTTAAGTATCTATTTGGCTACTTTGTCGTTTTACTGAGTATCAAAGATATTGGCAACTTTTACTCTCTACTTGACTACATTTTTGAGCAAGTAAATGTACTTTTTACTCCACTACATTTGTGATGAATAATGCAATTACAAATTACATTTTTCATGGCAGCCAACTTTTTCTGCAGCAGTCTGTTTTTGAAATAAAGAAGCGATATCACCATCTAAGGGCATTGAAGGTACTATATCTTGTGCATTTGCCTTCACTCCCCTAAAACTTGTCTACAAGGCTACTTTACGTGAATGTGAGTGCATTAGCAGGTAGTTGCTGATCGCAGGTGTTTGATTTATTAGATGAGGAAATGACTGTAGCTGGTGATGAGGCTCAAACCAGCACATACAGTAAACTTTGACTATTTTAATTTTACTTAAAATTGTTTTATTTATCCGCTATATTAACAAGAAGGTTTTGAAGGATATTGGTTTACTTATGGCCTTTTTGTGCACTTGAGCTTAACTGAGACTTGAGCGTTTGTAGATATTTAAAAGGTTGTGTCGACCTTGATTTATTGCAACATTGAGGTGTTCGGTTTTATTTTGATTTTAGAAGAACTTGATTTCTCATCTTAAAAAATCAATTGTTTCTTATTTTCACTGGCATGTCTCTCAGGTGTCGAGGACTAGTGCATCTCTGAGCCTACATTCAGCATGAGTAAAATACTTAATTACTGTTAAAATCAGATACTTTAAGACTTTTACTCAAGTCGAATTGGAATTGATTACTTGTAACTTGTAGTGGAGTCATTTTCAATGTAAGGTATCAGTACTTTTACTCAAGTATGGATTTCAGGTACTCTTTACACCTCTGCCTACCCATAACTTATCCCTAAAATCAGAGGGGAAAGATAGGTGAATAACATTGATGTAGAAGCACCTAACCCTGGTTGCAAGCCTAAACTTTACATAAACGGTAAACTTGTCCCTCAAATCTGATTGGTTGATTGGAATGTTGATCCAGGATCAACAAAGATGTTGATCCAGGAACATGTCTTACTTGGCAAAATCAAGGTGATCATTTGATTGGACAGAAAATCTGATGAGAAGCTGAAGTGCAATTTTTTTTCTTTTAATAACATGCACTCATGAATCACTCACAATACGAGGAAGAACAAACATAAAGAAAGTAAAAAAAAAAAAGGTCAGTTTTTAGGTCATTTTGACATTGATTTAAACATGATCATTCATCACAGGTTAGTTGCCAGTCAGGTACCTTTTTTAGCTGGAGGTTTCTCAAAAGCAGAACTGCTGGAATATGATGAGAACACTGGACCCCTGTCATCATCACTGTCTGACTTCACATCTTAAAAAATAAATAAACATTATTAAAACATGCACATTATTAACACGATAAACCACCACTGAACACACAAATACCGTCATCACTGCTCTTGTCAGCATATGCAGTTTTAGATGACAATACAGGCTCTGGGTCCCTTTTCTTCGCTGGTGAAGTAGGCCTGAAAATGATTTAATTAAAATTAAAAATAGTTGGCATCCATATTTGATTGTCACTTTGAGAATAATAGTATACTACATTGTTTCATTAAATGGGTGGACCTCACAAAAAACATGAGTTGTCATTATTTCCAGATTTCTTGTTAGGTTTTTTGTTCCCTATATTATATTAAAATAATTACTCCAATACAATTATATTTTAATTAAATTCAACATAAGTGCAGTACAAAGACTAGGAAAAAGGAAAAAAATGATGCTCTGTATATTGTTTACAATTTACATAGTAATGAGTTGAGCTGTTACAAGTTCTAATTATGCAGTCATATTTTTTAACATGACACTAATGATAAATGTGTTTAATTGTCCTGAAAATATTGTCACAATGGAAAAATCTTAATGGTCCTAAAACAGCAAAATGTATGCAAATATGAACTTAAAATGTTTGTGACAGGCTTTGTGAGATTCACCCAAAAGAGAACATATAGACAGAACATACAAAGTAAATGTTGTTTTTGGAGGAAAAATGTCATCATCATCCTCTTCATCTGTGTTTTTATAGGAGTGAGCTGGTGATGCTGAACCATCATTCTCCTGTTCTTCATCACCAACCTCTTCTTCCTCCTCCTCAGAGAAGTCAAATGTGTACTTGGCCTTCACAGCTGTGAAACAAAAACACAATAGAACATTTCAGGCTATTACCTCATTTCATTCATTTCAGTCGTATGTGTGTGTTGCAGTACTTATGCGTTGCAGGAGCAGAACGCACTAATGTGCTTTCACATATGCAGTGTTTGCAGTGCGCAACTGATCCGTGGCTGTACATCACAAATACAACATCTACTTATTTTTATTTCAAATCCAAAAGTTGTTGAACATGGCTTGTCAACACTGCAATTCTCTTTGTACATGGCTACACCCTTTCATAGATGTCATGTTTAAACGCACTACATTTAAACAACGTTTTATTCAATTAATTATTATATTTATATAAAGTAATGTAATACTTTAGTTTTATATATTACGTTGCTCAATTAAGTTGCAAAACATTTAAACAGGCTAGCCTATGTTAAAATCACAAATATTTTAAATTAAACCTTCCATATAGACGAAAACAGCCAAATCTCATCTTTTCTTTCGCTTTTAAATCTTTATAGAGAAATCCTGCAGGTCATAAAGAACTTTTGTTTTTCCATCTCCACGAAGAGATGAGTGCTATCCATTATGTCTCCTTGTTAATCTAAATGCAAAGTAACATGTCATTTTTACTTTTTTACCCGAGGCAAAAAAGCCATGTGTTGACTTTTAAACAGAGTAGACTTTAAATTATATGCATCTATGGTGAAATTACTAGATTTTCGCATCAGTACATGTTCATTTTAATGCGAACAATGCGCTGTTGCTTTAATTCAACACGGTGCAGCACAGCAAAAATAGACTTGGTGTGGAAACGGTCCCTGCACTGCTGCAGACACACCGCAACTGGAACGCACTGCTGGACCACATCCACGTGCAGTGTGAAAGCTCTAATCCGTTAACGTGCACGGAAAAAAATATGCACCGCATACGCACTTCAGACGGAGTATGTGTGAAATGGGCGATAGCCATGCAAATATATAGGGTGATATAAAACGTACAGCATGATGTACTATAATATCACTCAGGCCTGGTTTAAATAATTAAAACAATAACATTTTACATTTTGTACAAAAATAGTAATGGAAGTACACACACCTGAGGCTCTTCTGGATGTGGTGTCTCTGGGAATAATAGGTTCACTTTCATCCAGCTCATTTTCGGAACGATCATCATCACCTTCATCATCATCTGACCATGGATTCCTTTTCTTTACTTTCTTAGGTGGACCTTTAGCACCTGCTGGCTTCCTTTGTTTTGGAGTACCTGAAGATTATATTATATATATATATATATATATATATATATATATATATATATATATATATTTAAACACGTTTGAAAGTAGTGTTGTCAAAAGTACCGGTACTTCGGTACCAAGTCGGTACTGAAATTTTGAAAATGTGACGATACCCGCATTTCAGTAGTACCGGTAGTACTGAGAATCCGGGTATATTCGGTACCCACTGATAGGGCTGTGGCAGTATTTACGTGAATATGACACGAGTAAAGCACAAAGCTTTGTTTACAAAAGAAATAATAGGTTAGCAATTAAATGTGACATCGTAGCCATGGAAACATTTTGGTTCATGCCGAATGAGAGGTACGAGAGTACGAATTAAACTTTGTATTCTGTTCTGCGAAACGCGATCTGGTCACCTGATTATCAGAGAATTAAACAATATTCCATTAGTTATTCCACTGAACATGGAATCTCTGTTTCTTTTCCCAAATCTTCACTCACGCAGGGGATTATAAACAGTGTTGGGTAAGTTACTCAAAAAAAAGTAATCCACTACAAATTACAAATTACTGCAATAAAACTGTAATTTGATTACATTACTGATTACTACATGTAAAAAGTAATCAGATTACTAATTACTTTACATTCAAGTTACTTTGAAACCTACAAAAATACACCACAAACTGAAACTCATAGTTCTTTCTGTAATTTAATATTGACTGAAAAATATTACAGAAGTATGAAAACAGCAACTTGACTTAAAAATATTCATTAATCATCTATAGGTAGCTTATTCATTCAAATGTAATCATAACAGTCGCCTGAGGGTGCTCAACGACCACGTCATCTGTGAGCTTGAGATTCTAACAAACTAAAAATAACTTATAAATATATGAATTATAAACTAATAAATATATGAAATATTGTACACTTGTTAATGTGTTTATTTTTGTTTGCATTTTTTTTTTTAAATAGTATTTAATATATTTTATGAATTGGAAAACGAGTTACCGGTTTCGGACACAGCTTAAACATTCCTTATATGTATGTGTGTGGTAGCTTAACTGTGTTTATGTTTGTATGTAACTGCATTAAAGACAGGAAAAAAATGCTGAAAACATTTATAATAACATTTGAAAACAGTATTGTTCAGAAGGTACCTTCCCTCCCGATCCTGAACAAAAATCCAATCTAGCTTGTTTAGGCGAGGTTGAACCACTCTCGTCTTGGGTGCGGGTATCCTCCTCCACGCGTTCTCTGGTGATTCATAATGACGCATCCGCGCCAAATGTGATTTCTTTTAGAAATGCACTTTACCTGATTTTTTTTTTCTTGTAACGCAAGTAACGTAATTTTATTGACATCAGTAACTGTAATCAAATTACATAAATTTAAAATGTAATGCGTTACATTACTGCGCTATCAGGAAAAGTAATTAGACTACAGTAACGCGTTACTTTGTAACGTGTTATACCCAACTCTGATTATAAACGTTTCTTTCGTTCGTATTTAGGCCTATTAGGCTATTCGCATTCTTTACTGTGGTAAAGTAGAAAAAACAGCGTAGGACAGAAACCTTTTTGCTTGCACGTCAATTTCAGTTTAACACAGTTTGTGCTCGTTATTTGACTTTATAAGGCGCGTCAAGTTTATTTGTATAGCGTGTTTCACACACGCCGGTGATTTTTACTTTTGTTTTCTCTGGCAGCGCTAAATCAAACATAGCCTGAATGTCTTTCCCCTGCGGAGGATAAAACTGGCTCTTCAGACCTTTTACAACAAGTGTCAGTTGCTTGTAACATCAGGAGAAAACATGAAGGTATTATTAAAGAGAAATGGTCTCTTTCCTCTTGTCCCGCATCCCTCTCAAAGCGCAAAGCGGTAGACTATATCAAAGACTAAAATAATGGGACTTTAGCTATATGACGCATATTTGTGTGGAAATAAAAAACGAATGTTTTTTTAAATAATAATTAACTTTCTTATTATTTAGGTTACCATTATTTACCGATATTTATTTCATAGTTTTACAGGCTGTAGTGTGTTGTTTCAATGACGGAATAGCTAAAATAAACACGCACATCTGTTACCCCTGTTGAAAAAAAACAGCTTATGCTGGTAAGGTAGGTTTTGAAGCTGGTATGCTGGTTTGAGCTGGTTTATGCTGGTCCTATGCTGGTCCATGCTGGTCCAGGACCATCTTAGGACCAGCATGGACCAGCACTTGATCAGCATGGACCAGCTCAAACCAGCATACCAGCTTCAAAACCTACCTTACCAGCATAAGCTGTTTTTTCAACAGTACAAAATGGATGTTTGAGCATTCATTCATTCATTCATTCATTCATTCATTCATTCATTCATTTATTTATTTATTTATTTATGTATTTATTTAATATTTCAAAATGTATTTCATTGAGGTAGCCTATATATACACACACAAACATACGCACACGCTCCAAATTATATTTAATGGTTTTAAAATAGGCTATATAAAATAGTAAAATAGTACCAAAAGATTTTGCTGTGGTACCGAAATTGGTAGCGAGAACCATAAAATTTTCATGGTATCGGTACCGACTACTGGAATTTTGGTACCGTGACAACACTATTTGAAAGTAAACTGGAATTAAATACAGTGCCAATATTTATTGTTACCAGGTTCTTTCTTCTCTCGCTTGACCCGCGGAGCTTTGGGTTTGGCTCCTGGGTTGGGAAGGCCGGATGGAGAAATGAGGGAATTCTCTCCTCCATTGGAGCCCAGCGCGCTATCCTCATCAAACTCCATCTTCACGGCTGCATCTACCTCACCCTGACATGAACACAGACATCATTAGACAAAGACACACACTATACCAGGCTTGGCATTTATTAGTTGTGCTTCAGCCTATTTAGGTACAATTGATACATCGATCCAGACTATTGCAATAACTAATAATCACAATATTACTATTGTACAGTTTCTATAAAAATAAATGCAAAAACTGAAATAGATTTATATAATAAAAATCATTGTTAATTGTACTCCTGTACTGTAACTACTCCTGTAATATATTTAATACATGACTATATTAATGAAATAACATTCACAGTAAATATATAGCACATTTCAGCCTCACACACACTCATCCTTACCTTCTTCTTTTTGGTCAGTTTCTTGGAGGCATCGGCCTTCATAGCCAGTGTGACCTGAGGCTCTATCCTGCGACCGAAGGGAGAGGGAAGAGTTTCCTCCAGCTGCATCTTCTTCACTTTAGGTTTACCCACCTTCCCTTTCACCAGCTTTGTGGCTTTCCCAGTATTCACACTCTCCTTCTCCTGCTCCTCTATATGCTGGAAGAAAGACACAGACAAAACTTTCACATACTTTATCACACACATCATGATTCAACCCAATCCTAAAGTTAACATCTATAAATGAGACTCACGTCCAGCTCCTCAATGAAGACGGCCAGATCTTCCCTCCACAGATCTTCTGAATTTTTCCTCTGGAGTTCATTCAGCTCTGCTTTCTATATAACAATTTAAAGAGCACACACTCACAGTTAACACACAAGGCTTCAACCTGCTGCTGTTATTAGTCAAAATATTAGTTCACCCTACACCCGAATTTCAGTGAATAACATTTAGTCTTTTCCTCACACAAAGCTATTATATGACTTCAGATGACCTGGAATAGAGGTGGGCAATATACCAGTAAACCCCAAAAAATGGTAGAAAGAAGGTTCTAACACTGCTTCACTCATGATGTTACATTACATTAACAAAGTTCAGTCATATCAATAAAGTGTATAAAACTGATAAGAATCACTGACTGTAACACTAATTACTGTAAGAGTGATAGATTCTGGTACCTTCTGGTCTCTCTGCTTGAGGAGTTCCTCAACCTTCTCTTTGGTTAGACACCACAGAGGCATGTTCAGAATGTAGTTAAAATTTGGCCCAGAGGAGGAGCCAGAGTCCACTGAGCTGTCACTGTCATTACCTTCACCCTCCTCATCCTCCAAAGACTAAGACATCATCGTCATCCAACCAAACAAAGAGAAACAGTGAGATATAAACAGTGAGTAAAAAGTTCAACTAAACCTTCAGTCTTATTAAAACACTAGAACAGGGGTCGGTAATCGCCAGCATGTGAGCAAAAGAGGTGTATGTATTTGATTTAGATAAAGTACCTCACACCTGCATACAAATCCATATTTTGAGGTAAAACTTTTCCTTGAGGTAAAACAGCTTGTTTTATTAAGTTATGAGCTATCAATACTATTAAAGTGTGAGAATTAATTAACAGTGATTAACTAGGAACAAAAATAACATTTCATTACAAAGAGATTGCCAACCACTGCACTAGAAGCTATAAAATCCCATTTATTTAATGAGCAGCCAAAGTAACTTAAAAATCCAACATTGCTGGTCACCAGCATAAGGTATGTTTTGCATGCTGAGACCAGCATGGGGAGCAGGAGTGCTGGTGGACCAGCTTCACCAGTTCATTTCTACTTGAGAACAGCATAACTATTCTGGTCTACCAGCTAGACCAGCACTATACCAGCATTACACCAGCTCTAACCAGCATAAACCAGCTTGGACCAACATAGAATTCATGCTATTTTATGCTAGATTTTCAGCAGGCTTACACTACAGGAGTTTTAGGCCTATTTATTCCTGATTTATCTCTCCCAACAATCTGAGAAAAAATCTTGTCCAGGACCTATGTTTGGGCCAGATAACCTGGTAATGTGAGGCGTTTACAAATCAACTCTTAAACCTCCCAATCTGCTCGCAGACACATCCGGGCTGCCCCGATAATATCAAACATGTCTGATATTTAGGATTTTAAATCGGGATGATTATGAATATGATTACGAGAGAATGTAGAAGTTTTGAAACGGCAACCATGAAACAAGCTGCTGTACAGGTCCGTCGGGAAGCGGAGATGGAGCAACGGATTGTGGAAGTGTGGCAACAACATGACTGCCTGTATAACGTATCTTCGTAAACATACCACAACTCTAAAGAGGAGGGAAGGGGAGAATTCGCATCAGATTTGAACGTATGGGGAGAGTGTAGAAAGCTACAGGCTAACATGCTGATGATGTTGCTAATTTGTTTACATCTGCTTCCGCATGAGATCACGTAAGGTGCTCCCTCTAGCACGATAAACTTAATAATGTCTTGTAGTGTCTGATGTGCCTCGATTTTCAAATCTTGTATTGTATGCATGTTTGAGATTTGAGAGAAGACATTCGGTAAAGATTCTATTTATGTGATCTATTTGCATGATGCAAATAGATTTCATAATCGTTTAGGATTTAAAAACTCCTGTAGTCTAAAGCTTAAAGGTCAGGCTCAGGATAATTAACATGTCTATGGTGTTTGCATCGAGTTCTGATTTTTTTAAAAATTAAGTGTTTTACATTTAAAGTACTATTACACATATCTACAATTGTGGGTTTGGTCTTAAAATGTATGCTTCAGGCTCTGGCTTTATCTTAATGAATGAGCTGACTTCTAACAGATGCATATATACACATAGCTGTATCTATCATCTAAGTTTCCTCACATACCTTCTCCTGGGCTTTGTTCCAGGCTGCAACGGGATCGGATTCATATCCTCTTTGCACGAGCATTCGGATCAAATCTCTTTTTGACTTGTTCTCTGGTAAAATAATACAAACTATTAAAACACACTGAGAGCACGAAATTCATTTTTTAATGTTTAAAATTTAAATTTAAAGGGTGCGTCATTCATTTTTCCTCTGCTGCAAAGCTGTTATTACCAGTTATACTGAAGCAGAAATGCAAACTTACTACCCAGAAAGACAGGAAAAATACATATACTTCAGAAAGAGGATTCAGGCCAAAAAGGTTCTTAAAATCTGTCAGACATATGGATATCTCACCAATTGATAGTTTTCCCTCAATCTTCTCCAGCACAAATCGTGCCTGGTTGGAGAGTTTGGCTGACTCAGAGCCAAGACTGCCCACCAGCCAGTCCTTCCTCAGTTTATAATAGTGCAAGCGCAGCTCAAAGAACTCCTTCAGGATCTCCTGCACAGACTCATAGCGCTTCAGACAGCCCATGTGATCAAACAGCACCTACAGACCAGACAGAAAAAATCATGAGGCAAATACAAATCATACGGTACATCATCAGTTTCACAATAAACCTTTTTAAAATTCTAGGTGGTTACCATTTCACATTTTAATTATCATTAAAATAGTGTTAGATTACCACGGTTCACAGAAAATACTGTACATATTTTATATATAAGGGCTGTCAATGTTAACCCATGACATTAAATTATTTTAACATGTTAAGGATTTTGAATTAATGCAAAAAAATTACTGAAGCATGTGAAATTGTGTCATTAACGTAATTTACATCACGCAGTTAGATGATCTTAAAAGACCATGCTGATTACATCAGAGATGGCAGAGAGAATAGAGACTTATTCATTCCAGTGTCTGTTTCGCTTTAAAACACAAACTCTCTGTCCTATTCTCTGTCATTGTATCTGAAGAGCGCAAGCCCTTCCTCATCGTGCTGTTCCTGTCTGAACGGAACGTTGCAACATCCCACCGCTGTATGGCCAGATGATATGCAAACTGTGATTTTTTTTTTTTTTATAGGTGCTTTGGTATACATGAATGAATTATATGGACTCATATCATTTTGTTATTTGATGTCCTTTTTTGGAAAGACAAAAGGGTGTGCGATTAATCGCGATTAAAAATTTTAATCTATTGACAGCCCTAATATATATATATATATATATATATATATATATATATATATATATATATATATATATATATATACACTGTGTGCAGAATTATTAGGCAAGCTGATTTTCTGATCATATTTTTTTTCCAAGCACATTTTACCAATTCCAATCCACATCAATCTTAATAACTACTATTAATATTGTTTTTAATCATTTATAAGTGATATATAATTGTTCATGAAGGCTGGAAATGAAAAATGCCTTATATTCAGGTGTGCAGAATTATTAGGCAGGTTTGCTTTTACAGGCAAAATGAGCCAAAAAAAGAGATTTAACTCAGACTGAAAAGTCAAAAATTATTAAATACTCACGAGAAGGACGCAATACTAATGCAATACTAGAATTTGCAAAGTGAAAGCATGACCAAGGGAAAGCAAAATGCTCATGGGGTCAGCGGGGTCATACAAAATCAGGTGGAAAAGAAAAGACACATGTTAACTGCAAAAGATTGAAGAATTAAGGTGAAGAATTAAGTGTGAAACCATCAGGAACCCTTTAGTCTCCAGCGCCACCATTTTCCAGAACTGCAACCTACCTGGAGTCTCCAGAAGTGCAAGGTGTCAGGATCTCAGAGACTTAGGTTAGCTAAAGAATCCTAAAAAATGACCCGCTCTTAATAAAAATCACAAGCTGAAATGTTGTGAAATACATGAAGACTGGGTTTTTATAGGCTTTATAGACAGACAGCTTGAGAGTGACTCCTGAAGGACCAGCACCACATCCTATTGTACCACTGTTTGAAGAATTTATCTTCCAAAATCTGGCAGTAAGGTGTGGGAGTTTACTTTTAGTCCCTCTCTTATCCTGAAATGTCCGTCTTGCAGAGATGGACTAAAAATGATCTTCCAAAACTTACTGCCAGATTCTTCATGTATTTTATAACACTTCAGCTTGTGATTCTTATTAAGAGCGGGTCATTTTTTAGGATTCTTTAGCTAACCTAACTAAGTCTCTGAGACACCTTGCACTTCTGGAGACTCCAGGTAGGTTGCAGTTCTGGAAAATGGTGGCGCTGGAGACTAAAAGGTTCCTGATGGTTTCACACTTAACTCTTCACCTTAATTCTTAACTCTTTTGCAGTTAACATGTGTCTTTTCTTTTCCACCTGTTTTTGTATGACCCCGCTGACCCAATGAGCATTTTGCTGTCCATTGGTCATGCTTTAACTTTGCAATTTCTAGTATTGCATTAGTATTGTGTCCTTCTCGTGAGTATTTAATCATTTTTGACTTTTCAGTCTAAGTTAAATCTCTTTTTTGGCTCATTTTGCCTGTAAAAGCAAATCTGCCTAATAATTCTGCACACCTGAATATAAGGCATTTTTCATTTCCAGCCTTCATGAACAATTATATATCACTTATAAATGATTAAAAACATTATTAATAGTAGTTATTAAGATTGATGTGGATTGAAATTGGTAAAATGTGTTTGGAAAAAAAATATGATCAGAAAGTTAGCTTGCCTAATAATTCTGCACACAGTGTATGATTAATCTCATATAGGATGAATTTGGTTGAGTCAATTAACCTGCTTCCAAAGCATAGCGGGGTTCATTCAGTTTTCAGTTTCAGCTCATGCAGAACAGCAATGCCTGACATTACTGAATTAGGTCTTAAAAGTGACAGCATCCAAATATTGCTGCCTGTGTTTTTAATGTTAATAAAACTACAACACAAAGAAAAAAACGGCTCTTTACTGAACAGCTTTTGTAACTTTAATAAGGATTAATCCATTTAATTTACAGTGAAGACTGTGCAGTGTTATTTTACATTTGATTAACTTATTAAATTTCTGTACCTGAAAACTTGTTTGTTCTATTGTATTTATTTGTGCTATTGCTCATAATTTCATTATTTGTTAACTATATTTGAATATATATGGGTTAGGCTAGTTAATTAAAGTTATATTAATTGTTTTAATTGTTTTAACTATTAAAACAATAGTTTTTTAAGAAAGATTTTTCTTGGTTTATGTGAACATTGGAGACACATTCCATTCTATCATTTTGAAAATGTTATGAAAACGTTATTTCTGAAAAAAAATTTAAAAAACTAAAAATGTCCGTTTTTTTTTACGTATTAAGAATGTTTTACATAACTTTTAAAGAACTTAAGTGAAAGTTATGGTTAACAGAAGATATGATATGATATGATATAAAGATATGATAACAGGGTTCCCTGTTAGCTGGGTATGCAGTAGAAAAGCAAACGGAAAAAAGGCTACTGTCTTGCCTTTTGCCAAATAGATAGGAAAAATTCAACACCCATAATGCAATGGGCATGTTGCATCCTAGGCCACTCCCACCAGTCTGCTATGGATACACTTGACCAGATTCAAGGCGGTATGCCTTGCTTTAATAGGAAATATTAAAGCATCATTTATTCATCCAAAACTTTGCCAAATTCCTTGACATTCCATGTTATATTTCATTTTTATGACTGGATCCTGTGATTATGACCGTGTTTTCCACATTGCGGAAATCATAGTGCCTTATTCTATGCAAGTACATGAACACATATCAAAAAACATGTTGCAAATGCCATTGAAAGCTACAATATGTAACTTTTGGCTCTCTAGACGTTTAAAAAACTGCAGTAGTCTGATAGTGGTTTTGCTAGTCTGATTACGTTATATACTGAACTCAAGCTACATGGCTATTTATCAGTTCAATAAAATATCTTACTTTTTCAGAAATAAAAAAGCCTACTCTGGGTCACTTTTAAATCTTAGTCCTTCAGTTCTTGCCACCTCTGAAGAGCCAAGGCAATGTTGATTCCGATTTACGGACTCTGTCGCTTTCCCTTTTTGCTTGTAGATGCTTTCTGTTTGTTTGTTTGTTTGTTTGTTTTTTCCATTGTGACACTTAACTTTCAGCTTTATCCAACTCCTACACCATACACGCGCCAGAGTAGCCAGAGCTACTTTTCTCTGTTTATAGGTTTATAAAAGTGCATCTGGAAAAAGACACGGTTTGGAACATGGATTCCTTTGCACTCTCTGATTAATAACACTGTGACTTTTATTACATAGTGAAGCTTTAATGTTAAGTTTAATGGCATAGATATTGGATGGTAACAGGGGTATCAGCCCCCTGAGTACTGAAATCTGTTACAACAATAATGCAAGACTGCACATAAATATATGTACAGCAGGACCATACACAATCATTTGAAAGAGCACTTAAATCTGTGTACCAGCACAGAATATGTTTCTGACCTAATTATTAATCAAGGTGTGATGTGACAATCATGTTAGCTCGATTCAAGAGCTTCAGGAAGGGGAGGTTCGTACCATGGAGTTGCAGGTCAGGGACGACTGCAATTTGAAGACCTTGTGAAGGCCAGCCGCCTCTGCCTGTGCCAGCTTCTCCTCTGTCATGCGCACCACGAACTTCACTGTGGTGTCAGTGTGGTATTCCTTATAGTCGCTGATCAGGGGAGGAGTTTTATCTGTTCCTTGGAGCATGGGCTCAAGAACCGACTCCTTATATGCCTGAGAGAGAGAAAGAAAAGATATAATTTCTGGCATCATCAGCACACCAGCATTCCAATAAATAGTCATGTCATAAAATCAAGACTTCTACCAGTGACCTTACCTGAGTCCAGGTGCGAACAGGAAGTTCAATAATCTCAATGGTATTTTTGTCCAGAACGGACACTTCTCCACTGACCAAATACTGATTTTGTCCCAGCTCATGAATGATGCCTTTAAAGTTCTTGTAGCGGGGCAGCTAAGAAAAACATAAAGAGAGGCACAGAATAAAAAATCTTAACTTAATCTGAACCTGAGTTTGATGATCCCTCCATCTGTCCGAAGATATGGTATATGGTGTTGTATGGCTGTAAGTTTCAATAAGCAATAGTGGCAGGTGTTTATCACTGTTGCTAGATAAGGTCTCAAGACACAGACATGCTAAAAATGGAAAACACTGGTCACATTACTTTTTAACTCATGTTTTGGTTTTACTATCATAACGTAACATGGACAGAATGGCACTTGCAATTCAGCTCTGCAAATTAGGCCAAATTCCTAGGCCAAATTCACCCACGTGCCGTTCCACACCCGTAAGACCTTCATTCATCTTCGAAACACAAATTAAAATATTTTTGTTGAAATCCAATGGCTCAGTGAGGCCTGCATAGCCAGCAAAGGCATTTCCTCTGTCAAGATCCATTAATGTACTAAAAACATATTTAAATCAGTTAGTGAGTACAGTGGTTCAATTTTAATATTATAAAGCGACGAGAATATTTCTGGTGCACCAAAAAAACCAAAATAACGACTTATATAGTGATGCCCGATTTCAAAACACTGCTTCAGTAAGCTTCGGAGCGTTATGAATCAGCGTGTCGAATCATGATTCGGATCGCGTGTCAAACCACCAAACTGCTGAAATCACGTGACTTTGGTGCTCCAAACCGCTGATTCGACACACTGATTTATAATTTGAGGGTCATCTTTGACAGCACCCTTTCATTTGAAGCTCACATTAATAATATAACCAGGTCTTTTTATTTTCATCTCCGTAATATTGCTCGTCTCCGTCCATTTCTCACTCCGCGCAGTTCTGCTTTTCTTGTTTATTCGCTTGTCACCTCTCGCATTGACTACTGCAATTCTCTTTTAATTGGTTTACCACACAAATCTCTTCATAAACTCCAACTGATTCAGAATTCTGCTGCTCGTATCATAACCCGGACTCCATCTATACAACATATTACCCCATCACTTCAACAGCTTCATTGGCTTCCTATCAAATTCTGGATTTAATTTAAAATTCTTCTCCTCACTTACAAATCTCTTCATAACCTCTCTCCACCTTACCTTTCAGATCTCTTACAGCCTTACATTCCTTCTCGAACTCTCCGCTCTACTTCTTTGGGTCTCCTCCATACACCTTCAGCTCGTCAAACCACCATGGGCCATAGGGCCTTTAGCCCTTAGCTCCAAGTCAACATCCGTGATTGAGACTCATTATCTCAATTTAAAGTTAAAACTTAAGACTCATTTATTCAGAATAGCTTATCCTTCATGATTACTGTGTGCACTCAAGTCTAGCACTTTTGTTTTTTTGTTATTCTTATAGCTGTCATGTTTTGTAATTGCTGCTTTTTACTTATGGTTATTGGCATTTACATTTATTATTTTAATATTGTTCTTGTGGCTATTTCTTCTTGTTGTATGGTGACCTTGAGTGATTTGAACGGCGCCTAAAATAAAATCTATTATTATTATTATTATTATTATTATTATTACAACGCTCCAAAGCTTACTGAAGCAGTGTTTTGACATGGGACATCACTATATAAGTTGTTATTCTCGTCGCTTTATAATATTAATATTGAACCGCTGTACTCACATGAACTGATTTAAATATGTTTTTAGTACATTAATGGATCATGAGAGAGGAAATGTCATTGCTGGCTATGCAGGCCTCACTGAGCCATCGGATTTCAACAAAAATATCTTAATTTGCATTCCGAAGATTAACAAAGGTCTTACGGGTGTGGAAAGGCATGAGGGTGAGTAATAAATAACATTATTTTCATTTTTGGGTGAACTAACCCTTTAAGTTAAAAAATATAGTGGATACCGTGATTTCAGTGATTATCGTTATATGACAATTTAATGCTGTCACATTCCTAATAAACATGCAATAATCAGTAAAAGAGTGAGGATGAAGTGTTACCATGGGTAGGGGGTCCTGGTGGTTGAGCATACGGTTGATGTTGTTGACAATCTCTCGCGGGTCATAGTTGGGGATCTTGCAGGCCCAGCCAGTCCCGATACCCTCAGCTCCGTTTACCAGTACCATAGGAATTATGGGTATGTACCACTCTGGCTCCACCTTCTGGTTGTCATCATACAGAAACTTCAGCAGGCTGGAGTCCACAGCAGGAAACAGCAGTTTGGCCAATGGACTGTGAGAAAAAAGAAAAACTGATATCTTGTACAATTTTGGTGTGTTTATTTGAAGATACTAATCAATCAAATAAAATTGATAACAATCGATAATTAATGTAATTGGCAACGGATTCGATTATTGATTAATTCCATCAGTGCGCTGTACACAGAAAACATACACCAGTCACATTACTTTACAGTAGGGAATAATGCATTTCTATAAAAAAACCTAGTTACCAAACTTGGTTCATATATTGTTCTCATCGAGCTGGACAACTTTCTAATTTAAATTCATTAGCTCCGACTAACAGGAAGTTGGCTATTTTGGTTTGAATGTGGATTTTTTGAAAAAACAGGCTCTGAATTTTAAACTTCTACTCCTAGAGGGTTTATTCAATTCAGACCAAACATTTTAACATGGTGCTAAGACAGTGAAGATGTTAAATTGCGAACAGATATTAGATATCTAGAAAGGTGTTGCCATGGCGAGAGATTAAAGTAATGTCAAAAAAGGGAAACAGGAAGAGTTTCATATCTTCTAAACAATACATTATACAGAATTTATTTCTATATAAAAGAATACAAATGTTTGTAATAAATACATTTTATTAATTTTTCGATTAAAAAAGCATGTGTAAGTTAAAAATAGGCAGTTATCTGATTAAAAAATTAAAAAGAGGGCAGCATATACCTATTTTTAAACAGGGTTAAGAAAACTTGAGAAAACTTTGTTGACAGCACTGTTAGTTGAGCACTTCGTTAGTTAACTGTTTTAGGTATAATTACATTTAGTGGATATTCTATTTGAATGCATATATTTAGACATTATCATAGACTAATTTCTGTCACAGCGTAGATTTTATTTTTTTATTTAAAATGTTGTTGAATCTTCTGAGTTAACTTACTGATAAAACAGTCTCCAACTAAGCATTTGATCTCACATTGCCTCTAATGGAATCAAAGTACTTTTTATTACTGGATTTTTTTCATCTGATTAATCAAAGAAATAATCAACAGAAAAACCAATTATCAAAACATACATTAGTTGCAGCCCTAAAAAGCATCATCATGAAGATCTCAACATTTCTCAGATCTGATCATTATTAGAAATGCACCATTATACCTAATCTAAGCACTCACTTCACAAATTATTAAATCAAAACAAATAAAATCTTACCTAAGCATAGTGAAGATGTAACGAGGGCTGGCAGCATCTTTACCGCCATTGATACGGGTACCAAACTGGCCAAGAGGCTGAAGGATGTTGATATTGTTGCTGCCCACAAAGTTCTGGGCCAAATTCACGATAGTCATCATCAGGGCTTGCTGCACAAAAGACAACATTTCTTGTAAAAAAAAAAAAAAATCTTTAATTCGGTTCCATTTTAATATTAATTTCAATAAATAAGTGTACATTTGATTTCTAGTAATTTTCAACATTATAAACAATTCACAGTTTAAAATACATATTTTAAGCTGATGCATATGAATCTGCATTTTAATCAATGCATCAAGAAAACCAGTAAATCATTGCACTAATAATGACCAAGAACAAATTAAAGAAGAAAGGCAAAGAAATGTTTGCTACTAACTTCGCCGTGATGGTATGCAGACATCTCAGCCACGGATCCGGCCAGCTGGGCCACCTTAACCTCCCTTTTATCATTCCTCTTCAAACAGGTGAACAACACTTTTCTCTGACCTGGCTTCAGACCTGCATACAGCAGATAAAAGTAAAAGTAAAGTAAACTTTACAAACCCAGTTAAACTACAGGCAAACAGCATTTGGAAATTTCACATCTACATTATTATCACTTCGGTCAAACATAATTAGAACAGCAATTATTCCACATAAAAAATAAAATTAAATTTAATAAAAAATAAAAATTTATTCACTCAGCTAAGAAGAGAAATCCAGAGTTTGACATGTTAAAAAAAGTAAACGAAGATACACACCATCAACAAGTGATGGAATCGAACGCTCATTGTCAGAATTGGAGAAGAGGATGAGTTCTTTATTGATGAAGTCATTGTAGGACAGGTGTCGTGTTGCTGTGCCGTATAGGTATTGCTGTGATAAGAAAACAAAGATGTGCACAATGAAAGATCAGAAAATTTTTCATTTTTAGCAGTAGCGACTCATACTTGACAGAAAGAGTTTTAAACAGCTTGAAAAATCTTTAAATATGTATTGGCCTTATGTAGTTTGTAGAGATGGGAAAATGCGTAATGTGCAAAATGCATAAAAATGTGTAATTAATATCAGAGGTGGGTAGTAATGAACTTAATTTTTGGAAAATGTGTACTTTTAAGAGTAGATTTAAATGTGGGTACTTTAACTGAAGTACATTTCAAATGAAAAAAACTGTACTTTTACTTTGTTGCAGTGGGCAACATTCCTCTCAATTTATTTGAATACAATATATGTTACATGTATTCTAAAGGTGTTGTCTCTTTTTTTTCTGGGGCATGAGCGATGTCTTTCACACAGAACTAGGCGCAGGGCAATGGAGAAGTGTTTTTAAAAGTTGTACTTTTTTACTTAACACAGCTTTCTAAAAATATGGAGCTCATGCATGAGAAATAGAAAAAGAAACGGGATCAAATAGTGTAATACAAGTGGAATGCAAAAACTTGTTCTGTGTGAAAAAAAAAACTTTGTTTCGCTACTTCTAGCTGTTTTAAGAGTGTTATGTTTATCATTAGAAACATTTCTCTTTCATTTGAGCTGTAGTGTGTAACTGACAGCTGTACCTCAGGCAATCCATGCATCCTCCTCTGCCGTCTGTCCTCCATGAAATTAGTCAGCCACTCTTTCCTGTCATCCGTTTTCTTCTTACTGAAGGCCTGAGTAGTGTTCACAGACAATGTTAATCAATATGTCAAAGTTATATGAATATGAATTATGAAAATTAATATCTTAATAAATGTAATGTTGCACAAAACACAGTACAAACAAGATCCAACATTATGAACAGCAGTAAAAAAAACTAACCAGTGTAATGGCAGCATCATCTTCGGTGCCATTGTACTTAAACATAATTCGATGTCTTTCCATGTCAGCAAAATATTCCTTTGCTTCTTTGCTTGTGCTGGTACCCAAACCTGACAAATATGCAGTTAACATATAGTGAAGAATGCTACTTGCTTTTTGACGCAGATTCTTTCAAAGAAGTAGGAAACGGAAAACAAACCTTTATAGTACTTTATGTGCCACGTTTTAAAATTTTCTGTGTGCTTCTTCCATTCTTCAAATTCTGGGATGCTGTAGAATGATACTTCCTGCTTATTCTTGCTGGCCTAAAGAGACAGTTTTAAAAACAAGTATTAAAAAAACTGAGGCAACTGACAAACTGAACTTGTAGTTGTTGTTGGATGATTATCATACCTTCACAATGGGTGTGATGAACTCCTCCAGGAAGGTGTGCTTCAGCAGAGATGGCCAATTATGATGGAAGAAGTTAATGAGAAGACCCTTGATGTGGGAGCCATCTTGATCCTGATAGTACACATAACAGAAATTATGCATACAGGTTTAGGAAACATCTCTGCATACATTCTGAATAAAAAAGACCCATTCTCTTAAAAAATTGTGGTAACACTTTAGTATAGGGAACACATATAAACTATTAACTACGAGTTTTCCCTCAATAAACTCCTAATTTACTGCTTATTATAGTTAGTAAGGTAGTTATTAAGTTTAGGTATTGGGTAGGATTAAGAATGTAGAATATGGTCATGCAAAATAAGGCATTAATATGTGCTTAATAAACTACATGCATGCTAATAAGCAACTAGTTAAAATACCCTAAAAATAAAATGTAACCAAAATGATTTAGATTAAGACCAACTAAAGAACATAATCACACCTGATCAGTCATGATCATAATCTTTCCATAGCGTAAGCTCTTCAGGGACTCTGGGTCATCATAGCTCTTCTTGTATTGAAGACCCACAATTTTAATGATGTTGTTGATTTCTGCATTCTCCATTATCTACAATCAAAGCAAGGGTCAACTTTCAGTTAAAAAAAAAAAAATCACAGTCAAAACATACTTGATGTTTAATGAACACGTGTAAAGTGAAATTTTGGACCAATGTGATTTAATTGGGGCCAAACCAAGCGATTAGTAAATTTTGTTTGCTTGCCATAGCTGGTTAGACAAAAAAAAAAAAAAAAAACTTTTTAAACTGTTTATATTTTCAAAAAGCAATTTCTAACTAGTGAAATATTTTAGAGCTGAGCAGCAACATATCGTTTAACATTGAGACCTATTTAAAATCTTGTCAATATTGTACTTCATCCTTACATTCTCTGCTCTTATTTTATAGTATTGTTTGTCTCTCCGTGTCAAGATCCTTGCAGCTTACCTGTTTGTGTGTGGCCTCTCTTACATTGAGCATCTTTCCCCTGAGCGGAAACACTCCATATCGATCTCGCCCGATCACTCCTAAACCGGAGACAGCCAGAGACTTGGCTGAATCTCCCTCAGTCAGGATCAGAGTGCACTCTGAAGAGTGTTTTCCCCCTACATGACAGAGCAAGAGTTACTCACAGATGAATCACACCATTTAAACAGCACTTCCATATTTAAGTCATCTGCCAAACAAAGAAGCTGCTACAATATGCAATACTGAGCAAAACTGCAATTACCAAATGAAAGCAGCTGTCATTTTTTTTTAAATTGTAACATGACTATTAAACATATTTTCTGCACCACTTCTGCTTAATATATCATTCTCATTACTTTATATAGATCATTTTAATTAAATAAGTCAAATCAAAATAAATGAGGCAGAACAATTACTACCATGATGTATGAATAATTTACAAATTACAAAAACATTACTTTTGAACAGGAATTAAGTGTTTTCACAAATAAGGCCTGTTCACACCAACACAAATGTTTGGTCGATCTTCGCATTAAAGTTGAATGAAATGAATGAAAATGATAATTCACTCTCTCAGAGTAGGTATTGCTTAACGAAAAGCAGAACTAAACAAAGCCAGCGGTATAATATTCTATTTGCTTATCACATAACTGCAAACTCAAAAGAGATTTTTGTGATTGAACTAAGCATTCTGGTGCACTCTGACAAGAAAATAAATGAAAAAAAAACAAAAAACAAACAACAACATTTGCTTCAAGTAAAAAAAATAAATAAATAAATTAAATATTGACACTAGAGCTGGGCATTGACACAAATTTCACAATTGGATCCGATTTCGATTTGATTACATTCGATTCAATATTGATTAATTTGGGGCGTATCAGGTACAGTACATGGCAAATTTCCTCAAAGAAAAAAATATCTCTCAACTAATGCTGTAAACTATACAGCAAACCACAGTTGTTACATAATTATAATATTAACACTTAGAAGTCGGGAAACGCTCCGGGACGTTTTGCTGGAATTTTTTTTTTTCACATAGCAGCAAAATCATGTATGTAAGTCCAATCGAAAACAAATATTCTCTGTTTATGTAATCTGTTTGAAAAGAGAGACATGTCAGTCGTTCGTGAGTCAGCTCATTATCCAATAATGCGTGATGCCCACGGAGAGGCTGTGCTATTCAGGCACAAATTCTGAGGCGATATATGCAACAGAGTGAACGCCCGCATCAGCTCGGAATAACGCATCAAGCTTAGTCAGTTTCATGTACTTTTCATTGTTTTGAGATGCGGTGAGGAATAATTCTAAAAGGATTTACCTCAATGGAAGAGCATGACTGGATTCAATTCCATTTCGAGGATCAACTTAATCAAGCTGAGGATTGTGAAAGGTAAGTTTTTTTAATCCCTAAATTCTTTATTCTAATCGCGAATTGTGTCTGTCAATATGAATGTTTAGACAATATTTCGTTTAGCCTGTTTTAGACAGATTATGAAGGGTTTAATGTAAAATAGCCTATATAATGCCACATCAGTGAAGCTTTTGTTCGCAAGGAATGATGAAAGCTTTGCATCACAGAAATAAATTATATTTTAAAGTATATAACATAGAAAAACATTATTTTAAATTGTAATAATATTTCACAGTATTGCTGTTTTTTTCTGTATTTTTGATCAAATAAATGCAGGCTTGATAAGCATGAGACTTCTTTCAAATCTGTGATTATGTCAAATCTTTTGACCGGTACTATAATTTAAAATAAAGGCCTATACAAAATTTTCTTCACATGGTGTGCAATAATATGTGCATCACAAAAATCATGTTTTCTGTTAAGAGTGGACATTATATGAATGTTAATACAATAGCTAATATGATCCTGTTCTCAGCATGTTCACAGAGGGGTTTTTTTTCTTTTAACTCACAGATTTGAGAAACATATTGACCAGATATTGGCACACATTGGACTGCATGAATATGATACTGAGATTACTGATTGGAAAGTGTTTTTTTTTTCCTTTCCTTTTTTTTCCTCCTGTGCAGAAAACACCAAATGCCAGGTATGTGATGTTCACATATATCTTTGAACAGGATTTATTTCCAGGTATAACTGTGTACTCAAAATGTGTCTTTGACACTCGTTTATATAGTTAACTATATTTTAAATAAACTTAAAAAAAAAGAAAAAAAAAAGATATATTTCTTTTGTCATTGTATTCTTTCTTAGTTCACTCAGTCAAATTCCTGTCTGAATGGCTCATTATGCGGCTCATTAGGGACAGGGTCAGGTGTGAATCACAGCATTATTCATGAAGATTCACGTCTCCTTGAATATGTCCCAAACTAAAAAGTGTCTTAGAAATTTAAAATCAATACATTGTTTTATGTGTCCAAGTAGGCAGAATGATTTTTATACATCATTGTGAAGCAAAAACTCTAGGCAAAAATATACAGTCCCCAAAAGTCTTGTGAAAAAATATTAAGCATGTGTTTTGAGGCCTTATTTCAGTGACTTATTTTTTATTTATTTATTTATTTATTTATTTTTTTAAAACACGCATAAACGTAATTCTCTCAAAAATACAAACGTATATACTTGCTGCTCACATATTTTTGTAGCCTAGTTTCTGCTGAATACAGTGCAATTAGACTTTTGTAATTAATATGTTTATAAACAACTGAAAAAAGCACAAAAAAACTTCTCCAGGACCCCAAATCAGCCTCACACTCCAGAGGGTTAAAGGTTCAGATTAATTGATTTGTTATTATTATACATAGGGACGTTTTTATAATAACATACATACATTTTTAATGACATAATTATGTTTCTACTCATTTTTTATATAGGCCAAAACATGTAAATGGTGGCTGTCATAAAACGGATTTATACGTACAATATTAAAGCACGTTAAGTACAAATACAATGAATATGCAACAGCCTATAGTGCATATATTTAGCAAAATGCTCTTCTCTAAGTAAATTTTTGTAGCTGACTAATGAGTTTTTAGACATTGAATGGAGGACTGCTATATGTACCCCCCCCCCCCCTAAAGCTAAAACTTAAGGTTTTAAAGGCATTGAGTCCATATGAATCGATCAGTTTAATTCATTCATCATATAAAGCAATCATGTCTCTTTAGAAGACTTACATTGGACTTCATTTTTACAATGCCTTTATAACCTTTTTAGATCTTTTTTTGTTTGTTTGTTTTTGGTTACCTTAACTTTCAGTAGAGGAACAGAAACTTCACAGATTTCATTAAAAATATTTTTATTTGTGTTTAGAGGATTAACCAAAGTCTCATGGGTTTGGACTGACATGAGGGTGAAATGATGACATAATTTAAATTTTTGGGCCTGTTTACACCTGGTCACTTTTACTGATCAGATAGCTGTCTGATTTACACTTTTCCATTTACACATGCCCAAATAAATGTCTTTTCGCAATACAAATATGCTTGCAAAATTTAACAGAGTTCACGTCAATGAAAGCAACAGATATTATCTGCATTTTATTTACCATGAGCTAATTTCAAGATCAAAGACTTTGTCCCCCTGCATGTGCACTCGTGAATCTAGAATTGTCTTATCTCCAAGATGTAATGTTGCCAGGAGCACAACGTTATCTAGTGAAACTATAGGTCATTTTCGAAAACAATGTAAATGTAAATGCTTTATATAAATAAATGATCGCCTTCCAAGTGCTTTCACCAAAACCACATTTTCGTATTCTTCAAAAAGCTTACGCTGTATCTCCTACGCCTTCCCTATTCTACTTATGGAACAAACGCAGCGGCAGTTACATTTTTTCCATAAGTAAAATAAGGAAGGCGTAGGAAGTACAGCATAAGCTTTTTGAAGAATACGAAAATGCGGTTTTGGCGGAAGTACTTGGAAGGCTATCATTTGTTTATAGGAGAATAAGGAGAATTAGGAGAATAATCCTGGAATGTTTTCATCAAAAACCTTAATTTCTTTTCGACTGAAGAAAGACATGAACATCTTGGATGACACGGGGGTGAGTAAATTATCAGGAAAATTTTATTTGAAAGTGAACTAATCCTTTAATATTCAAAGCAATCGTGCTGTCAATGTATTTCTGATTAAGATTACTTATTATTTCTTTGAGGCAGTTAAGGCACATTCATTCATCTTTTTAATACTGCTCTAACGAAAATTAACCATGGTTTTACTACAAGTAAAAAAATAAATAAATAAATAAATAAACATGGTTAATCAACCATAGTATTTGTAGTAAAACTATGGTAATAGAAGTGGTAATCAACCTGCGAAAAAAACATGGTTACTACAATTTTTTTAAACCATAGTTAATTTTTGTAAGGGAGTTCATCAGTCAAATTAATTTAAAAATGTCAATTCAACAGGTATGAAATATGATCATTAAGAGAAAAACACTTAATAAAAAGACAAGCACTGGACTGCGGCAGGTTAGTTGGGAACTACATTTATTTATTATACAAAATGCATATTTAAGGGAAATACAGTATCTCACAGAAGTGAGTACACCCCTCACATTTTTGTAAATATTTTATTATATCTTCTTCAGTGTGACAGCACTGAAGAAATGACACTTCGCTACAA